>NC_060070.1:73142500-73452500 GCF_922984935.1 Meles meles
TTCTTTTTCAGTCTCCTTTGCTGAATATACATCATGTCCTTGACCTCTTTATGTGCCCTACACTTCAGTCTTCAGATTTCTCCTAACCTGTCCTGCCCTCTCTCCCCTCAATGATCTCATTCAGGCTTAAAAACCTTTGCATCTACCCTAACAGATCTAAAACTGAGTTTCCCCCTCTAAAACAATCTCACTGACCTTTCCATAATTTTCCCCATCTCAACTATGATCATTCTCTACTTCCATTTGTTTGGCCATAAGCCATAGCTGTCTCCTTTCTCTCACATTCCACATCCACTCTACCTGAAACTGTTGCTCCCGTTGCCATCACTAACATCATCACATATCCCTGTTCCAAGCCACCCCTTGCTATTGGAAGACTGTTAGCAGTTAGGGCATTTCATTAGCCACCAGAGATTCCCTGAAATGTATCTTGGTCATGCTTCTCCTGGCACCATTCCCTCTGCACCAGCTGCCCTGGATCCATGTTGTCTGCCAAGCATGGGCCAGGTTCCAGAACAGTGCACTCGCTTTTTCGTTTGGTGGACTACTCTTTGTCCAGGCAGTCATGTGGCTCTCCCCATTACTCCCTTCGTCTCTGCATAAGCCTTTGTTTACGAAGTCTTCATGAACCCCTGGATAACAGGGCACCCCAGCCACTCTTGGTTCACTGAGGTTGCTTCATTTTCCGTGGAGGCACTTGCACTGCTTGATATCACGTGATGCACCTACTGTGTTTTGCTCAACTTTATCGGAGTGTAACTGGCAAATAAAATTATAACTAAAGAGATAAAGTGTTATAACTAAAGTGGGAGGATTTGATATACATAGATGTACAAATTAATTAATGCATCTATCACTCCTGCATACCTACCTTTTTTGGGGGGTGAGAACACAGGTTCTATTTGCTTAGCGAGTTTCAATATAATATAAGTTTCAATATAATAAATATTATCAACTATGTTACCATATTATATATTAGATCTTTAGAACTCATTCATCTAGGGGTGCTTGGGTGGCTCAGTGGGTTAAGCCTCTGCCTTCCACTCAGGTCAGGGTCTCAGGTCCTGGGATTGAGTTCTACATCCAGGTCATGGTCTCAGGGTCCTGGGATCGAGCCCCGCATCTGGATCTCTGCTCAGCAGGGAGACTGCTTGCCCCCCTCTTGCTGCCTGCCTCTCTGCCTACTTGTGATCTCTCTTTCTCTCTGTCATATAAATAAATAAAATCTTTAAAAAAAGGGGTGCCTGGGTGGCTCAGTGGATTAAGCCGCTGCCTTCAGCTCAGGTCATGATCTCAGGGTCCTGGGATCGAGCCCCGCATCGGGCTCTCTGCTCCGCAGGGAGCCTGCTTCCTCCTCTCTCTCTGCCTGCCACTCTGCCTACTTGTGATCTCTCTCTCTGTCAAATGATAAAACAAAACAAAACAACAACAACAAAAAAAACTCATTCATCTTATAACTGAAAATTTGTATCCTTTTACCAGCCTTTCCCAATTTCCCTCACTCCCTACACTCTGGTAACCACCATCCACAGTCAGTTTCTAGGACACCATATTTTTAAAAAAATTCCCAATGTAAATGAAACCACACAGTTTCTTGTCTTTGTCTGGCAAAAGATGGCTGGCATGTTTGGGAAAGAACAGGGTACTCCAACGTGACATCACTGTGGAAGGGAAGAGAGGGCATTGAAGGGGAGAGGTGGTCAGACTGCAGAGGGCTTACGGTTTCTTCTACTCTGTTGAAAAGTTTCTAACTTTTCCTTGAGTAGGTGGTAGAAAACCCTGAGCCAGACTGCACTGTCATGGTAGTTGACAGTTTGTCATGGTAAGAAATACTGAAAAACTAATGTGTGGAAGGGAGTTAGTAATCACTAACCATGACTTACTCCTTACTTTTCATTGGCTGCATAGATCCAAGCCACTGAAGAGGGGTATCTCAGCTTCCTCCAACAGTCAGAATTTATTTTTGCATCTGGGAAGAAGGGCCTCTCTCTTTGCCCTGGCTTGTTTCTTTGCTCCTTCTTAGCACACACAGGTCTTTGCTTTATTAATTAATGTGCCAAGCTTTAGGTGGTCATATGAGTGGTCATGAAATGACTTTAGTAGGTTTGGAATAAAATTTCTTCTAATAATGTGGGAGAATGAAATTGGATAAAAGTTATAGGATATATAGATATTTATAAACATTTTATATTATATACAAGAAGTTCTGCGTGTACCAACTTAGGATATTAAAAAGCGATTTCTTACAATGGTTGCAGTTAAGGAAGTTTGAAAACCATTGAACTAGCACTTGGATTTGGTATTTTGATTCTTAGAGGGTTCTTTCCATAAAAATGTACTTAAATTATACAAATCATAGAAAACAAAAATGAAAACACACCTTTCTATTAATCCTGCTAACCGATCAAGGTAGCACTATTTCTTTTTCCTTCTTGAAAACTCTGAAAGCTATAAACTGCCATCCTTGTAACATAACGTCTGTGTTCTTGGATTGATTGTCAAAACTCACAGGTCATGGCTCCCCTGTGTACTCAGACTTCTCTGAGAGCAGCTTCTTTTCTCCCTGGGGGTACCCTTAGCTGTGTGGTCTCCATTCCCTTGTCTCCCTGACAGTTCCCATCTTGGCTCATCTTTCTTTTCTGGTTTCTCTAGGGTAAGGAATTCCATCTTTCCTTCTTTCCACACGCTCCCCTTGGGAGATATAACCCCGGGAAATCTTATTCAATTTTAATTCATTTATTAACATATCTCTTCCTTCATCTGCCCTTCCAATTCTATTTCCATTTTCTGCAGCTATTTGCATATTTCCATTTGGACAGATCTTTCATATCAATTTTAACCTATTTGGAACATAAATTGTCTATCCTCTGGAGCAGCTCTTTCCTGGTTTCCCTATTTCGGTTAAACGCACTACCATTTTTGAGGTCAACCTGGCTAACAACCTTTGGGTTCAATTCCTGCCTGTCCCGAACTCCTCATGTCTAATTAGTTAGCACTCCTGGAGAGCTGCATTCAACAGTGCTCTTACACCTGTCCCCTCCTCTCCCTTCCTGTTACTATCGCCTACCTTTATGTTCTCATTATCTTTTGCCTAAGTTTGTGCAATAGCTTATATTAATCGCACTCTTTGCTTTTTTTCTTTGCCTGTTTTAATTCATTTTACACAGCTCTCCCCTAATAGTCTTCTTAAAGTGTGGCTCTGGCCACATTAACCTTTTTGTTTGTTTGTTCTAACTAAAAACTTGCAGTGTTTCTTCATTACAGAGAAAATTAAATAGCAATTTCTTAGATGGGTATTCATGGATTTCTATAACATGGCCTCCATTCTCCTGTTCATTTGATCTGCTCATTTTCATCTATTTAAACTCCATGCTCCAAACTCTTACTTATTAGTTCTTAAACGTGAAGAACTGTGTTTTCTATTTTCTAAGTTTTTGTTCATGTAATTTCCTGCTATCTCCACTAGTAAAAACCTTTTACTCTACTGTTTATGATCTATTATAAATGCTACTACTTCTTTCAATATGTTCCTAAAGATTCCAAAATTAAGTGTGGTATTTGTACCTTTTAAGTCCCTCTACATTTAGGTTGACTTCTCTTAAGACACATTTTATCGTGAGCCTTTTCAACAGATGTTATGCTTCATTGTTATCAAAGAAATTATCAGTTAATTACTGAATCTTTCTAATCCAATGACTCACATTTTAATAACAATACAATAAATAACATTCTCTTGTTTAAAATCTAGTCATCAGAGGGAGTTTAGGGAAAGGAAAATAGAAATAATGTTATTTTTCATACACCTACCACTTGGTGCTTGCATGAACAAAAAGAACATGTATTTTATCCTTGTCTATATCCCACTTGCCTAAAAATTCACATTTGACAAAAATACCTTTGATTCTCCTAAGCGGGGGAGGGGGGGGAAAGAGGAGCTTTCAGAAGAAAGGGAGACCATTTACATGAAAATGTTTTCAGAATGTACATAAAGCCAATGATGAAGGGAAAAAAAAGCTGAGTCAGCAGAGGGGGAATAATCTATCTCAACTGCTTTGTGGCTCTCATATACTCAAGAAAAGGAGTCCAGGATTCTAATTCTGAACAAACTGCCCTACATTCTTTTCAAAAGTAAATTCTTAGAGGAAAAAACTGCCCTACCAGGTAGAGATTGAAGTCTATAAATCACTTGTACTTTCAAGTATAGACAGACTTCGCAACAAGGGTTTTCTTCAAAGATAAACCAGTGCAGAATGTGCAGACAGCACTGAAATAAGATATTCTGGTTTTTGTTTCCCCTTATGGCTGTTTCCATGGTACCAAGCTCAGACCATCTTAACAGAATGGGACTGTGATTCTGGGAAATATGGGCTTATTTTGGAATGTAAAAATAAGTCACCCTCCTTTAGCTATTTTTTTCAATTATTTTCTTAATAATTCTTTACAAATTGTGAATTTGTAACAAAAGTAACAAAAGTCACATAATATGCACCTAAACAATCCTTCATAGTTGAGTTTATGTCAGAACCATACGCAAATACAAGATACTTATAAAAGTGTGTAAAATTACAAACATGTGTACATAGGTATCACTTATTGCATAAACATAAATCATGTCAATATGAGTATTTACATTTTAATTAATATTATTTACTTGGGAGAGTAAATATTTCCATTATTTTCTAATGGAAAAATAAACCACAGAGCATTATGTGCTCACTTTTGTCATGTTTTTATATTGTTTAAAAAAATGTCTATCTTAAACTGAGATTTTGTCTATATGGAAAAAAATAGTTAAATCCTAGAAGCCCCTGTGCTACACAGATGGTACTAATGATTGGGAAATTTGGTAATATTTCTTAACCTTACTTGTTACTGGAAGAAATTAGAGGGCAAGCACATTGCTGACAGTCATTTGGCAATCCCCTGACAATTCCATAATATCCAAGAGCGCATCGTTCACAGAAGTCACCAGCAGTGTGATGTTGACAATTCTGTAAAGGAAAAGAGAGAAATTTGTTTCTATTTACTGAGAGTTAGAATGTAATTTGTCATACAGCTCTTCACCTATGAGTATGTGTTCTCCTGTGAACACACACATATCATTGAAGGAGTTCTTGATATATATATATATATATATACTTTAGAGAGAGAGGGAGAGGGTGTGTGTGTGGGGGGTGGGCGGCAGGGTGTTGGGGGAGGGGCAGAGGAGAGAGAGAATCTTAAGCATTCTCCATGCCCAGCACAGGCCTTGATTCAGGCCTTGATCTCATAACCCTGAGATCATAACCCTGGGATCATAACCTGAGCTGAAATCAAGAGTCAGACATTTAATCAACTGAGCCACTCAGGCATCTCTTGGTATACATATTTTTAAAGAAGTTCTTTCATAAGAGAAACCAATACTAGGCTGTTGCAGCTATACTGACAATAGGAATTTCCTTTCTTTTTTTTCCTGTATCAATCTCTGTATAAATTTTTCTCTTACTGTAATCTGGGGAACATACTTCACACATTCTTTTAAAGATTTTACTTATTTATTTGAGACAGAATAAGAAAGAGAGAACAGGACAGAGGAGAGGGTGAGAGGGAGAAGCAGACTCCCTGCTGAGCAGGTAGCCTGATGTGGAATTTGATCCTGGGACTCCAGGATTATGACCTGAGCCAAAGGCAGTCGCTTAACCAACTGAGGCACCCAGGTGTCCCTACTTCACACATTTCTATAATTTATTACATCATCTGGCCATTTATGTTTCTTCTAGAATGGTGCTAGCTAAGTACTAAAAATCCTGGGACCTTGGTGAATGCCTGTCAATGGACTTTCTGAAACCAAACCAAGCATATATGTTTTAAGAGGCAACAAGAGGCAAAACAAAACAAAACAGAACAAAGGTCACCCAAGTTACTATACTAATGTTACTACTAATGTTACTACTATTAATGTTACCCATCTAATTCTTGCCAGATGTTGATAACTCTTTATAAATAGAGTGGACCCAATGTGAAACCAGGCATCCCAGGTCAAAATTTTCTTTTTCATGTTCGCATAGTAAGAGGAACTTGGGCTTAAGACATTTCCATAAGGAAATGAGAATAGTTTCAGAATACTGTGTAGTTTTGTAATTAAAATTCTCATAAAGCAAATTATACTTAACACATTGCAATAATTCATGCAATGAGGACTTAGGGAGAGCTACATGTCAGGCACTGAGAGGAATCAAGCAAGAGAAAAAGGTAAAATGACATCCAACTCTATACTAATTTACTTCTACTTTGGGAAAATTATTTTTAAAAATGCCAATAAGAAACAAGGCAGCAGGAATGCAATACTGACTGTTATGTAGAGGAAATGTGATACTTGATTTGGGGAGTTGAGAAAATGGAGGAAAAGGAGGAATATGGAGTTGCATTTTAGCTTGATTTTTATAACACAGGGTTTGGAGTGATTTATAAGGATGACTTCTTATAAATAATCCCAAAAGAAAAGTTGAGAAGCAAAGAAGTCAGTAATAAAATAGCTGTCTATGTCATGGAACTGATCTGAGCAACTCAGCTGGAGCTACAGAGATGCCTGTGGGCTCCATGTTGAAGTTTGCCCACATCCCCTATGCTGGGCTTTTGGCTTCATTCAATAGAGAAGCATATTTACTTTTCATGTGTGTTCTAATGGCCAGACAATGTTTGGTATTGTATGTGTGGTCATCATAACACACAGTAATTGAAGTTAGTTCCTCCACACTGGAATTATAATTTTTTTTAGGACTTCTCTTGACTCTCTTTTTTTTTCAGTTTCTGCTCTTGCATAGGGTGAAATCATGACATTACCATGATGAATTTTAGGCCATTGTTTTGGTTTTTACATTTTGTGGGCTATATTTGAAAATGCATTATACCATTTACAGATGTCTTTTATAATAATGTAAAAGTTTCTTATATAATAGGATATTTACCTCAAATACGCTCAATCTCCACCTCTCAGCAGACGACTGGCCCCTATTTTCAGAGAAGAGGAAGCACTCATTCGGGTGTTCCCTCAGATTCCTGTGAAAGACTTGCCATCTGTCTTGCAGTACTTTCCATCCTTTTAACATTTATTTCTGTCCATAGGAAGTGGTGTTTGTCCTTTGTCTGAAGCTACTCTCTTCCTAAACTGGATTCCTTGCCTTTCTGCCTCCCCCTTTTCACCAGCATCTGCATTTTTCCTTTCTTTGCTCATTTTTGCTATTAGCATTTGAGGATGGCCCAGACTTTTCTAGCTCAAATACATCTCTGGGGCCTCAGATCTCTGGAAATTTCCATCCTATCTTTGATAAGCATTTTAAAAGTATTGTTTACATTCCTGATTTCTATTTCCTTATCTCCCTTCAGCACTCCCTACTTGAAAAAAGTCTTCTCCTGTTACCCTGACTCCAGGCTCACTGATAAGGTCTTTGTTGATAAATCCAAATTTACTGATAATAATAAGTCCTTATGATACATGAATTTTCTGCAGCAGCTAATATTTCTGGCCGCTCTTTGAATTTTCTCTTCCTATGGTTTCTTTAATGGTATGGTCTGCTGATTTTTCTTCTAACTCTTTGGCTACTGTTTCTTATGATCCTTCATGGACTCTTTCTTCCCTTTCTGTGTAGTAAGATTGGGTTCTTTATTCTACTTTGGCTCTCACTTCTTCTTTTTTCTTTTCTCCCCTTTTCCCTACACACTCTACATTGGTGATCTCACCCATTACTATGACTTTGGTTATCATCTATTTGCCAAAATCTCTAAATTTTATATATTCAGGCCAGATGTCTCTAATGAGTACTAGACTTACATTTCCAAATGCTTCCCAGATAGATCTTACTGCATAACAAAAGCACTTTGATTTGAAATATCAAAGATTAAGCTCATCTCTCTTTAAACCTGCTAACACTTCTGTATTGCCCGTTTCATCTGGGGTCACTATCACCTGCTCAGTTGCCCAGGCCAGCTATTGAGAGGCCTCTCTCATCCCAGAGAGCCTATTTGATCAGTGTGTTCCATGATTCTATTACTCTCTGTTTCTTTATTTCCTTGCCCCTACTATTTTTTATTGGGCTAGTCTCATTTTTACCTGGCTTACTGGAACAGAATTTAGCTAAAGGTCCTGCTTCTAATTTTATTTTTTTTATGCAATGAATTCACACTGCAATCAGAATGATCATCTTACAGAACTTATCAAACCATGCCTTCTCTTGCTGGAAAGTCTGCATTAGTTCTCCATTGCCCTCAGGATGAATTATACACTTTCCAGCATGGCAAGAAATACCTTTATCATCTGCTTGCTTACCCCTCCAGCCTTACCTTTAGCCACTGCCACCTTTGTATGCTGTGTGAGTGCCAGAGAGGAAGATCTGAAATTCTCATATTATGTCATGCTCTCTCTTTCCTCTGGGACTTCTTATATGCAAATCCCTCCACTTACCTGTTTAGCAGCTACTCATGTCAGCTCTCATTTTTTTTTAAAGATTTTATTTATTTATTTGACAGACAGAGATCACAAGTAGGCAGAGAGAGAGAGAGAGAGAGTGGAGGAAGCAGGCTTCCTGCTGAGCAGAGAGCCGGATGTGGGGCTCGATCCCAGGGTCCTGGAATCATGACCTGAGCCAAAGGCAGAGGCTTTAACCCACTGAGCCACCCAGGTGCCCTGTCAGCTCTCATTTTAAATGCTGTTTTCTCTAATAAACTTTCCCTGATGTCCCAAGTCTGGGCTAAATGCTCCTTCTAGCTCAACACAGTGACTGAATCATGGTAGTCATTTGATGACTACTCTGCATGACTGAATGTACAATACAGGAAGTATAGATCAAACTGGTCAGTCTCCTTAAGATGAAAAAGGCCAAGTCTCAGTCTAATAACTTTATAGAAGTATGGTTAATAGAACAAGATAATTTGTTGTATTCTGGATTAAGATTTGTTGTATAAATACCATGATCTTCTTTTATTCAGCTATCCAAAAGAACCAGTATTTTAGCAATAAAATAGCCATTCCATAGTTAAGAACAGCATGGCAAGAGATAATGGTTCTGAGATAAATTACCCATAAATTCCAGTCTAAATCATTCAGCAAGGTGTCACATTGTGAGTTAGCTGTGTAAGGACCTATTTTATATTTCTATTTTAGCCAGAGGCTTCCATTGAGGTTAAACAATAACTTTGTTGTTTAACCCTTAAACTGTCCCTGCTCCCCTTCCTCCAGGGGACTTAAAAACAAGTCCTGGAAACCAGTTCCAGGTGTGGAGGCCAAGAAAAACAAGGCTGTACCCACCTGAGTCTAGCCCTGACATAAGTACAGCCATGTTGGCAAAGCAAAAGCTGGCACCTTGCACTGTAAGAGTGGGTTAGCATAAGAATGGCCATCCTGAAGGCCGGAAAGCCATTTTATTGAGCATCCCTAACAGGCCATACTGCCTACATGACTTGAGATAAGAGGAATTAGCTAAAACCTGAAAAAACAACTTAATCATACACCACCAGGGCGGTTAGGTGGTGGCGCCACAGGGACCAGATGTTAATAAAAAACAAATAGTTAACTTGCAGAGATCACAACAATCCTGCAAGACAAGAGTCTCCCTTGGTTTACAAATGTCCTAGTGATTTACAACAAAGAAGCTATCTTCTCAATAGTCCAGTTTCCAGAGACAAATAGCTCAGTTCCTTGAGACCTAAGGTCGCCCTCCCCAACATAAAACTGAAGGAGGCTGAGGGGGAGGGAAAGGTAAATAAAGTTAAATTTCTTCTAAACCTAAATCTCACTTAACTGCCAGGGTGATGCTGGGGTGGCAAAAAGTTAAACAAAGTTAAACTGTCAAAGTGAGCCACAGGATATGTATGTAGCTATGAAAAAGTGCCTTGAAAATGCTATATAAACCCTTGGCTTTGAGTGCTCGGGGTCCTTGTTGAAACCCGCTGTGCCGGGCAGATACTTGGACCCCAGCTAGCTGGAAATAAACCTTGCTGTGTGACTTGCATTATCGAGAGAGTTCTCTGTCTCATTGAGGGGTGGTCGACTCCGTACCCTAACAGCTGGAGAGTGTTTTAAGAACATACGTTACAGTTAAGTGAATAACCATGTCCCCAAAGAATAGGTAGGATCTTGAACAGTTATCAGCATTTTGCATTTAAAGATTTTATTTATTTGTCAAAGAGAGAGAGAGAGAGAGAGAGAGAGAGAGAATGCACAAGCAGGCAGAGTGGCAGGCAGAGGCAGAGAGAGAAGCAGGCTCCCTGCTGAGCAAGGAGCCTAATGTGAGACTGGATCCCAGGATGCTGGGATCATGACCTGAGCCGAAGGCAGCGGCTTAACTGGCTGAGCCACCCAGATGTCCCAGCATTTTACATTTAAAAATAAACACACCGCATAATGAATTATTTTACATAACCTAACATAACATTAATAATTGACTCAAAACGCTTAACGATAATGTTGATCATTACCAGAAATACAGAGATACAAAAATGTGGTTTGCTGCTCTTACACCTGCAACTCTATATATTTCTTCACAGATCGAGTAAATATTTTAGCCTTCTCTGGACAGTCAGTCTTTTACAGAGTTGCTGACATACTAAACTTGGTTAACAAAATCAAATGTTCTGTTTAGATCCACAAACAACACATAAATCATGATGCTATTTTTGAAACTTTTTGACAGAGACCTTTCAAGTGACTTTCCTGTCTACTTTGAAACACAAGATGAATATCTTGTATAGAAATTAATCTCTTGGAAAATATACTGTATTTTAGATGTCTGATAAGAAGTTTAATTTTATTCTCAAGAGTGGTAGTATACCTTCTAGTACCTTTTCAATAATAAATCAGAATATATGATACTGGTGGGGGGTTTTTGCACATGAGAAAACTGGTGGTATATATTCCTCTACTAAATCAAAATAATATAACATTAATATTATATATACCTTAGATCTGAGGTAAGAAGTTGCTTAACTTAGCCCTCTTTCCTTAAAGGGATGCCTACCCACTTTTTCTTCAATACATTATTGAATGAATGGATACTCATAAGGCAGCCCTTTTCATCTTGTACAATTATAAGCTATGAAGTTCTTCCTCGTGTTGAATGAAAACATATCTCATTCTTACTTTCAGTCAATGATCCAAGTTCTGCCCTGTGAAGCTACGAAGATTAAGTCTAATTCCCATTTCTCAAGGAAAGTCCTCAAATGTCTACAAAATACAATTACTTCCTAAATCTCTTCAAGTTAAACATTTAATAATCTTGATCACTCAGAATTTCTCTTAAAATAGATATTAAAGTCTCTACCTGTGATTCACAAATACAGTGACTGTACTCTCTTCCCCGATCTGGATCTTGCATACATGACTCTCCAGTCAAGTAAAAATGCCTGTTTCACAGGAATTGCTACTATACATCATTTCCTCTGCTCTTTCCCTAAACATGAGAATATAAGCTCCTAGAGGGCAAGTCCTCTACATTCTTGATCTCAGTATCTTTTCGTCAGCTACTGCAATACCTGCACATTGGAAATATTTATTAAGTGCCCAAGAATGAATGAACAAGAAGAATGAAATGAGCCTACCTACGTTCAGAAACTTCTATATTGTTAATTGTGGTTCGTACATCTACCTGTCAGGCTCTTTCATCTTCTTGACCACCATCTAATACATTAGGTAACACTTCCAGCTTTCTTTGATACATCTCATCCAGATCACTGATCATGATTTTGAACAGGACTGGCTGAAACACAAAGCTTATGTCTCATCATTGGAGACGTGAACCTAGAACCCAGCACACCTTCTTCAGTGCAGAGAAACTTCTACAGTCATCAAATTTGTTAACAAATTACTATCTGGCCCATCTCTTCAAACTTGTTTGTGAAAATATCATGAAACATTCTGTCAAATGCCTATTTAAACAAACCAGAGTTTGGATCACAGATCTGCTCTTTACTGGCTTATGACTTGAGCAAATTATTTAATTTCTGTCATCATTAGTTTATCAACTGTAAAAGAGGGAACAATTCTATCTACCACATAAGTTTCCTGTAAGAATAAACGAGAAAAAAAAATCTATCTACAGGGATCAGCTTTGGGCCTGGCACATATATAAATAGGGTTGAACATTTGGGGGCTACTATTATTTTTGATAAATTTGAGATATGATATATCATACTTTCTGATGAATTTGATATCATAATGGGATTCAGGAAGGATTTCAGATATTATACATATAGTAACCCTAGCAATAAGTCTCATATGTTTATTTTGAGTGAAACTATACTGATTTCTAATGAGCAATTATTTTTTCTACACTTGACAGATATTAGTTAAGTAAGCAATCCTTAAGTTTTACTGGAGATCAAAATCAGTGCTTGCAAAAAGAAAAATCAATGCTTGCTACATTTTACTTTCCGTTATAAACCTGGAGTGGCATTTTATCCTATGGCAAATTTCATATTTCCATGATTTTTGCAAATATTTTTCATGCTGCAGATTTTATCAGTACTCTAGGATAGAATTCACCTAGGCCTTCAAAATCAAATCATTTAATCAGATAACAGTGTGTTTATTCTCTCTCACACTCTGTAGATAGCATTTTATAGTGGATTGGAAACCCGATTCTAATATATTTTAGCTAAGGCTCTGTAGGTTACTTAAATTTTCTACGCATTAATTTTCAGAGTTGTAATGCAATGCTAACAATCCCTATTTTAGTCAGATTTTTAGATAAATTCAGTAAGATAGGGTTTATAAAGTACCTTAAAAGCAGTAGATTTTAGTTATGAGTCTATTTACCAAATACAGGGCTAACTACTTAATCACAGATGCTTGTGGTTTCAGACAACAGAGCTGGTCAATAAGAATTTTTTTCCTTTTCATTTTAAAAAAAGAAAATAATATTTTCACAAATTATTTGGTCTGAAAAAAGTTATGTGAGCTTGAGGAGAATTCAATATTCCCTTTAAAAAATTTGCAAAAATAATACTAACCACGGGGGTACAGTGTTGATACATATAAAGAGTTATAGATATAGACAGATACAGATGTGTGTGTTATATTAACTTGGAAATGCTATCTTTCTACCTACCTATCTATATATCTATCCATCCATCTATCTATCTATCATCTATCTACCTATCTACCTTCCTACTACCTGAGGTTATCTATTGGGTGTATGTGTATATACTGAATGGCATTTGTTTCCTCACCTCCTCTTCCCCCTGGCTTGGGGTTCAATACCACATAGGTTTTGCTCTTCCACTTTTCTTAAAAGTTTCCTTAAGGAAAATTTTCCTTAAGGGACAATAGTACTGGGCTATTAGTAGTAACATGTTCATGTGTAGGATATATTAATGCCTAGAGTGAAGCAACAGTTCTCTGATAAGTATCATTAGGAATTATGAAGAGAATATTTACTAAGTGATGTGGATTTTATTTAAAAGTTGAAATATTTAGACTGTAAAGTTTTCTATAGTGTTATTCTTCTCTACTCCATATTTTTGAAGAAAGATATGAGGAAGGGAGGAATTCTAGCATAGCACTGATAGTGATTTTTACATGTTTTGATTAATTATCCCCTGATTGATTCTTGGACTATAAATGGTGGATAACAGGTAGGGTAATTACTATCTTCATCATCATCATTATCATCACTATCACTTCTCTGGAGCTTGCCATGCACTAAGTAGTGTTCTGCACCCTCTATACAATATTTCATTGAATCCTTACAAAAACTCTGAGTAGCTACAATTATTATCTTCATTTTATAAATGAAGAAGCTAAGATTCCACTGATTTGACATAACTGACTGGGCTCCCACAGCCCATAAAAGATGAAGTGAGGATTGGAACCAAAGCAATCTGACCCCAGAGTCATGCTTATGATCACTCTACCCAAAGTTGAGGGTATTGCTCTGTGTAATGGTGTTCATATTAAACTGGGATCCACACTACACATAGCAAAGAAATCACTATGCTTCAGGTTCCCTCAGTTATAGCATCAGAGTAATAATAGCTATTTCCTATTTGCCTCCTGGGGCTATTACAAAGATGAACAAAGTTGCCTAAATTCAAAAGTTATGTGTTCCCTGAAGGAAAATATAAGAATTCAGAGCATAGCAATTTATACTAGCTGTGCATGTCTGATGTGCACATGTATTTATTTTTCACTCCATCTGGGGATATCTCAAAAAAATAAATCTGTAGCACAAAAATAGCTATAATAACCAATTGTTCTAAAGAAGACAGTATAAACAATTTTTATCCTAAAAAATGAAGTTAAACTGTATCCTTTATGAATGTGTTAAAATTAATCATATGGGGGTGCCTGGGTGGCTCAGTCAGCTAAGGGTCCAACTCTTGATTTTGGCTCCAGTAACGATCTCAGGGTGTTGAGATCAAGTGTTGTGTCAGGCTTTACACTCAGCGTGGAGTCTGTTTGATATTCTTTCTTTCCCTCTCCCTCACTGACGCTTTCTCTTTTTCTCTTCAAAATAAATAAATCTTAAAACAACAACAAAAATCATATGAATTAAACATAACCTGTTAAAAAAATACCAGTGAAGATTACATAAGAAGGAAGAACAATGCATTTAATTCTCACTTAAGATACATAAATTAATCCCTCTCTTGAAATTATTTATTGAATTTTACAAGCCAACAGATTAGAGAGAGAATGCTACACTGAGCATATAGTAATTGTTTCAAGAATTCAAGGATAGTTAATACTATTCAGTTATTCATCTAGTCAATAATATCATTCATCATTCTGTTTAAGGTAAAAAGAAATATATGCTCATATCTAAAATGCGTATCTTTAATGCATCTTTACCTTTATTCCACTTCTCACAAACTCATAATCAGTTTCAATATCCTATCTTGACTGAAAGGGAGTATCCTTAAGAAGTCAGGAATAAAAAGTTTTCTAAACACGATAAAGAATAATTGTCTTCAGCTAACCACTAGCATCATACTTTGTGACAAAAGACTTGAGGCATTCATATTAAAATTAGGAATAAGATAGGAAACTGATTACCCTCCTATTTAACATTTTTAGAAGACTTAAGGGAAAAATATAAACTATTATATGAGGTACACCTCTGGGAAGGAAAAGCACAATTATAACTATCTGTAAATAATATTATTATAAATATAAAAATAACTGAAAGAACTGAGAAATTTCTAGAACTAAAAACAAAGTGGTTGGATATCAAAAATCTATTCTGTAAATGTTTATCAGTCGTGACAAGTTAGTAAATATATTGAAACAGAAAAAAATGTAACGTTCACCATTGAAGTAAAAATGCAAGATATATAGAAATAAGTTTAAGGGGCGCCTGCGTGGCTCAGTGGGTTAAGCCGCTGCCTTCGGCTCAGGTCATGATCTCAGGGTCCTGGGATCGAGTCCCACATCGGGCTCTCTGCTCAGAAGGGAGCCTGCTTCCCTCTCTCTCTCTCTCTGCCTGCCTCTCTGCCTACTTGTGATCTCTCTCTGTCAAATAAATAAATAAAATCTTAAAAAAAAAAAAGAAATAAGTTTAATATAAGAAATGTGTAATTTATATAGGTAATAATAAAAACAGTATACTGTGAGACACAAAATGTTTTGAATAGAGAAGAATATTATACTCCTATGTTGAGGGAAGATAACTGATTAGTAAAAACAGCAATTCTTTACATATAGGTTTAATGCCATTCCAATAAAAATTCCAGTAACATTTTTTGGTGAAGAGATTGAAACTGTGAATCAGAATGTTGTCTGGAAGGATACATAATTACATTTAGTCAAAAAATTAGAAAAAGAAGAAATGGACTTAGTTTGCCAGATTTTTTAAAAAAGATTTTATTTATTTGAGAGAGAGAGAGTATGAGTAGGGGGAGGGAGTGGAGGAGAGGCAAAGGGAGAAGCAGACTCCACTGAGCAGGGAGCCCCATGTGGGGCCTAATTCCAGGACCTGGGGATCATGACCTGAGCCAAAGGCAGATGTTTAACAGACTGAGCCAAGCACCCATACTTTGCCAGATATTATAACTTAGTATAAAATGAAGTTGATCAGAACACTATAATAAGAACTAGAAGGTAAATGGTTCAGAATAGATGATCCTTTAAGCATATCTTAATATGGATAAAACAAATTTGTATAAATTCAGAAACCATGATGTATCAAGGAGAAAAGGAAATGTTAATACATGGAAGTTTCTTTAAAGTAATATGTAACGGGAATTAAGGAGGGCACATGATGTAATGAGCACTGGGTGTTATATGCTATTGATGAATTACTAAACTCTACATCTGAAACTAATGATACACTTATGTTAACAAATTGCATTTAAATAAAATAAGTAAAAATAAAATTTTAAAAAGTAATATATATCTGAAGAAATATACTGCCTCATACCAGAATAAATTCTAGAGAGATTATATACTTGGACTAAAATTTAATCACAGAAACAATGGTAAATACCATGGTTTCTCAGTGTAGGTACTGAAAGGCATGTGCCTGGGTAAGACAACCATGCGAATGAGTGTAAGTTAGAGAAGCAAACTGTTCCAAGGATTAAATCTTAGGACCCCCGGTATGTAGATTTCAGGTACGGAGGAAAATACAGCAATGAAGACAGAAGGAGTAGTCCCCTGATTTAGAAATCCCTGGAAGAGCATGTCCAGGGAAGTCAAGTGAACAAAAAGTTTTAAGAAAAGTGGATGATTTAGGGGTGCCTGGGGGGCTCAGTGGGTTAAAGCCTTTGCCTTCGGCTTGGGTCGTAATCTCAGGGTCCTGGGATCGAGCCCCAGCATCAGGCTCTCTGCTCAGCAGGGAGCCTGCTTCCCCCTCTCTTTCTGCCTGCGTTTCTGCCTAGTTGTGGTCTCTGTCTGTCAAATAAAAAAATAAAATCTTAAAAAAAAAAGAATGGATGATTTAGAGTAGCAAATGCTGCTGATTGATCAAGAAAGATGAAGACTGATATCTGAATGTTAGTTAACTGGTTAGTGTAGTGGTCAGGGTAAGTCCTGATTTTAGGAATTCAAGAGAGAATGGAGGAGCGAAACTATAGAAGGAGTATAAATAACTCCTCACTGTATATAAGGAGAGGAATGAAGTGTTAGAAGTCAATAGGGAAAGTGAAGTCAAGAGAGTTTGTTTTTGTTCTTATTTTTTAATTTTATGTTTTTAAAGATCCATCCATTTATGGGGTGCCTGGGTGACTCAATCAATTAAATGTCCAACTCTATTTTGGCTCAAGTAATGATCTCAGGTCCTGGGATCAAGCCCTGAGTGGGGTTCCATGCTCACTCTGGAATCTGCTTAAGATTTTCTCTTACTCTCCTTCTGCTCCTCCCCCTGCACATGCTCTATCTCCAAAATAAATAAATTAAATCTTAAAAAAATTCATCCACTTATTTTAGAGATAGAGAGATCACGTGCACATACATGCACATGGTGGGAGAGGCAGACAGAGAGAATCTTTCAGCAGATTCTTCACTGAGCATGGAGCCAGACATATGGCTCAATCCCATGACCCATGAGATTTTAACCTGAGCAGAATCCAAGAGTCTGTTGCTCAACCAACTGCGCCATCCAAGTGCCTCTATTTTTGCTTTGTGTTTTTTGTTTTGTTTTGTTCTCATTTTTATTATTTTTTTAAGATAGCAGAAGAAACAAAAAGTGATGATACAAGAGAGAAGAGGAAATAGGGATGGGCAGAATGATGTCCTTGAGAGAGAGAAAGGGCTGGGATCCAGAGCATAAGCACAGATGTGGTCTTTTCTAGAAACAAGAAAAGTTCATCCAAAATGATGAAGAGTCAGAGTTACTGCACACAGATGCAGAATGGTGGGTGCATGTAGTAACGGGGGATCCTATTAGTTCTCTTCCAACTACTTCTAATCTTTCAATGAAATAAAAGTATGACCGTCTATTGAGAGTAAGGCTGGAAAAGGGTTGGGGAGGGGTTTGAGGGCTTGAAGGAGAAGGTATGAAATAATCATCCAGAAATGTGGGAGAGGGAATGGACTGAAGTAAAGTGATATGATTGCAGAGCACACAAAGGGTCAATGTGAAGTGAACAATAATTGATTTATGGTGAGACTAGACAGCATAGTTACCTGTTTTTCAGTAGCCACATTCAGCTTAGAAGGCACAGGTATGGAGCTGGAGGATTTAATGAGTGTTAGAATTAACTGAGTGAAAACAAGTAAAGGAGTTGCAAGAGAAATGAACATTATAAGGAAGCGATACTAAAGAGGGGTCATGAATATTAAGCTGGTTGAGAAAGGGAGGACCCGAGAGAGCCAAGGAGCAATGAAAATCTGTGAGCATCAATGGGGAGACCAAAAAGGTTGGAACTGATGTATCAAGAAGAAGTGAACTAGAGAGAAAAAAGATGGTGGCTGAAGAAGAGGACAGTTGACCTGGGACTGTGGAGGCATTGCACTTTCTTGTAATGACAAGATCAGGAACAGCACCATGGAGTGAGGACAAGAAGCAGGGTTAAGGGTATGAAGAGTTAATGTCATGAACACCAAAATTACGAAGGATTATGATAAGAATAGTGCTAGAGAGAATGGCAATGATACCGAGGAAAAATCTTCAAGGAATGAATGAGGTGGATGACCTGAGGGTTAGTAGAAAACATGAACGAGCAGGTGTAGTGGGCAAATAGACAGGGGCATGTGATTCAAAGCCATGTGTTGTTATGGGGAAGAAAGAAGATGAGAGGCAAATGGTGGTAAGGAGTAAGGACTCCTGCTTCCTTTCAGACTCTGGTAAATGAAGAGTGTGAGGCAAGAGCTACCACTTGGAAGGCTCTCGGGGGGAGCAGTATGTCGGGGACAGCAAAAAGAAGAGAACACTAATGGAAGAGGGAGAATATATGGTGGATTTTGCTAAGTTTCCATGTTGAGTTCCAGAAGCCTCACTGGAGGGGTTTCAGTAGATGAGCAGAGGTGGGAAACCAGTTTAGCAAATCTGGTGTCCAGATCTGTGTGAGGATTAGAGTCTGGGGAACTGTATCTGGTGACATGGCAAACCTAAATTTCTTGAGAGTCCTGATTGTTTCAAGGTAGGATAGCAGTGTTAGAGGGCAGGCTATCAGCATGAATATAGCAACAACAACAATAAAAACAAGAGTATCTGGAATTCTATGGGAAGTGGTTAAATTATGGGATATCTAATCAAAGACATTTCAAAGAACATCCAGCAACCTAACACGTTCATAATAGGTACATTTAAAAAGTGGAACATAAAACAGCACCTATGGTATTATATAAATCTTATTTATAAACACATGCATAAAATTCATAGAACTCTAATACCTAAAATATTAAATGTTTATGTTGAATTTTGGATGACTTTTATCTTTTCAAATTTTTTTTATCATTTCCAAATTTTTAGTAAGTTTATTTTTGCATGTAATCAGAAAAAAACCCCTCATATGATTTTTAAATAAATCGCAGTGTCCTCAGGTGTTCTCCTAAACTGCTGTTAATATTTTATTTCTTGACACGAGCAGTGGCTTTTCCAATGATCAATTTTTAATTACTTTAAAAAATGTATAATATGGTTAAATGTCTTTTTTCCCATGTTTCATTTCACACACACACACACACACACACACACACACACACCACACACTTAAGTTCCCTATCACTTAGATCGTTTGGCTCTGCACATGGTCTCTGAGCATGTGTAAAGATAAATGAGCACATGGACCTTATTCAAGAAAGACACAGGTAAATACCTGGCATTTGGAGGTTTCAGGGTCACACAGGGTGCTGTGTCCATTACACTGACATGGAATGCAGGCGCCCAGAGTTGGTCTAGGAGTGTGGCTACCTGGCTCAGACCGCAATCGATAAAATCCTGGCATGCATGTCTAAAAGAAAAGGAAAGCAATTAGGACAGTCAAATTATGAATCTTGGTTTAGCAATACTTGGGTTCCTTGGTGGTGAAAAAGGACTTCTTTCCCTCTACCTGAATTAAAGGCAACATCACTTCTAAACACAAGGACCAGTTTTGATTCCTAATGTGTATTTCTGTGTGGTTCTTAACGTATACAGGAGGCATCCTAGACCTGAGACCTTGGCAAAGGAGTACTGTCATTTACATATACCACTCAATCTGAAAAAGATTCAAATAGTCTTTTTCTTGAGAAAGAGGTTTGTTTTTTAATAAAATTGTCATTTGGACTAAAGAGAGAATTCCAATGTCCTTGACAACCTAAAATCTGCTTCTGCTATGCTTGATGGATAACTAGCTAACATCCAATGAGACTCAGAGAAGTATTAAATAAATAGAAAAGTGTCACGGTTGCATTTTTTATATTGATATAATTTAAAGACGATAAAAGCAAGAAACTTAAAATTCTCATGTCTTGGGAATATTAGGCCACCAATAAAATTTATCTTTCCCTGATCTATTTTTTTCATTTTGCAATAAAAATCCAAGAGCAAACAGAAAACTGCTAGCAAAGCTGACATATGCAGAATCAAGACTTCCATCTTCATTCGGGTTTATTATGCAAATGTATAAAAAAAAATCTCTGGCCTTCAGGAAGGAAGCCGGTAGCCCCTGAAGAGGTAATGAGAGTGGTCTTGGGTTCCAAGCTCAGTCCTCTTGATATGCAAAGCTACTGCATTTATTAGACATTGTTTGATTTATGAGTGAGAAGTAAGACTTAGTTCCTCAGATCCTAATGAAGATTATAAAGGGTCTGTTTTAACATCTTGGCTATGTAGAATTTTTTTTTTTTTTAAATAGCATATCTTATTCCCATTGATGAAAGAATGATCGCTGAATAAGCAGGAAAAAACCATGAGCACTAAGAACTTCCTAATGCCTCTGTTTCTTTTGGTTGTGGCCTAGGTCCTCCAGAGTTGTATTTGCAAAAAGGCTCCTTGGAAAAAGAAAAAGATCAATAGTCAGTCTTCCCTCACTTATTTTGATTTAGATACTGCAAAAGTACCTCAATTAAGCATTCAGCTGAGCCTCTCTGCTTTTATCACAGCCTACAAGAAATTTTAATGAGATTAAATAATATCCTAGCTTTGAGCAAGCTGATAAAGAAAGTCAGGGAGAGTATTCAAAATATTTTGAGTCTCATTTGTTTTGTGGTGGACTTCAACATATATTTTAATATTTATTCATATTATTTAAAATCAAGGATCATGTTGTTCTATTGTTACCAAATAAGGTCTAGAAATTATGGCTGAGGAATTAATTTAAGAAACTGGAGAAACCAAAGTATATTTAGAGATATTTCACATTATGAGTTGCTCCAGTTCTTTGATATGCTGATTATAGAATAAAACAGGATTTTCTTTACCTGGATTTCAACCTTGGATACCTATATAATTATTGTTTTCTTACGGGTGTATTTGCTTTGGTGTGTATGTGTGTCTATGTGTCTGTGTCTGTGTGTGTAAACATGAAAATCACACAGAGAATTTTTGTAGCTCCATTTTATACCTCAAACAGAAGTTTAAAACAAGTCTCGGAGGAAGAATAAAGTTCAGGAATAGAACTTTTCATTGAGGAATTACATATAATTCAGTGTTATAAACTGAAATCTGAAGGTGAGTGGGCAGGTGAAGTTTACTCTAACACACACCCAATTACCTTTATTACCATGACCGTTCCCAGGAAAGAGAGCAGGACCAAGCAGAAAAGTACCTGTGATAGGAGTCTGTGCCTGAGCTCCCAGTGGAGCTCTGCACTGAACCTTCTAGACCTGTCTCTGTGGTTCCCAATCCTGGTGCACATAAAACCATCTGAGGAGTTTTAAAAGCCACCTGGCTCCACCTCCAGAAATTCTTTTTTTTTAACTTTTAAGTTTTTTCAAAAGATTTTATTTATTTATTTGAGAGAGAGAGAGAGAGTGGGGAGGGGCAGAGGGAGAGAGAGAATCTCAAGTAGACTCGGGAGCGAGGATGCTCCCGTGGGTCTTGATCCCATGACCCTGAGATCACCACCTGGGGAGAAGCCAGGAGTTGGATGCTCAACTGGCATCCAATCTAAGCCACCCAGGTACCATCACCTCTAGAAATTCCTACTAAACTGGTAGAAAGTAGGGTCAGGGTTTGTTTTAAAACTCCTAGATGGGTGTAATAAGCAGTCAGACGGAGAATCACTGGCCTGTGCCTCACTCTGCTGGTAACGTGTGCCTTTGAAAGGGCTGTGACACAGACAGTGACACAAATGAATATGGAAGCCTTGATTTTACAAGTCAACGTTTTTCTAAGGGATACAGGCAAGTTGCATGGCATCATTGAGAATGTGGTTTCCCCACCCGCAATATGAGCAGGTGTCTTAATTCCGATGATTTGCTTATCTTTTAGTTTTAACACAGTAGGTTAAATTTCTAAGAGTTGGCAAAGCAAGAGACAATGCAAGAGTTAGAACCTTAAAACAGGGGCGCCTGAGTGGCTCAGTGGGTTAAAGCCTCTGACTTCGGCTCAGGTCACAATCCCAGAGTCCTGGGATCGAGCCTCACATCGGGCTCTCTGCTCAGCGGGGAGCCTGCTTCCCTTCCTCTCTCTCTGCCTGCCTCTCTGCCTACTTGTGATCTCTGTCTGTCAAATAAATAAATAAATAAATAAATCTTAAAAAAAAAAAAGAACCTTAAAACACTCTTTAAAGGAATTGGATGTGTTTATTCCATCTTAATCCCCTCCTTTCTTGGATCTGTTTTGTATTTAGTCTTTCCACTTTTTGGTATTTTTGAGTCTTTCAATATCAAATGTTCTCAGTGAACTGAGGCAACATTTATGAGAATGATCATGCTTGAGTCAGAATAAAAAGAGGAAAAGTAACAGCATTTTTTCAAGTCCTATCTACAATCCTTTCTGAAACAAGTGGAGAATTTTAAAAAAGCAAATAAACACTGTTCCTTTTTTCCTAACTCAAACTTTTACAAAGTTCTCTTTCCTTGTGCTAGAGTTATTCATAGCGCAATTGTCTTCTGCTGTCCTTCTATCTTTATTTTCATATTATGGCATCCCGTCAAAATGTTCAAATCTCATTTGCATAAAAATGTGAGAGGATGGAGACAAAGAGAATAGAGAACCCACAGCTCCAGGTGCAGAGTTACACAACATCTCCCACCTCTCTCCTCAGACTTTAACAAGAACAACTCTTGTGCCTGTTGCCTATGGAAACCCTATCTTATATCTTCGTGTGGGTTTCACAATCAGGCAATCCTCAGTTTCATTCTTGTTCATCACTTACTAATATGATTTTACGCAGGTGTTGAACACTGCGGGTTTCAGTTTCCTCACCTGGGACATGAGGATGTCGTAGAACATTAGAGTTAAGGATGTCAGTGCATCTAGGTTTTTTGAAACAGACTTCATCATGCTCAAATTGCAGTTTTGCTGTTTTCTAGTTGTGTGGTTGTGGGCAGGTTCTGTAACTTGCGTGGGCTTCTATTTCCTCATTCATAACATGGAGATCATAATAGATCAAGTACCCAGTGCTTGGTGTTGTGCAGGATACAGTAAGCATTCAGTGAATGGTAAATTGTTTTTTTCTTTTATAAGCTTGTTGTGAGGATTAAAGAAGATAATGTATGTTTAGAGCTTCACATACAATAAATCAACAGAGATACCTCTATTCCAGATAATTTTTTAAATACAGCCATTGAAGACAGACTAAAAATAAAAACAGCAGTAACTGTTTTATATTGCATTGGGTAACAGAATATCCATGTCTGCCTACTTATCCATACCATGTGCCTTCATATTTTTATGCACGTGAAAGCAATCTTTGTGTTTTCTGTGTATAATAAAATTGGTAAAGGGTATCCTAAGAAAAATGAGCATATGGAAGAAAAAATGTCTATTTTCACTATTTTGTCTTTTGAGTTTTATGACTTGATAATAGGTGTACGTTTTGGGGAGATGTAAAAAATTATTTTTTAGTAGCCAAAAGTTACAGCTTCTCAGTGGTCACCCAGTAGACAACAGCCATTCAGTGGTGAGCCAGAAGCCCTGTTACAACATGAGGGTGAGGAGAGAGAGGCTGAACTGCAAACATATGATCTAGAGATCATCTGCAAGTATTTGATCAACGTGATCTAATTGTAGAGAACCACATACTCACTGCTGACTATTTCCAGTTCTACCTACAACCTAACCTGAGTTTAGGTCAGTTTAAGTCAGTTTAAGTCACAATGATGTGAACTCAGACAATGGTGAGAACCGGCTATAATCTCAGTGGCTCCCACACCAACAAATGTGGTAAGGAAACTGAGTCTTATTTGACTTCTAAAGGTAATCTGATCTTTACTTTAAATCATAGGTTGTAATAAACGGGTATTTCTAGAACTAACATTCTCAATGAACAGGGCGCCGAAGCATCACGAGATGACAGGTAACAGGCAAAGGGTAAGTGTCTTCACTTGGCTATTATTGGCCATAACTAACACTTAATTCTATTTATTTGCAACCACATTTTGGGTGAAAACAGGAAATGAAGAGCTTGTAAATACAAATGTCTCTAGAATACCATACATTTGGCAAAAATATTGTAAAGGAATTGCTTTGTGTATTCAAGACCCAAAGCATATGTTACTGGAATGGGAGGTATTATTTCAGAACTGTCCTTAGCAGTTGCTTCGATGTTTAGATTTTATGCTTGGGTAATTACACTTTAGAATCAAGATGAATTATAAATAAGATGTATAATGGATTAGAGGCAATGGGATGTGGAGAACACCTCAGGCACCTTATTATGAGAGATAGGCCTTTATCCCCATAATCTCAACACTAGGATATTACTGTAATTATTGTCTGTAAATAGGAGCTTAAGTGAAATTCACAGGACATAGGTGAAGCCACCAATGCACATGCTGGTTTGTATGTGTTCCTAGTTTTCTTAATCTTCTTCATTTATCAGTTTCTTTATTTGTACTAATATGTATTTTCACATAATGATGGAAAATTACTAAGATTAATGGAAAAGCATGTTTTAGAATATGCTATTGCAAAAGCCTACCAATCACAGCAAAAAGAGTTTTTAACATTTAAAATCTGGAATAGACTTCATTAAAATACTTTGCTACTCTACTCATATTTTATTGGTAAGTGAACAGTATTCTTTTTAAATACATGCAGAAAAAAATATAGCTGTGGTATAGCTTTCTCGTCAAGATGGCTTAAGGGCAATCTTGACTACTTACTCAATACCTTTCATAGCTAAATAATATAGCAGAACCAGAGAATTTTAGAACTTCAAACACAACCTGTTATTTTATAGATTGGATAACTATAGAGCAACGAAGGCCTATAACAATTAACGAATTGACCAAGGTCAAACAGTAAACCAGCAGAATAGCCATATGCTCCTTGGGATAAAATTCCACTTGTGTAGAAAAATCTCAAGTTCTTTCTGTCTTCTTCCTTTAAGCCTTTCATGCTCATTGGAAAGGCAGCCACATTCACTGTCTCATTGTTCACATTTACACTGTATGTGACTATGTGTATTTTGGTTTGTTATGTATCTAAGTGTGATATATATGTGTATAAGTGCCTATATGTATAGGTAGGAGTTATGACTTCAAAATGAGATAGATTTGATTATTTATTACATCAAAATAGACACAATCATATGAATATTGCCTTTTGGAGCAGCCACAAGTTATAAAATTATTCCAAGTATGTTTCACAAATATTTGCAGTTGTTCTTATGAAATTGTTCTCTGAACAACATGGAATTTATATAATGGTAATGAAGTTGAATAGCATTTCAGTTTATAATAGGGCTTTCACACACATATTTGTTTTAATTATTATTTTTTATTATGTTATGTTAGTCACCATACAGTACGTCATTAGTTTTTTATGTAGTGTTCCAGGATTCATTGTTTATGTATAACACCCAGTGCTCCATGCAATACATATTCTCATTTAAATCAATCCTCATGATGATTCTACAGGTAAAAATCCTAAGGGCCAGTAACAAACCCTGAATGCCCTGTCCCAGCCATGGAGCTAGGGAGGATTCCCTGAAACCAAACTCCTTTTCTTTTCATCGTAGCATGCTACATCTCAAGAAAGTTATATCATTTTTAAGTTACTTTAGATTTGAGCTGGTGCCATCACCTGCCTTATGAGCCATACTGAATAAAACTCTTCAAATCCTGTTTACAAAAGATGCATACTGTTTTCTATAAAGAAATCAGTGCATGGATATATAACTAATTATTCCATAATAATACTATTAACATCAACCAGCACTGACTACTACCGTAATAGTGCTCTAGGGTCATAGCTCATTTTGTCTTCATATGATTCATCAGCTGCTGGTAGGAGAGGTATTAAGCATATCTAACCAGCTAGGCCATGAGCCCCAATCAATGCGCCTACCAGGAAGGCATCTCCGCTGCAGGGCTGGAGAAGATCCTGGTTGCCCTTCCTTTGCTTCTGGTTGCTGCACTTTGGGGAGGACTACAGGTCTGCAGGAAACAGGTGAGTATGGTAGCAGTAAGGGACTTGGAGGTTTACCAGCTGAAGCCTAAAGAGGTTAATAAATCATGCAAGGTCTCAGTCCTGGTAGGTAGTGAAGTCGAGATTCCAACTCAGGCCAGTTTCCCATCTATTCTTCTTTCCCCTATATTATACTCTTCCTATTAATACTTAATATTTGCAAAAGTTAAATAGACTTCCAGAGGATAAAGATCTAGAAAATATGCCAGTTCTAAATATAATCAGGGGAAACTCCCAGAGAGCAAAAGCAATTTAAAAAAAAATATAACGACTGAAACAAGATGGGATTGGGAGGGAGACAAACCATAAATGACTCTTAATCTCACAAAACAAACTGGGGGTTGCTGGGGGGAGGTGGGATTGGGAGAGGGGGAGCGGGCTATGGACATTGGAGAGGGGAGGCGAACCATAAGAGACTATGGACTCTGAAAAACAACCTGAGGGTTTTGAAGGGTCAGGGGTGGGAGGTTGGGGCAACCTGAGGGTTTTGAAGGGTCAGGGGTGGAAGGTTGGGGGAACAGGTGGTGGGTAATGGGGAGGGCACGTTTTGCATGGAGCACTGGGTGTTGTGCAAAAAGAATGAATACTGTTACGCTGAAAAAATAAATCAAATGGAAAAAAAAAAAGAAAAAAAAATATAACGACTGGATGATAGTGGCATTGTGGGAACAGTACATGTCCTTCTGAGAAGCTTATGTTGAAGGGAACAGTCTGCTATTCAGTGCCTGTGTTTTGTCATGTTCCATATAAAAACAATCTTTCAAAACCAATATAATCCTATCTCATAATCTTTAGCTTAAATGTCTTTAGCCATTCAGAAGAGGTGCCGAGAAAATGGCTCAGATATAATAAAGGTGCCTTATGAAAACATTCTTATTTCTTGACTGCTCTGTATTTTTACAAATCTTTTAATTTTCATCAAATATTTCCCTTCAGATGTGATTCCTACTTCTGGGTCACAATAACACCATCCTCATCTCACGGTGTTTCATGCTGTGAGTGGAAGTTAAAAAAAAAAAAATAGGATATGCAATGAACAAGGAAAACTGATTGTACCCAGAATTGTTCTGGAAGTTATTTCTGTTTGGCTGGTTAGGTGAGTTGAGCTTATGCAGGTTAGCAGTAGTCAGCTTACCTCACAAGACAAACCAGAATAGCCTGGGGGACAATCACATCTTTCTATCAAGTGAGCTGGAGGAGTCACCGCTGTTATGCCTCCTTGTTCCGCTACCTCCATCGAGATCTCAGAAATCCTGCGAACAGTGAGTATACTTAGATGATCACACCAGTAAATTAAGCTCATGTAGTAAACACCTAATCCTACAAAGAGTCTTCTCGAGCTTTTGTCAATAACCTCAAGCTTGTCTTACGGTTTTCAAGCTGCCTAAATCCAGGGACTCACGCGCAACATCATATCCCTGCATCTTGCCTTCCTCAAAGGCTGGGATTACACATTAGCAAAATATTCACATAAATCATAAGGAGTTTAGTAAATTAGATGTCTGATGTCCTGTGGAGAAGTTATTATAAGGATCTTTTCCCCCACATTTTAAAATGCGAGTGGCTTCAGGTAGACATGGGCAATTAATTAGACATTTATATTCCTTCAAACAGACAAACCAAGGTCATTCCCCATTAGAATATCTCCCGTGGTCACTAGTGAAATTGCTTTTAATTTACAACTAGCCCGATTTCTTCCTCTTGAGTCTGGATGTCCTTTCAAGAACTTTAGAAAACCGTCTAGAAAACGATTGAAGATAATCCAGTAATATTGATCTTACTGGATAAAGGATGAGGAAACTTTCAGATTAGTGACCTTGTTAATTTTATATAAATCCTTCAACTAACTTAACTCACCCTTCCTATCGGTAGGAAGGTCCTTATAGTTGAAAAAAATATATTCCTAGTGAAAATGTTGATACCTTTTACATTCACTTGAAATGAAGCATTAAAAAATATATGCGGTCCATAAACTCAGACTATTTCATGACTGACTAACTGGTAACACGAAATGTTCTGCAAATAAACTTTTAAATGAGAAAATGAATAGTTTTTCTTCACCAAAAGTCACCTCCAATAGCTTGAGGAGCTTGAATCATAAACTTTATAACAAGCATAGGTAGGTTTTATTGACACTGAATCATGAAAGCACACCCTGACTTCATAGATTGTAATCTGCGCTCTGGAGATCAGCCAGCCTTTATGAAACACACGTTCAATTAAAATTCAGATTTCACTCTCCCCTCCTTCTAGTTCACAGAGCCCTTTGATCTACAAACAAGCCACGCCCCTCCCGTAGGGAAGACTCTACTTCATGTCCCCCTGGATTCTCTGTGGGAGTGAGAAGGTCACTTGAGTTCTGAGTCCTCTCTGTCGGCATTGTGTGGTATTTCACAACATGAGGAGTTGCTAACATCATCTCCTCTTCTCTCCCACACGCATGCACACAACAGGCTAGTGAGTATTTAAAAAACTGAGTAAAACTTGAATTGTGTGTCAACAACAGATATTTCGGCAATGCACCTGGTTTTTCTCAGGGGATGAAAGAGCAATTGTTTTTGCTTGAATCAGGGATTTGGGCTAACTCAGGCCTCTATTTAAGTGAATACTGAAATGCAAAGTTGTTACATCCTTGAAATGAATGTGAGAAAAGACAAAAGCAAAGAAAAAAAGGCAATGTCAGCATTGACATTATGTAAGTCCCAAACTACATGTAGAACTCTCAAATGCTCTACTTCTAAGACTATTTTATTTGTAACTGAACAAAGATGCAGGGTTATGTTCTAACTATCTTAGAGGGAAGATTCAAATATATTTTTCACTATATATTGACTATATATATTTGACTATATATATTTTTATATATTGACTAGATATATGCACATATATGACTATTAGCTATATATAAATATATATATTTCACTATATTTGACTATATATTGTCACAATTCTACTGTATTAGAAAATTAAGTGCTGATCCATTGCTTTCTTTATTCTTATTGTTGATAGACAATGGCTTTAATTTTTATTAAGCTTGGAACAAGTGATGTATTTATTTATTGATCCTTAAGCTTCACAAAATGATCTCTTAAACCAAAGAATTTTATTTAGGGAGGTCTGTGAATAATATAAGAGAAAGGACTTATGGGGTTGGGTGGGGAAAGACCAAAATAAAGGTGATCTTTCCCCCATAAAATGGAATCAGTATGAGGGAAGCAACGAAAATAAAATGAAAAATGCATGACAATATATTTTCTATCAGTTCCACAAACAAAATGTTCCACGTGCTACCAAACTTACTGTGGTATGGAAGAATTTGCAAAATAATTATTTATTTCCACCCTCACAAATTTACCTACTGTCTTCCATGACATACAAACATGCCTTGGCTTCTGCCACTTGATTTACACTTGATATTTTAATATAATTAATGATATTGCTGACAGTATATTTTTGGTGCATGCCTTTATTTTTTTATTATTTCACATAAAATAATCTTAGAAGTGAGAAATACGAAAAAAGCATGAAAGAGATACAAATCTGAAAGTGAATTTTGATTTTTGATATATTCTTTTACCCAAAGTCCCTACTTATGGTACAATCAGAAGAACAATATGGCTCTTCTGCAACAAAGAAAAAAAATCTATGTTTAGCATAGTTTAAACATCCGAAATATGGGATTTATATATTCACTGGTTTGCCAATAAGGGACTTCACAATTACTTTGTTTTATTTTGTTCTAAACTGATCTACAAATTTATTATATAAGATTATTTTCAAGCAGGAAATGATAGAGAAACCAACATGCCAGAGAAAGTGAGACCATATGTCTGAACTCAACTTTCTTCTTCCATTACAGGAAATTTAACTACATATGAGCAATTCCTCATTTTAACTCATTGGCTAAATTGTCCCTTCCACTCTAGAAAATGATCATGTGTGCTCATATTGAAATCTCCTGGCTTCTCCATTATCTACTTTTTCTTTATCCTATCCTTTCTAATGTATATCTTGCTATAAACCCCTTTCCCTCAGGGTTTGTGAAAATGTTTACTCCTTATTATCTCATTCCTCCCTTTTACATTTATGTTCATGAAAAATAATAGTCTATGCCCATCCTCTTAGGGTCACTGTATCCCATTCATAGCTCAAAACTTTGAGATTTGCTCCAGGATTCTACAAAAATTGGTATAATGAATGGCACCCATGTGATCCTAAGTGTCAGTCTCAAAAGCCTCATTTTAATTGGCCTCTTTGGGTTAGACGAAACTATAGTCCCTTGTAATATTCTTATCCTTTGGCTTCCATGACATCACATTTATTATTACTACTCTTCTGTTCTTCTTTATTTGGTGTGATTCCCAATCTTTTCACATAATGATGCACAGTGAAAGGGACAATATTGTAGGGCACACTGGGATGAACCTTGAGAATGCTCACAGTTGGAAAAGAGGAGACCAACTTGACCCTGCCCGGTTCCCCTGAAGGTTGAAGGGGGTGAATTTCTCAGCAATCTTGTAATCTATTTATAGCACAACAGTTACTTATCTCTACTCTGCAGGGCTTTTTCTTCTGAATTTCTGACTGGCATCTAAAACTCATAAGGTCAAAGGTAAATTTGATGCCCCCCGCCCCCAAACTTGCTTCAATTCCTATTTTACATTGGTTGGAATCAGTAGTTTCTTCTACCAGATGACCTGGAAGCAATCCTTGACTTGTCTTCTATCATCACACTCCCAAACCAAACACTTCTAAATCTTTCATTGGGTGTCTTATTGATCTTACCTATAGAATCTAAAATAAGAATTGAACTTTGATTCTATTACAGTTTACCTGCTTTGTCTCATGATATTTCCATAGGTTGCCTTGATAAGAATATAATGAATATCATATAGAATATCCAAGAAATCTTCACGGGTCACCGTTCTCGTGATTCGAGGATCATCACCATAATATTTCCATTCTTTCTGTTAATAGGAAAAGAAATCACTTCAATGAAACTAAATGCAAAACCACTGGCATCCTTGCACCAAACTAATAAGCTTACCTCTGTCATTTCGATTTCATGCCGTGTCAGCTGGCCAATTAGAGGAGCAGCCATATGCCTGACAATAATTCTAGCATGTGTCGGGGTACCACCTCGAATGATAACTTGAGGATTATAGGTAGAGAAACCTGTCTCTTCCCGAGCCTCAAAATAGATTGCGTACTTGAGTTTGCCGCCATAGGCCATCAACTACCAAAATAAAATGAGGAGTGACATGTCAGATAAAGCCCCAAATGGCGTGATTCCAAAACATATTTTACTTTTGCTCCTATGACTTCAAAGTTCTCGTCCTTACCTTCTTTCCTTCAAACTGTTCTGGAAGCTTCCAATAAAAAGGTTCCAAACGGAGTTCCTGTCTCACCAGGTCCATGTGTGCCACAATCTCCGGGTGTTGAAAAACGATGCCTTTGGTAGTGGTGTGCTGCAGGGCCTCGTCCACTAGGGGCAGGATGGTCTGCTCAGGCTTCAGAGTCACCTACAGCGGCATCAAAACACAGCAGGGGGCTAAGCTCCAATCCTTTACACCCCTTGAAAACTAAGTTAGGGACTGTGTCTCTCTGCAGCCCCATTCTTGATCTGAGGAGGTGTTCTGATGAGAAACAAAACTCGTGCCCCCTGCCTTGTTTGCACAGTAAGAACTACATCTGTGAAAATTGGTCTTTTCCACTAATAAAAGGTGGAACTTAAAAGTGGGAAGAGTTAGAGAAAAACGAAAGTAGGAATGAAAACGCTGCTCCCCTAAAAGGCTGCGATTCTCTAAGGCAGATTCAAGGGAACGTGCAACAAGTTCTGGTTTTCGTGACTGCCTTAGCACCTGCCCGCATTCATGCTCAGGCCCTCACTCTCCCGGATTTAGCTTCCGCCCATCCCCAGACTAAAATGCCTCGGTTGCAACATCTCCCTTTCTCCCTGGGCATCGACTTCCTTATCAACAACAAGCGAGTTATTTTTAGGATTAAAAAAAAAAAAAAAAAAAAAGCACTTATCCCAACCGTCTAATGTCACAGGCCCCCGTTCTAAATGTGCACATGGGAAACGCTTACTTAGATGTTTTCCTATTGCGTCCTATCCCTCAGTGCTTGGCTGCAAGATATAAGCAGGAACTGACATTGTACCATTACATGGCTCAGCGGTTCCTTACTCACCCACGTGCGGATCAGGCCTTTTGCTTCGGAGCACTGGGTAGTAACCCCGAAGCAATAGCAGTTGCTGCAGCCAAGTGGGTTCTTGGCATCAAGTCCAAATTTGCCCGGTCGGCACCTATCACAGTGGACGCCTTCTACATTCACCTGAAGGGAGAGCAGAGTTCTTCAGGGTCCATAACGAGATTATGAGAAAAATAAACTTGAGAATGAGTAATGCTTCTTCTTAATTAACCAAAAAGAAACACTGAGTAGGAGACTCACATCTCAAATGGCACATGTAGTTAATTTCATTGTTAGGATTTCAGAAGTCTAAAAAAGGCTTTGTTTATATATAAATACATTGCAGAGGCTACTGTGTATTGGTTTTAAGATCTAAACAACACATTTCCTAATATCCTCTGTGAACGATAGGAAAGAGTCATGAGAATTTCAAAAGCAAAACAGAAACATTGATTCCCAGTGGTGTGATACAAAGTTGTAAAAAACAGGCAGGGTGTTAAAATATAGGCGTCTAGAACTATCATTCTACAGTGTATATATGCACACCAAATGCATATTAAATACGGTTTATAATTGTAATATGTAATAATACAGCATTGGGCTTTGTGTTTTGTCTGGAGGCTTCAATGGCAAATGCTGCCCTTTTCCTAAATTTGGACAACTATTTTAATAATCGCTTTCTGGATTTCATTTTCCTATGTCCTCTGTCCCTCTTGCATAGACTCTTTTCATGAAAAGATACCTCTGACACAGTATTCACTGCATTTATCCTGGGACTGATTTTCAGAAATATCTAAGGGGGAAAAAATCCCTCTTATCCTTTTTAATTGGCTGTTTTTCTACATCATTTAACAATATTAATGAGCTGAATTTTGCATGTAGTCGCTGTTTGTTATGTCAGTGTTTATACGTGATGAAATTTTACTGAACTTCCACAGCAGTAAATATATTTTTCAGTGGACAGTGATTGTGGATTAATTTGAAGAGAAATGGTTTTTTAGAAGCCCTATTATCTAGCTGTGATTTTTCTCTGATGATGCTTAAGAGAACATTCATTTTTTTCCTCCCAAATTATTCCCGTTTAAGCAAAGCAAATACGTAAAGAAAAATTCCACTTTATCATTAAAAATATATCATCTCTATAGACTGGAAATGAAGTTGGATTTGGGTTGAAAATAAGTTCTTAGAGAGCGGTGCTTATCTGTACGCAAATGAATGTATATGAATAAAAACTGTGTCTGGCAATGAATTTTTGTTTATTTATTTCTTTAATGTAGTGAAGCATGAGTCATGACCACCGAGTGAAGTCAAATGTGGGCAATGGAAAGAGAACCCAGGGAAGGTTTTTCCTTTAGTGTATTTCGACAGCACACACCTTACAGGTGCATTGCCCAGTCTGATCAGTACAGGAGCACTTTTTAGTCTCTGAGTCACAGGTCCTGTCATCAGTCCCGGGCAGGAAGCACTCGCAGGGACTGCAGTGAGGGTAATTCCAGTGACCTCGGTTGCACTCTGTACATCTGGCACCAGAGAACTTGGGGTGACAGCTGCATTGGCCGGTGTTTACATTACACTGGAAATCCAAGGATCCCACTGTGCTGCAGTTACAAGCCTATGGAGGAGATAAAAACAGCAACCATTAACACTACTTCATGGGAAATAGCTTAAAATTTTCATTTGAATGTTTCTATGCTTCCATTAAACACATATTCATCATGTGTCTATTACATGCTTTGTACCGTGCTAGTTTAGTCACTTGGGAAACACCAATGCACATAACATTAAAACTGCTTCCTGCATTTACTAAAATAGATGAGCGTCCATAAACCATAATCCTATTGAATAAGAGAGAGAATGTGTGGTTTTTTTCCTGTCTTTGTGGCAAGGAGGAGGTAGACAGGGTTTTCCTCAACCACTTTTTGTTTCGAAGACTGAACTTTAGACCAGAGTCATTTTACCTTATGATCTCATTTTTACAGAATTTAAGCTGTAAAGAGACTTTTCTCAGAATCTAACAGAGGGAGACAAGTGAGTAAATACATATACAGCAAAATGAAATAAGAATTATATAATAGAAGTTCAGAAGTCTCCGAGAACACACCAAGAGCGCCAAACTAGATTTGGGGAAGGCAAGAGAACTCACGAAAGTGACATCTAGCTAGAATGTTGTTTTCTGGCATTTTGTTTTGCAGACAAGCCTGATTTGAGGTACTTAGCTGGTAACTTATTTTCTTCTTCCTAGGCCTGCATAGGATTGTTCTCTTTATTTACGTAATTCAAAACTTTGCTAGAATTTTTAAAAGTTTGAGTCTTTTTTACTAATATACTGGAATCTGATGAGTTCTTTCAGTTTGAGAACAATAGTATTTTTTCATTTAATTTTATTTTTGATTTTTACTTCTGCCCTCATTTTCCCATTTGCTTCTTCAGGATCGCCTACAGTTTTCAAACTACACTTCTGTGGTCTGTCTGCCCCATCCGTGATATCCTCGTGTTCTCTGCAGCCATTTTTCCGACTTGCCTCTCAGATCTGTTGACCATTTTATAGTGCTCATTTTCCACAGGGAAAATTCCATTGTATGTATTTGCCACCAATGCATTTTTAATTACACTACTGCATTTTTAGCTGAATTTCAATAATTTATTTTGCCTCAGTCAGTTTCAATTTGTGCTTATCTGTGTGTCTTTTCGTCTTATATTCTTTAAGTCTTTCTGCTCTTGATTTACAGAGCTCATCTCTCATCACAATTTAATGAAAATGCCAAGCACATTTTAAAATGCCATTTAGGATCTTGGAATAAATAATTTTCAGAGATCAGCAGTAGCAATGATCAATCTACTGTCTCTGAACTCTAAATTCCCTCCTTCCTTGCCCTGCTTGATGATACTCTCGTTGGTCCCTGTAGACATTTCTCTGTGATTAGGTAGTAAAATGTTAAGTTTAGTCAACTGTGGGTCCTGGAGAGACCTAACAAGGCCATAGTGGTCTTCTGTTCTAGGTTCTGGTTCATTACCATTGTCATTATTATTATTTTACTATTTAGTATGGGAACCGAGTAGTCCAAATAGAATCTCAGCTGACCAGTCTCTCCCCACTGGCAGCTTTCTGAGTAGCTTTGGTCCGCACACGTGCACTGACCATGACAATCAGCTCCAGGATGCTCACATCCTACAACAATGATGGACAGCATCTATAGACCAGCCCTTCCCCACAAACTCTGTTCACCCTCACTCAGCCTAAAAATAGTAGCTACTCTTTTTTACCTGTTACTTCAGGTCTCCCTACATCCTTCCTTGACGCTTTTTGAGTAACTAAGCACCTTTAACCAGTTAACAATTCTTTATATTCTACTTTCCCTTTTTATTTATTTTTTAAAAATATTTTATTTATTTATTTGACAGAGAGAGAGAGAGATCACCAGTAGGCAGAGAGGCAGACAGAGAGAGGTGGGGAAGCTGGCTCCCCACTGAGCAGAGAGCCCGTTGTGGGACTCAATCCCAGGACCCTGAGTTCATGACCTGAGCCAAAGGCAGAGGCTTTAACCCACTGAGTCACCCAGGTGCCCCGATACTTTCCCATTTTAAATAACTGTTATGGTTTCTGTCTTCTAAGGAATTCCTGACTTGGTATTCACGTGGGTACAACCTCTCTTTGTGTCTGAGTTTTCCACCATGCAGTGTTTGTTTGTCATGAATGACTGGATTCTTTTGGTGCTGTTATATTATCCTTCTCAGATCTATATCTGTATAGCTCTATAGCAGACTTACATGCATTACAACTTGCCAGATTCCCAGATCCAAGTCTGATTGGATATCCCTTTGCATTTCTCACACTTTCATTGCTCAGCTTAATCCCTATATCCACTACTACTGGGGATATTCCTGCCTCTGCATTTGCCAACAGTAGTCTACTTATGAAACTACTCTTTCTAGGACATGATGTACAATCACCATTTTCCATCTATCATCTCTTTCCTGTCCAAATGTTTGCTGAAATACCTTCCCAGATTCTGATATTAAAAAAAATCACTAGGCCTTATTATTTTTAATATTATTTAAAATTATTTTAATTATTTTAAAATTATTTAAAATTATTTTGGTGTCTTTATGATTAAGTATTTTTCTGTCTTCAATGCTATCCAGTAAAAAAAAAAAAATGCTACTCTAAGTTATTTTAACCCCCAAAATCCAAAATGTGATTATTTATTAAATTATAAACATGGACATAGTTTCCTAAGCATAGAATAACCCACTCCTGTCACCACAAGTAACTCATCCTTATAGGAACATCAGATGTAGAATGAGATTTCAAAATAAGAATAATAAGGGGTGCCTGCGTGGCCCAGTCAGGTATTCACTGACTTTTGATTTTGGTTTAGGTCATGATCTCGGAGGTTATGGAATGGAGCCCTGTGTCAGGCTTCATGCTCAGTGCAGAGTCTGCTTGTCCCTCTCCCTACCCATGCTCTCTCACTCTCTCTCTCTAAAATAAATAAATAAATAAAATCTTTAAAAAATAAGAAGAATTAATCCTTTCACTTAAATGACTTTTCCTTGACTCACTTAAAGAAAATGGGCCATAATCAGAAACAGAAAATTATGATATATTATGGAAATTATAGTCATGCAATACATTTTAAAATGTCTCATGAGACATTCTTTTTTTTTTTTAAAGATTGTATTTATTTATTTGACACAGAAAGATTACAAGTAGGCAGAGAAGCAGGCAGAGAGAGAGGAAAGCAGGCTCCCTGCTGAGCAGAGAGCCCGATGTGGGACTCGATCCCAGGACCCTGAGATCATGACCTGAGCCGAAGGCAGCGGCTTAACCCCTGAGCCACCCAGGTGCCCCCTCATGAGACATTCTTATCCTTTAACTAAAATATGAAGTGTCTGCTACCCAATTTATTATAGAACACCAAAACACTAATTCTTAAAGACTAGATGACAATCCAAGTAGACATTGGGGCCTTTCCAAATCAGGAAGTTTATTCAGGAAGTTATAGTGGAGAATAAAAGGGACCATTAACCATATGTTTAGATAGCACTATAGCCAACATCAAACTTAAATCATAATTAGATGTAATGTTTGTTTAGCAATAGAGGATTTATGCACTATTCCCCTGCTAGTGAAACATGGCAGGCTTTGTATTCTATTTCAGTGAAAGCTCAAATGATGTGTATGCTCACACTTCAGCACAGAGAAATTACCCATGACACAAAGAAAAAGAAGCTATAAATCTCAAATCACTGTTCATTTAGATTATAATCACCCAAATTTTTCAGTAGTAGAATACATGCTCATAAATATTTGTGAGGACTCTATGAATTTTTTTGTAATTGTTAATAATGATGAAGTGTGTAGCTATTCAGAAATTCAGATTTTTAACAGTGGTTCAAGGTAATCAAAAATTTTCAATCAACTTCAATCAACATAATGTTTATTCAACAACCAGTAAAAATAATGATATCAAACATAGAACTACTTTTTTAAAGGAAACTTGGTCTATATTCCATTTTGATTTATATCCTGATTAGGCATCAGCTTTGAGGTGCCTGGGTGGCTCAGTGGGTTAAAGCCTCTGCCTTCGACTCAGGTCATGATCTCAGGGTCCCGGGATCCAGCCCCGCATTGGGCTCTCTGCTCCGCGGGGAGCCTGCTTCCCACCCTCCTCTCTCTGCCTGCCTCTCTGCCTATTTGTGATCTCTGTCTGTCAAATAAATAAACAAAATCTTTAAAAAAAAAGGCATCAGCTTTAATTTCAGGAGATTATTAGAGTTTGGCCACCTCACAGGGTTTTGTGGATAGAATGGAACCCTCTTAAGTTTCTTTAGGGTTTATTCATGAGTCCAAGGGAAAGGGTAGATGCTTGGATTCAAAGCTGAACATGCAAAAAGTCAGTCATAGAAACCGACAACACTGTTCATACTCACAAAAAGCTTTGGAACTCTTGAGAAGTTTTTGTTTTGTTTCAAAAAATGTACTTGAAACTTAACAGTGTCATTGGCACTAAAAAAATGAGTGCCCTGTCTAGTTTTTATTTAATCATATGACTAAATGAAGTCATATCTCTAAACCTTCTTGAACAATCATCAATATTCTCATTTTCCTCTAGATTATGTATTCTGGACCAGTGCATTCAAATGCTTTATCATATATGTAAAGATGATTAGAGTCTGCATGTGTGCTAAGTCAGCAGGAAAAAAAAAAAAAGATTTACAGCTCTATAGGGCACTACCATGGAGTCAAACAGGCCAGATTTGGTCATCATGTTCTAATATTTCTCAGCCCAATGTGACTGATTAGAATGACTCTCACTAACATCAAAATGACCTTATTTAGTGCTCTTAATGGACAGTCAACCCTAATCTTATTTGACCTCTGTCTTGCTTTTTTATTTAATTTTTTTTAAATTTTATTTTTCCTGTGTTCCAAGATTCATTGTTTATGCATCACACCCAGTGCTCCATGCAATATGTGCCTGTCTCACATTTAATATGAAAAAATATTCCTTCTTTTTAAACAGTCTTTTAGTTTTTAAAGCACTTACATGATTTATCTTCTCTTTTTAAGCTGTCAAACTACAAAACCAAAAGCTAAAGAATGAAAACTAAGAAACAACTATTTTCTGACAGTAGATGCCAGGAAGCACAGGACTGTGATTTTTGAGAGAAGGAAAGCAAATGAAGCAGGGCATGAAAAATTTTCTAGGCTGCAACCCAGAAAGGGGGAACCCGAATAAAGCTACCACATAGCTGGCTTGAGAAATACAGAGTTTAGAGAAGCTAAGATAGAATTGATGGGGCCAATAGAATATGTGTCTAAAAATGAGAAAGTCGTACACAGAGTATTCCAGAAATCTGCAGAAGGGTCCTTTAAATCTTTGGCTGAGTACGGATCTGTGTATCATGGGATAAAAGTCTATGTGGCTGAGGGGGCAAAAATTGGAAAGCCATAAGCTGAAAAAATTCCTAGAGCTAACAGAAAGCTTGAAATAATTCATATTCCCAACAGCCAGAATAGAAAGACATAGTAATGCATGGGATAGTGCTCTCAATGCACTTAGCCCCTTAGTAGTGGAACTAAATGACCCTTGGATTAAAGCCTGCTCTAGACCCTCTCTAAAACAAAACAAAACTAAACTAAACCAAAAACTTAAAAGCAAAGCTTAAAAAGATCCAAGTATCAGTGAGTAATTAACCTGTTTGCCAACGTAAAGTTCAATACTCTTTAAAGGAATACAATAAAAACCAATATGCAACAATGAAAAATGTACATCTGGCATCTAAGTCAAAATTCTCAGGCATGGAGAGAAGCAACAAAATATGATTGATAATCAAGAGAAAAATCAACCATTAGGAATAGTATTAAAATTACAAAATTGTGGAATTAGCAATCATTGTAAAAGCTAATATTTATAAATATTATTAAATATTCTAGAGAATAAATGGAAATGTGAATATAATAAGGAAAGAAGTGAAAGATATAAAAATATCCAACTGGAAATTTTACAGATAAAAAATGTGAAATGAAAAAAAATAACCAACTATATTAAAAACAGATTAGACACCACAGGAACAAATATTAGTAGACTTGGACACTTAACGATAGAAACTATCAAAAATGAAGAATACAGAAAAAGTAATAATGAAAAAAATAAATACAATCTCAGTTAGCTGTGGAAAAATATAAAGTGGACCAACATACACATAATGAATGTGTATTCATTACCTCCATGTAAAGAACAGGAGGTAAAGAACAGGAAAGTATTTGAAGACATAATGGCTAGAAATTTTCCAAATTTAGTAAAAACTGTGATCCCACAGATCCAACAGGTGCAACTCACCACATGAGGAATAAACAAGAAAACCACAAAAAGAGCATAATCAAACTGCTGAAAACCAGGATTTAGGGTTTTAAACCTAGAAAAAAAATCTTTGAAAACTGAAGGAAAAATAGTTTTTGAACGTAATTGTTCATAAATTTGAAATAATCATTGTCAGTAGACCTGAAATATTAGAAGTAATAATGGCAATAATTAGGATGTAACTAATGGAAGAGAAAAAACATGATGCTAAATATAAAGTGTATATTAGTATTTTAAGATACATTATGAAAAGTTAAGATGTACATCCCTAGACAAAGACAAAAAACGTAAAATAAGTATAGTTAATAAGTCAAATGTGAAGATAAAAAAAAAAGAATGCAAGAGCAGATAAGGCAAAACAAGCATTGAAATGTAGACTTAACCCAATGATATTGATATTTACATTAAATGGAAAGGTGTTAATAATCCAAATAAGATCGGAGCAACAACAAAGATATAAATATATTCTATATAAAAGAAACATTAAAATATTAGAAAAGAGATAGAATTAATGATAGTTTGGAAAAACGTAAACCAGACAAATACCAATCAAAAGAAAGATGGGTGATAAGGAGGACACATGTTGTGATGAGCACTGAGTGTTATATACAACTAATGAATCGTTGAACACTACATCAAAAACTAATTATGTATTAGATGCTGGCTAACTGAACATCATAAAAAAAAGTTTCTAAAAACAAAACAAAACAAAGACAGAACCATGGCTATATGATCCTCAGAAAAAAATTTTTTTCAGAAGAAACATTACTTGGGATAAAAAGGAACATTTTATATTCATAAAGGAACAAGTTTTCAAACAGATATAATAATCCTAAATGAGTATCCACCTAATAATATTATCACTCCAAAATACATGAATCAAAACCTGAGTGGACTCAAGAACAAAGAGACAAATCATAAGCATTAAAACTCTTAGTTATTGATAGAATATGTACACATAAAAATTATTATGGATAATTGACTTTTATAGATTTCATCCAATGATAAAAATATAACATTCTTTGATAGTACATTAATCAAAGTGGACACTATTTTTTTTAAAGATTTTATTTATTTATTTGACAGAGAGAAATCACAAGAGAGGCAGGCAGAGAGAGAGGAAGGGAAGCAGTCTCTCCGCTAAGCAGAGAGCCTGATGTGGGACTCAATCCCAGGACCCTGAGATCATGACCTGAGCTGAAGGCAGCGGCTTAACAAAGTGGACACTATTTTAAGACATAAAACAAATCTCTAGAAATTCAAAAGAACTGAAATAATACAAAATATGTTATATGTTTTATAATACAGAAAGAACAGAAAGATATAGCATACTTCTAATCAATGAATCACAAATAAATAATAAAATAAGTAAGAAGATTTTCTCAATGAAAATTTAAACGACATATCAAAATGTGTGGAATGCAACTAAATTAGTGCCTGGGAGGACATTTATGACATGAAATGCTTGTATTAGTAAAAAGAAGAGGGGGGGGAATCGGAGAGGGAGACGAACCATGAGAGACTGTAGACTCTGAGAAACAAACTGAGAGTTTTAGAGGGGAGGGGGTGGGGAATGGGTGAGCCTGGTGATGAGTATTAAGGAGGGCACATATTGCCTGGAGCACTGTGTGTTATATGTAAACAATGAATCTTGGAACACTACATCAAAAACTAATGATGCACTGTATGGTGACTAACATAAACAATAAAAAGGAGAGATCTCAAATCAAAGATCTAAGCTTTCATCTTAAGAAACTTGGAACACAAGAAAAAATTAAACTCAAAGTAAACAAAAGGAAAGAATTTTTATTTTGTGTAGTTATCAAATTTATTGATTAAAGTTGCTCATATTATTTTCATATTATTCTTTTAATGTATGCAGGATCCTTATGATGTCCCTTCTTTTATTCCTGATTTTGACTATTTCTTTCCTCCCTTTCTATTTTCTTGATCAATCTTCTTAGAGTATTACCAATTTAATGAATAATTTCAAAGAACCATTTTTTGCCTCATTGTCTTTTTTCTAAAGTATTTTTGTTTTCATTGTTTTTTACTGATTATGCAAATTCCTTCAGAAACTGAGAAAGTTTCCCAATCTATTTCATGAGGCCAGCTGTACCCCAATAACAAAATTAGACAATAAAACTACCAAAAATCCCCCAGACTATGAAGCAATATTCCTTATGAACAGAGGCCCAGAGATCATTTACAAAATGCTAGCAAACATAATCTAAAATAATTTAAAGTAGATAATCCCTCATGATCAAGCAGGATTTATCTGAGGATTATAAAGTTGGGTCAACATTTGAAAAGCAATTAATGTGATTTACCATATTAACAGCTGAAAAAGAAAAAAATCATATGATCATCTCAATATATATAGAAAATGCTCTTTGTTATAATTGGACATATATTCTTGATAAAATTAATTAATAGCTAGGGATAGGAGGGATATCCTCAACCTGATAAAGAGCATCTGTAAATAAAATACAGCTAACAGGGGAGCCTGGGTGGCGCAGTGGGTTAAAGCCTCTGCCTTTGGCTCAGGTCATGATCCCAGGGTCCTGGGATCAAGCCCCGCATCGCATCTGGCTCTCTGCTCCGCAGGGAGCCTGCTTCCCCTTCTCTCTCTGCCTGCCTCTCTGCCTAGTTGTGATTTCTCTCTGTCAAATAAATAAAATATTTAAAAAAAAAATACAGCTAACAACATACCAACATTCTGAATGGTAAAAGACTGAATGCCTTCTACTTCAGGTAAGGAATAAGGCAAGGTTATTAGCTCCCGGCTGTGCAAGTCAACATTTTACTGCAATAGGTCAAGAAAATGAAACAACATTTATACCGGTTGGAAGGGAAGAAGTAAAACTCAATTTGCAGATGGTATGATTCTCTACATAGAAAGTCCTAATGAATCTACCAAAAGTAACTAGAATAAGTGTAGCAATGTTGCAGCATAAAAAGTTAATACATAAAAATAATTGCATTTTAATGAAACAAATAACATTTTGTTAAAAAATAAGCATAATGATAAATTTAACAGGACACGTACAAAACTTACACACCAAAAACTATAAAACATTGCTGAGAAAAAAAATTATAGGCAACAAAATTAAAAATTACATCATATTCATACATTGTAAGATGCAATATTCTTAAATGTTTATTTTTCCCAAATAGAAATGTTAATTTCTATTTGGGAAAAATAGATTCAGTGTAATCCCAATCAAATCCTAGAAGGCTTTTAATAAAGAAATTGACAAGCTACTTTAAAATTTATATGGAAATGCAAAGGATCCAATGTACTCAAAAGGTCCTGGAAATGAAAAACAATTGGAGAGATTACGCCACCTCATTTCACACTGTGCTAGAAAGCTGCAGTGATCTAGACAGTACTGTGTTAGTCCAAGGACAGACATAGGTCAACAAAACAGAATAGAGTTCAGAAATGTCTGAGAGACATATACAGTCATTTTATTTTGACTGAAGTAATTCAATGGGGAAGAATAGTCTTTAAAAAAAAATTAGAAAAATTGGATATCCATTAAAAAATGAACTATAACCATTACCTCAAACCATATAGAAAAATTAACACTGAAAATGAAATGTGGACCTAAATGTAAAAGCCAAAACTCTAAAACTTGAAGAAAACACAGGAGAAGTATCTTTAGATCTTGACTTAAGCAAACATGTACTTCTTAGAAAATAAAAAGCATGCCATGAAAGGAAAAGACAATAAAACTAGTCTTCATAAAAATTTGATGAAGATACTATAGAGGGAATAAAATGCAAGCTATATAGTGGGAGAAAACAGTTATAGACCATATATATGTTAAAAGACTTGTATCTAGGATACATAAAGAACACTTACAGCATATTACTGAGAAAACTAATAACTCAAAATAGAACAGATTTGTATAGATACTTCCCCCAAGAAGATATATAAATGGAAAATAAATAAAATTATTCCCAATATCATTGGACATTAAAGCAATGCAAAGATATAAATAAACACCCCAATGATGTGTTGGGAGGGATGTGGGGTATTCTTGTGATGAGAAATGAAACTGTACATCTACACCTATGCTTTTGAATTATACACCTGTGTTCATAGCAAAATTACTCGTAATAACCTCACACTGGACAATGACCCAGATGCCCCTTAAATGGTAAATACATAAGCCATAGCATCTCAGCTAATGTAATTAAAATTAAAAATACCAATTAAAAATAAGAAGCTACTGATAATATGCAACCATGTGGATAAATCACAAAGGCATTATAGGAAGTAAGGAAGCCAGACCGAAAATAATACTCCCCCGAGCAAACAAGACAAAACCCGAACAACAACATGGAATATGGCTCAATTTCTATGAATTTGTAGAAGTAAGAGAACTACAGTGATAGAAGGAGAAGCAGTAGTTTCCTGGTGCTGATTGAGGGGTAAGGGAATGTGGACTACAAGAGGACACAAGGCATGGTTCTACAACTATAATCACTGATCAAAACTTACCACTTTAAGTGAGTGAATTGTGTTTTATTTAATTAGTATTTCATAAAACACTGACAAAAATCCTGATCTCATCAACTTTCCTACCTAAACTTGAGTCTCCTATAATCCTTCTAGCAGTAAAAATATCGTCTAATTTCCTGAAAAGCAAATCCCAGGACTCGTCCTTAAAACGTCTCTTTCTTAGCTTGCAGATCTATGAGTTTATCAAGCCGTCCCAGCAGTAACATAGCCCACTCCGTCTTCAATGAGACTCAGTGACTGGGTGCACACTTCCATCATCTCTCACCGATATAACTGCAATAGCTCTTATGTACGTAACATAACATTATGGAATCTGGTCATGCCACGTTCTATGGTATGTCCGTGGGAAAAATGAGGAGTCTTTCAAGCTAAAGGCTGTTAATAGAACTCCAAAGAATCCTCTCAACTGCTTCTTAAAAACTGAAACCTACTTAACACGTATTGATGGAGCACTGGGTGTGGTGCATAAACAATGAATTTTGGAACATTGAAAAAAAAATAAAAAAAAAATTGAAACCTAGTCCTGACTGAGGAGGGGCAATTACTATAGATTTTTGGCAAATTCCTCTAAGTAGTTCTAATTTCCTTGTACTTTGCAGATAGTTCGCTGGCTTAGGTATGAAATTGTTGCTATTTCTGGTTTTATTATAATTTTCCCTCTTTTTTTGTAGGAATCATGAATGAAGATACATAAATTTGTACTTACTTCATCGTATCTCCCACAGGTAAAATGTAAGATAGTGATCCATATTTGCAATCCCTCTTTGCTGATAGTTCTATATTGTTTTAAAATATAATATTGGCTTTGAAATGCCCGCCTATAAAGCTTTAAAAATATAAATTTCTTAAAACATGATTGGATAAAATAAAGCAATCAATTAACTCACCTTACAACCAGTGGTGATGCTGTGGCCCCAGGTATTAGGTGCACATCTAGAACATTTCTCTCCAATGGTATTGGGAGGGCAAATGCACTGACCAGTCTTTGGGTCACAGTTATTTCCCAGATGGGAACAGGCACAAGCTTCACAGGTAAAAAGGAAAGAATAGTAAAATAGTAAAAATCTGATAGAAAGTACTGAGTTTATATGGGGATTTGTGTCGTTTTATTTTCCATATCATGGGTAAGGATCCTCGTTCATCTTGTATATCACAGTATTTTCCACAGAACAGTTGATCGATAAAATTATACGGTATTGTTTTTAATAATTTCAAAAAGTAACATATTCTTGGTTTTTCAACTAAGTTTAAAGAAAGAAAGAAATGGAATATCAGATCCTATGCTAACTGTATCTAGATACCATAAAGTTTAAATTTTTGTTTCTATAGTTATTCTAAGTTCAAAACTATTTTTTCTATGCTGTGTAGATTTATATTTCCTTCCTGCTGATGACTCTGTTTTGCAATAAAAACCAGTAAGCACAACAGCCCTCTAAAACTCAGTGTATCAGGTATATAGTTATAGTTGCCATACATCAGGATAGTCCAGTTTTGTAAAAATTTAAAACAGCTGAGTTATGTGTGTGTGTGTGCTTGTGTGTGTATATGAAGATATTTTTGAATTTTATTTACCACCAGCCCATTCTTCTCAATAGATTTTTCATTTTCTTAGCTATGCTATATGAAAAGTACAAATTCTCAAAGAATGCAAAACTAAGATTTGAAAAAAATTGTTAGAGAGGCACTTGAAAGTCACCTAAGATGAGCATCGCACGCTACTTATTAGCTATAGTTGACTCAGTAAGTATGTTTTAGTGCAGTGTTACAAACTGAAGTGAAAGGGAGAAATACCACAAATACTCAGTTTAAGACAGAAGAAATGAATGTTTTAAGAAACCTTGGCATTGGTTATATGATGATTAAATCTTTAAATGAAATACATTTAGAATATCTGAGTAAGTTCAATTTTTAAGGGATCACAATTGTCATTGTTCACAGCATTCCATACCAACTGTAAAAAATGTTTACTATGATACTGGACATAAACACAAAATAAAGGTTAGCTGTTGTTTTTATTATTATTATTTTTGTTGATAATTTCATGCCAAAGGACTTAGTTTGTACATACTATTTATCAAGAAGAAAAATAGTTCACATTATGTTCAAATTTATGTGCTAAAAAAAGAGTCTTGGGGGGCGCCTGGGTGGCTCAGTGGGTTAAAGCCTCTGCCTTCGGCTCAGGTCATGATCCCAGGGTTCTGGGATCGAGCCCCACATCGGGCTCTCTGCTCTGTGGACAGCCTGCTTCCTCCTCTCTCTCTGCCTGCCTCTCTGCCTGCTTGTGATCTCTGTCTGTCAAATAAATAAATAAAATCTTAAAAAAAAAAAAAAAAAGAGTCTTGGGACGGTTCGATTCATTACCAGCAAATAGAAATTCTCTAAGCAGTTCCTCAGTAGAATTGTAAAACTGAGTAGGGAGAAGATATGAATGATCAGCTAGTTTTTCCCTTAGCTAGTTTTTGGGGCTGTTTTCTATCTTATTTTTCTGGATTTGAATGCTACTAAGTTTGCGCTTTTAATGTTATCCCCATTTCATGATTTTGGATAATGTTCTCTGTCTTACAATTCTGGTAGTGAATGTATTTGAATGCACTGTGCATATCATTACATTAAATCACATTAACTGAACACGTTAGTAAGAGTTAGATTTAAAGAATAGTAAATTTTAGGGGCCCCTGGTTGGCTCAGTCGGTTGGGTGTCCAACTCTTGGATTCAGCTAGGATTGCATTCTCAGAGCCCTGGGATTGAGCCCTGCCTCAGGTTCAGCGCTCAGAGGCTGCTTGAGATTCTCCCCTCCCCCCATTTTCTTTCCCCTCTGCTCCTCCTCCTGCTCATGCTCTCTCTGTCTCTCTCTCACTCTCTCAAGTAAATAAATAAAATCAATCTTTAAAAAAGAACAATATATTTTAAAATGCAGCATTTTAAATAAAATACAGAGATGATATATAGATTCTTAGGTCTGCAGTTATAACTTTCAGAATAACATAATGGCTTATCTTTATGATACAAAGTGTATACTGAAAGGGGTTGAGAATATCTAAAAGGTGTGGTTTTAAAAACACTTTGAGGGGCGCCTGGGTGGCTCAGTGGGTTAAGCCGCTGCTTTCAGCTCAGGTCATGATCTCAGGGTCCTGGGATCGAGTCCCACATCGGGCTCTCTGCTCCACAGGGAGCCTGCTTCCCTCTCTCTCTCTGCCTGCCTCTCTGTCTACTTGCAATCTCTCTCTGTCAAAAAAAAAAAAAAAAATTTAAAAACACTTCGAAAGGGGTGTCTACGTAGCTCAGTGGGCTAAGCCTTTGCCTTCAGCTTAGGTCATGGTCTCAGGGTCCTGGGATCGAGCCCCACAACAGGCTCTCTGCTCAGTGGGGAGCCTGCTTTCCCCACTCTCTTTGCTCGACTCTCTGCCTGCTTGTGATCTCTCTCTCTGCCAAATAAATAAATAAAATCTAAAAAAATAAAAATAAAATATAAAACAATTTGAGATATTACTCCTGCCACTTCTTACATAAATTTGCTACAGTAGTCAATAATGTTTTAAAATCTTACCATGCACTTATCATGGTACTGAGAGGAGTATCATCAGTGTTGGATCAGTGAGTTTAGTAAGCAAAGGTGATACTCATCTGGTGAATGTTGGAATAAGGGTCAATTCCAAATTAATGGCATATAAATCAAGGCTAATGTTCAATCTTCACTTTCATCCGTAGTATGCTAATTCCTATTTTCTTAATTCATGATTTGTGGGAAGAACATGAGAACACTTCTTGTGGTAAATCATGGTTAGAAATCTTCCTGCATTTCCCCAAGAACTAGCAAATACCTAGCACTAATCTGTTTCTTTCTTGGACCATCATAGATTTCAAGGCACATGAAAGTAGAGGAAAATGTATTTTTTGTACCTGAAAATGGTATTCACTTCTCTGATCCTTGCACCAGGTTTGCAATATGGAAAGGGAACATAGAACTGCAGTAAGTTGAGAGTGAAGTTTAAACTAAGAGAACACTGGAAAAAGAAAAACTGAACATTTGACTTTCAGGCTATAGCAGCCGTTGAGTGAGTGACTGGCAGTCACAGACGGAGGCATACTGCAGAATTGAGACCTGCTGATGGATTTTTTGAGTACTTGCAAGCAGTTATTTATAGGGCAGTGTTTCACACTGCAATATACTTTATTTGTTAGTTTATTTAAAATAAATATACATTACTTATTAGTTTAAATATTCTGGATCATGTATTTGTTGTCAAGGTGCCTTTGCTTTCAACTCCGGGAATGTAGAAGAACGAAATGCTACAGTTGCCAAAATGCCAAAACCAGAGAATGAAGGCGTAGGGCTTAGTTTTATTTACAGACCTGTGCAGCCTCCTTCTTGGAAGTTGAAATAGCCACGGGCACAGCGGTCACATTTCTTTCCTGTCACTCCAGGTTGGCACCAACACTGACCGCTTTCTTCACAATCAAATGATTTCGACCCAAAAGAATTGCAATTGCAGGGAACACACCCCCTCCCCGATTGTAGGCCAAAGGTTTCAGGCTAGCATAGAAAAGGAAAGAGAAAAATTAAATTTAAATCGATTAACTCATTATGAAACAAGATGCGCAACACGGAAAGATAAGGTAAGAAAGAGGAACCTATGGTTGTTGAGGTTCTTCACTGATATTAGGACAATGAGGTTGTAATTTGACTAATGGATCCTTTTCTACAAAATCCAAAAAGAAAGTATGATTACTTTAAAATTTGATCAGAGTTTACAGCAGAATTAGGGTACTATCCTTTCTTTCTGCTGTATTTTCACCAGTCTTTCCCTATACTTTCCAAGATTTTAACAGCAGTGTGGGGAACTAATCTAGGGGGTGTTACTTATATTTTAATTGAAACGTTTACTTGTTTCATTCCTAATAATCTGAATTGATTAATTTGAAACCTTATGAACTCCTTCTGCTTGTTAAAAATGTTTTTGATATTATTGACCGGAAGCCTACAGTTAAAATTAATGTTTTTCCTCTAATATTTGATCTAATTTTTATCATCTCTCCATAAACACTTCTAATTATCATTCTAGGGCTTACATTATAGATATAACTTAGAGATTTATGTCTATGCTGACAAAATAATTGGTTTACGAACATCTAGTTTCTGGGGTTTCATTTTAACAACGAAATTGATTTGAGAGGGCAACACACCAAAGCACCAGATTAGGTAGATGAAAGAAAACTTTTATTCTCTGTTGAGTTATTCTTAGGCATATCTCTTATCTATGCATAACAAATAACTTTTCTATGATCGGTTTTCATTACCAGCTTTGGCTTTAAGTATATGTTATCTGACCTACAGTGACGATGGTAGAAAGTGTGGATGGATTAAAAATTACCTCTACTCGAAAAATGAAAAGTACATATCCTACTTAAAGTACAACAGGGTTGTATTTTAAAATATGATGTGTGTCACATTATTATGATATTTTAATCTGGGAAATTAGTCTTGGTAATTACTTCTTTGTAAAAAAATTATTCCTATTTGGGATTATTAGACTTAACAGTTACTTCCTAGTATGAATAAATCTTGCTATTTAATGTGAGCCACCCAAAGAGAAACAAATAAGGCTCATTATATATTTTTGCCATTATTGTTAACAGTATGAAAAACAGTTCTAGAAAACAAAATCACACTGAAAATTACTCTCTTAAAAAGCTAAGAACAGTTTTGGTTTTTAAGTATAAAATGGGTTGATGGAGTTTAATAATCATTTAATCTTTGTAGTTACTAGTGGCTTTATTTTTATTTCCAGTTCAAATTCAGATGTCATCATATGATTAAAAAAGAAAGTGTGTTTGTGGAATCACTATATTGTACACCTGAAACTATTGTAACACTGTATGTTAACTCTGCTGATACTGAAACAAATTTTAAAAAATAAAGAAGAAAGTATCAGTTCTAACAAATGGCTTAACACACAATTTTGAAATTAAATTTCACTATATAAGGAAAGAGTAAGACATGTATGATTTTTATTTATAAAAAGCAATTAGCTGTAAAAGTCTAGATACCTGATCTAGAGAAATAATCAGAAATTGAGAAAATGGGTTAAAGTATGAGCATGCCCATTATAGTATTATTTATGACAGTAACTTCTCAGTGTTAGAAAGTTGAATAAATTATGATACATTCATGCTATAAAATAATATGCCAACATTAAAATCCTGTTTTGAAACAGTTTTAATGATAGGAATATGCTTAGGACATAGCATTATGCAAAATTTCAAAAAGCAGAATACAAAATTATATACACATTATTATTCCAATTATATACCTCTAACAACACACACACCATTCAGACACACACAGCTAGAAACATATGTACATAGAAAAAAAGACTAGAACATACTACATTAAAATTGTTTTTAAAAATTCAAATCATAACTATACTTGCATTTCTTATGCAAAATATTTTGCATATATTTCCTAAATTTTCTTAACTTAGATATCTGAATTGCAGAGAAAATACTTTAAGTTCATCTTTATTTCTTAAATTTTTTTTCACTTGGCATATCTATATATCTTTAATGGATATATCTATACAGTATTAAATAAACTTCCAAATCATAGTTATTAAGAAAATTTCAAAGTTCATTATGTAAAAAATGTAAGAAGAAATATCTCTACCATACTTTTCAAATATTTAAATAATGTAACGTTAAGGAGCTAAGTTATACCATAGAAACAAATTTCATCAACAAAATTTTAATAAAAATGTACAAAAATTTAATTCAGAGACTAGGAAAAATCTCTGTAGTAAACAAATTCAAAAAGCAGACATTCCTAGTCAGTAATCGAGATTAGTGAGGTAGAATGAACATGAGAAACAGTCCCAATCCAGTGTCAATGAGAAGTCTGATGATCTCCCAGAAATTATTTTTACTTGGGGTAATAATGACAACGAGCACTTATGTATTGTGCTTGCTGGGTGCCAAGCATTGTTCTAAAGCCCTTTGCAAACATGAATTCATTTAATCCTCCAAACAATCCTGGGAGATAGTTATTTCTATCACCTTTCAACAGAGTGAGGAAACTGAGGCCCAGAAGGGTCAAGTAATCTACCTAAGGTGACCAGCTCGCCAACTGCAGAGTCAGGGTTCCAGGTCAGCCAGCATGGCTTCAGAATCCATGCTCTTTACTCTCATACATACTGTCCCAGAGGACAAATGGTCTCAGGACAAAACACCACTATAGGATATGCAGGAAAAGGGTATGAATAAGGGTTGAATTTCTGCTAAATTCCTATTTTGGAGACATTTTGATCTGTTCCTGTACCTTTCTTCTACTTTAAATGTATGCATTTGTCTTTTTTTAAAAATTTGTTTCTGAAAAACAATCTTTTTAAAAGATTTCTTCATCTAATAGGAACAATAATAATAACAGTAATAATACTTAACTATTCACTAAGATATGGGCCTTATACACTGTTTCCCTGACAGTCCGCAAAGGGCCATGGAGGTGCCTGGACAGATCTCCCTACAGGAGAATCGGCAGTGGGAATGTGGTGGGCTGACATCCTCCAGTTTTTCTCTTATGGATCCACTGGAGAGCTCACCCCAGGTCATGCTTCTCCAAGTCAATGACTGATGACAATAAATTACTAGAGCCTTCCTGACCAATCCAGGATGCCTCTCTAATGGCTAAAGGGTGCTCAGGCACTCCCCTTTGGCCTGGCAAACATTTGGCATTTTGGAAGAATTTAAAGAATGAGGCTACTCCAACCCAACCTTCCTTCCCTTTCTCTCCTTTCACTTCTGTCTGCACAGGAGAAGGCTCCCTGCTCGTCATGCTCTCTCCTCCTTCATCTTTTATAGGCATTTCCCCCCAAAATCTCTTCACATCTGCTTCTTGAAGGATCCAACTGACACAAACCCTACACAATAGGTCCCACTACAGATGAAGCAGGTGAATTACAGAGAGTGAAGGAGCAGTCTTCCAGCTAGGATGGGGTAAGACTGGGATTGGACCTGAGGCAGTCTGATATCAGAACTAGTGTTCTTAAAATATCAACAAAGAACCTAGAAATAATGCATTTTTTTTTCTTTTCTACTCCTTTGCTTTTTACTTTACTCTCACTTCTTCTATCCATTACCTGCTGCTCCCCCCGACAGGCTGTCATTCTTTCCTGGCAAGTCTTGTGTCCTGTAACTCTGCAACAGGGTCCTGGACCTAGTTTTCCTCCTTCCTCCTTCCTTCCCTCCCCTTCCTCCCTTTCTCTCTTTTAGTATTTGCTCTCTTTTGCCTTTTAAGATGGGGGCGGGACGGTGGAGTGCTAAACTTCTGTAGTAGAAAACATGCTTCCTTACTTTATGTATGTGGTACACTTGCAGGATGTGAAAACGTGTGACTTGTGGTAACTACGGGCAAACTTATCATGTGGGACAGTCCCAAAGCCATCAATTATGATGAAATGTTGCAGAATGTCAGACCAATGGGCTACATTTTCTTGGGAAAATCACTTTCTCTGCTAGATATCCCTTCATTTGTTCATTCATAGAAGTCAATTTGCTCCAAATGATGCTTGCAATTCCTCCCACTTCTAAGATCATAGGCTTCTACAAATAAGCTTTCCTTTCTCCAGATCCATGGTTAGTTGAAACTTTTATGAAACTTGAATATACGTTTAAAAATACGATATAGCTCCTTCCAAAGGCAAGGCTGGAAGCAGGAATTGCCTGGTGTTTACATTTACAGCTGGCACACGGAGCAACCATGACTGGGGAGCAAGACCACCGGGGAAGGTCCGCCGCAGCACACGCAACACGACATGCGGAGGCATGAGCCATGCACTGCCTCAGGGATTACCGGAGCAGGGGCCCGATAGGCACCCCGAGGGCACCCGCTGGAGCTGCTGACAGCCCACCTCTGAGGAGGCCCCAGCACCCGCTGCGCTCTCTGTGACCGCTCCTCCTGCCGCTGCACCTGTGTGCTGAGGTGGCACTGTCGCCCTACGAAGCCAGATTTACACGCGCATCTTCCTGTCCCATCACACCACGGCGTCACAGAGCCAACGGGATTGCAGTCACACAGCACACAGAATTGCTTTTCTGGCTCCCACCACATACCGGGCTTTAAAAGCCAACAGAAAATAGAAAGAAACAAAGGAACAAAAGAGCATTTGATATTATTCAAGAGATCGACGCAGATGATATTTTCAAACTGACTACAGAGAGGCCGCTTTGCCATCTGAGAAATGCTTGTTCTGTTGAACAGTCTTTATGACCAAATACATATTTATAAGAAAGAGGTAGTGTGGTTCCATTGCCCTAATGGAGGGATGGAAGGTGTCCGGAAGGCAGGGCAATATGCTCAAGAACAGAGAGCAACATATTTGGACTTTTTAATTTCCTTTTAGGAAAAACAATGTCTCTAAAAATATGTGAATTAGCTTCTCTACTGGAAACTTTCGTTAAGTAGAGTTTGCTAAACACAAAGGGTGTGATGCATTTCATTCTGCCAACGTAAGAGCAAAGAGTGTTTTATTCACCATAGACTGGGATTAAACTGATGCGCTATTTGTTTCAAAAACATCTGAATTACACAAATATTCCACAAATACACTGCCAAGGAAAGATACGTTGAAGGTCAAAAGCTAGAGTTCAGCAATTTTTTTTCTATTTTGGCAAAAACATTTCAATGATCACAGTGCTGGTACATATAGAATTGGATGATCCTGAACTCCTCTCTCCATATATTTACTATGCACATCGTTGAAGGCTCATAACCACTTTCCAGGAGGAAATGATTCTTCATCAGCTCCTGCTCCTTACCTTACACTCATCACATCGCCGTCCCTGCACGTTAGGTTTGCACTCACACTGTCCCGTCCTGGCATCGCAACTCTCAGAGAAGGAGCTGTTGACATTACAGCGACAAGCTGCAAAAAACAAGAGTGATCTGTTGCTGGGAAAACACTTCCTGGAGAATTAATAAGATTACTAAATAATAATATCCCCCAGATGGTAACGCTGGAATTGAGTTTTAGTGATGATACATGTAAAGCTATATCATAGTGCCTGGCATATAATATGTTGTTAAAACATTATTGTAATCATTATTATCCCAACTTTGAGAGTGAATTATAAATGTTATACAACCTATATTATTTTATACATATATTGTGTGTATACACACACACATATATGAACACACAAACACACACACTTTTAAGATTAGAAAAGTATATAAGACAGAGGAACTAAGCAGACCTTTTTTCCAAAGAGGGCATCAACATGGCCAGCAGACACAGGAAAAGAGGTTCAACATCACTAACCACCAAAGAAATGCAAATCAATAGCACAGTGAGATATCACCTGATACCTATTAGAATGGCTGTTATCAAGAAGACAAGAAACAACAGATGCTGGCAAGAATGTGGTGAAAAGAGTACTCTTACACACTGTTGGTGGGAATGTAAATTGGTCCAACCACTTGGGAAAACAGGGTGGAGTTTCCTTAAAAAATTAAAGCTAGAACTACCAAACAATCCAGTAATCCTACTACTGGATATATACTTAAAGGAAATGAAAACAGAATTTCAGAGATATATACACTCTCATGTTTACTGCAGCATTATTTACAGTAGTCAAGATCTGGAAACAACTTAATGTCCCTCAAAGATGAAAGGATTAAAAAAAGAAAAAGGTATGGTATATATAAATGGAGCATTATTCAGCCTCGACAAAGAAGAATATCCTGCCATTTTCAACAGCATGGATGGACCTTGGCCACATTATGCAAGGTGAAATAAGTCAGACAAAGAAAGCCAGCTACTGCATGATACCATCTATACGTGAAATCTGAAAAAAATCAAACCCATAAAGAACAGGTAGTAAAATGGTGGTTTACCAGGGGATGGATGGTGGGGCATAAAACTGCTGTTGTTTAAGGGTTCACACTTGCAAGTAGTAAATAATAAGTAGTAAATAAGCTATAGTGCTCTAATACACAGTATAAGGAATATAGACAATATTGTATATATTGTGTAATAGAATAAATATTGCTACAGTGGCAATCATATTGTAATATATAGGTATATCAAAGTTACATGTGTATACCTTAGATTTACACAATGTTATATGTCCAAGATATCCAGTTAAAAAGTATCTAAGATGAAGTTGTGCAAAAACAATGAATACTGTTTTGCTGAAAAAATAAATAAATTAATTAAAATTAAAAAATACAAAAAAAGTATCTAAGATGAAGACACTGTGTTAAGTCTATTAGGAATATACTATTATAATTTTTAAAAATCACTTTGTTTTACAACTTATATACTATTTTCAATACTTTTGGTTTAAGTACTCTTTGGTCATTTCTGTGTTGTGAAGTTGTTTGATGCTATTCTGAGATATATAATAAATCAGTCTAAAAATTAAATGGCATTTTCACAAACAGAACATAATCAATGACTCACTCTGTACCCTATAATTGTATTTTTAATGGTACCTATAAATACATTGATACCAGAATAAAAATGTGAGGGGGAGATGACAATGGAATTTAGAATATTCATAGATGGTTTTGGTAAATTTTGTACAATGCCTCATGTCTCTGGATACTTTGATTTTGAGCACAACTTATAAATACATTATAAATAGCTACTCCATAGGCCTATGCTATTTTCCTGCTCATCCGACTCAAGGTTCTACTTCTCAAGGTTTTCCTAAAAATGGCTGGATTTTTCTCCTAGCAATTTGGTCTTCAATGTCTGCTAACTTGATTCAAGTTGGGTGGCCATTAAAGGACTGGCCTTAGCAGCAGCTGTGATTTTCCCTAAGGAATAACAGCTAAGCATACTCGATAGCAGGGGTGTGAGAAAAAGCTAACACAATATTTTCTGTAAATACCTATTTCACTTGATAGTAGAACTGTTGCATATACTTTTAATTTCTTTTGTAAATTAATTATTATTATTATTTTTTAAAATGAGAGTAGTTGACATGCACTGTTACATTAGATTCAGGTGAACACCATAGTAGTTCAACAAGTTTATACATTATACTATATTCACTACAAGTGTAGCCGCCATCTTTCCCCATACTTCCTTATTAAAATATAATTTTAATTTCTTTATGTGAATTTCATATATGCTATAGTTCAATTTTTAAGATCCCACATAATCTAGAAGTCATTTTTTCTTAGAATGAAGAATACAGGATTAAATTTACCATAAATTAACATCATCTTAAAAATATCAAAAGCAGTTACAGGATACAAAATCAATGTACAGAAATCTGCTGCATTTCTGTACACCAGTAATGAAATGGCAGAAAGAGAAATCAAGGAATCAATCCCATTTACAATTGTACACAAAATCAGAAGATACCTAGGAATAAACCTAACCAAAGAGGTAAAAGATCTGTACACTGAACACTATCAAAACACTTATTAAAGAAATGGAAGATGATACAAAGAATGGAAAAACATTCCATGCTCATGGAATGGGAGAACAAATATTGCTAAATATAGCAATAAATATAGCAAAAAATAAATTGCTAAATATATTAAAAAATAGATATCCTGCCTAAAACAATGTATACATTTAATGCAGTCCCAGTCAAAATGCCACCAGCATCATTCACAGAGCTAGAACAAGTAATCCTTACATTTTTATGGAACACAAAAGACCCCAAAGAACCAAAGCCATCTTAAAAAAAGAAAAGCAAAACTGGAAGCATCACAATTCTGGACCCCAAGTTGTATTATAAAGCTGTAATCATCAAGACAGTATGGTACTGGCACAAAAATAGACACATTGACCTGTGTCTATGTTCTTCAGAACAGAATAGGAAACAGAATAGGAAACCCAGAAATGGACCCACAACTATATGGTCTACTCATCTTCAACAAAACAGGAAAAAAATATCCATGGAAAAAAGCCAGTCTCTTCATCAAATGGTGTTGGGGAAACTGGACAGCAACATGCAGAAAAATGAAATTGGACCACTTTCTCACACCATACACAAAAATAAATTCAAAATGGTGAAAGGCCTAAATTGAGACATGAAACCATCAAAATCTTAGAGCAAGACACAGAGAGCAATCTCTTTGACATTGGCCATAGCAACTTCTCACTAGATATGTCTCCAGAGGCAAGGGAAACAAAAGAACTACAGGGACCTCATCAAAATATAAATAGCTTCTGGGGCACCTGGGTGGCTCAGTGGGTTAAAGCCTCTGTCTTCGGCTCAGGTCATGGTCCCAGGGTCCTGGGATCGAACCCCACATTGGGCTCTCTGCTCCGTGGGGAGCCTGCTTCTTCCTCTCTCTCTGCCTGCCTCTCTGTCTAGTTGTGATTTCTCTCTGTCAAATAAATAAAATATTAAAAAAAAAAGATATAAATAGCTTCTGCACAGCGAAGGAAACAATCGACAAAACTGAAAGGCAACCTATGGAATAGGAGAAGATATTTGCAAATGATATATCTGATAAAGGGTTAGATCCAAAATCTATAAAGAACTTATCAAATTCAACACCCCCCAAAATAACCCAGTTAAGAAATGAGCAGAAGAAATGAATAGTCATTTTTCCAAAGAAGACATCCAGATAGCTAACAGACACCTGAAAGGATTCTAAATACACTCAGCATCAGATAAATACAAATCAAAACTACAATGATATATCACCTCACAACAGTCGGAATGGTTAAAATCAACAACACTGGAAACAACAAATATTGGCGAGGATGCAGAGAAAGGGGAATCATCTTACCCTGTTGGTGGGAATGCAAGCTGGTAAAGACACTCTGGAAAACAGTATGGACTTTTCTCAAAAAGTTAAAAATACAAGGCTCTACTACTAGGTATTTACCCAAAGGATACAAAAATACTGATTCAAAGGGACACATGCACCCCAATGTTCATAGCAGCATTATCAACAAGAGCTAAATTATAGAAAGAGCCTAAATGTCCATTAAGTGATGAATGAATAAAGAAGATGTGGTGTATATACAATGGAACATTGTTCAGACATAAAAAAATGAAATCTTGCCATTTGCTACAAAGTGGATGGAACTAGAGGATATTACGCTAAGTGAAATAAGTCAGTCAGAGAAAGACAAATACCATATGATTTCACTCATATGTGGAATTTAAGAAATGAAATAGATGACCATAGGGGGAAGAAAAGAGAGAGATGCAAACCATAAAACAGACTCTTAGCTACAGAGAACAAACTGAGGGTTGCTGGAGGGTAAGTGAATGGGGTTGGGAGGTAGGAATGGGTTAAATGGGTGACAGGCATTAATAGAGGGCACTTTTTGTGATGAGCACTGGATGTTTTATGTGATGGATCACTAAATTCTACTTCTGAAAGTGATATTATAGTATATGTTAACTAACTGGAATTAAAGTAAAAACTAAAAAACAAAACAAAACAAAACAAAAACAATATAAATTTTTAACTGGCATTTTTAAGTGAAATATATGACCCAAACTATAACATATAAATTTAAAAAGAAAAAATGTATTTCTTTGTAGTGGTATACTTTCCATGAACAAACCTAGAGAAAACTAAAATAATGATTTATCATGAATTTTCTCTTCTTGAGGGTTTACTACCTTTGCACAGATGAGCTATCAAATATATGAAAAATTATGAAAATAGATATGTTTCTTATATTTTTTATGCTGAAGAACATTAAAAACCCTAATCATTTCTATATGTACCTCACGGTAAGTGGTATAAAAATGGGTGATAGTTTAAGAATGTTTTTATACCATATTCTCCTACGTGTTCTTATTCCACAGATCCCCAATTTACCACAATAAAATGAGTGGAAAGATCTCCTCAACTCTATTGAGGGAATTATGGGAAGATAGAAAAAGAGGTCACACAGCCCTAACATGAGCCAACCACAGATACAACTACCACGAGCACTACTGCCAAAGTAGCTACCATGTGTGAGCCTCCCAGGCCTCCGCAGGGCACTGGGTACTCCCCATGGCTAGATCCTTTAATCCCCACAGAAAATCATGACCTTTTATGTAAATGAGGAAACTGAATCTCCATGAGGCCAACTGTCCTGTCCAGGGTTACATAGCTAGAAACTGTAGATCCTAGATGATGTCTTTGAATGGGAGAATTTCTGAAGCTTCCTGTGATTTTACACAAGTAAACCTACAATGTTCAAAGGCACTTCTATACCTGTTGGAAATTTCGCTTTAAAAAAAATTCCAATTTATAGGTGATAGTCATCAATGCTTATTGTTCTAGAGAGCGATTTATGGATTTTATTTGTTGCTTTTTAATAAAAGGTGAAAGGTTTACTCAATCTGAAGAGAGACCGGAGTACGAGAGTGATTTGTTTTTAATTTAACAAGCTGTCATTTTTAAAGTACAAAAGGCTGGCACTCATCTTCCAAACCTATGAGAAGAAAGGTGCATTTGTTATTGAAATAGGTCTCCTACCTGGCCTTTGGGTGCTTAGAGCAGGGACAATAGCAAGACACTACAGTGGTTTCTATAATTTTGCAGCTCCTAGGTCCCAACGGAATGACTGGAAGAACCCCTTCTTACATAATGAAGCGGGCAGAAGTGAACTGTGGATATCATAACCTGACCTACGTACAGATTATGGCAGCAGGTGAAGTCGAGGATGACATAAAATGCTCAGGAGCAGACACGGACTCACCTTCCACTGGACTCTGCACAGAAAGCTTTCCTTTGCATATTATGTTACTGCTAATACGAAGCATTAGTAAATTATATGCAGTGTCAAATAAGACAGCTAAGGAGGGAGTGACAGGAGAAATGAACTGATTAACATGGGTGAGGCCCTACAATAGCCAATTTTGTGAAAGGAAATGTGGAAATAGCATTCTGTGAATAGTCCTAAGGTGAAGGTCAATCATTCAACAATTACAAATGCCACTGCGTAGAAATATGGGCAGAATTTGACACCTGTTATGAAACGCAAGAATGTAAAGTTCACATATGAAAGCATAACAGATGAACACCTACAAACAGGTGCCAAAGCAGTAATAGGGACAGATAAATTCATTTTAAGAAAACGATTACCATGAGATACACAATAAGGATAAATGGGGCTTACCTAATTTCTAAGGTCTTCTCTCCTATTGTGGGCATAAGTTTGTTTTACTCATCTTCATTGCACATGTAAACAAAAATGTGTGCATCATTTAAAAAACAACCCTTTGATAAGGCAGCAATTTTCAAAGGATGGACTCTACTTGTACAAAGAAATATTTTAGGAGCTGCAGACTCTGTGTACAGGCTCTGCTTCTATGATACATGTATCCACCTCATTTCCTTCCCTCCAATCCCCAATCAAGAACTCATCAGCTGCTTTGAGGTGCAATGCATCAATTCTGTCAGGGGCGTCAGTAGTTCAGGACTTACGCTGACAGTTCTTTGCATCAACGGCGTCTCCAAAATACCCTTCAGCGCAGAGCTCACAGAAGCGGCCTGTTGTACCTGGCTTACATATCAGACAGGAGCCAGACAAGCTGTCACAGCTGCCAGGGATGGAGAAGTCAAGGTTGTCATTGCATTGGCATGGCTGACATGATCCTCCAGGTACAGAAGGTTGTCCAAAATAGCCTTCTGCACACCTACAGGGAAAAATTTCATCAGTGAGTATCTGGGAGGAACTCACAAAACCCACTGGGGGCAATGTTTATATATTTTTCACGCTACCCTCTCCCAGGATGATAAGCTTTCCTTTTAAGTGCTCCTTCTCTCGAATGCAAGGTGATTAAAAAATGTTTTTCAATAACTGCAGTGCAGATACAAGATGAAATCCTGCCAGCCCCACTAGTAATTAGATTTCAGCCAGGAAAAAAAAAAAAAAAAATCTTGTCACTGGCACCGAAGACGAGACCAAAGCATAATAAGAAATCTGCTGTTGGCACTCGGGAGGAATCCAGGTCCATGTTGGAAAGCCTTTGTAGTGCAACCCATCACATGTATCTACTCTAATTGGTTGTTTTCTGTACAAATATGTAAGGTTCACATTTTTTGTTGTTGTTGTAACAAAAGCTTGTTATGAGGAAACAGACTTGCAAGGAAATTCAGCAGCGAGAACTCAGAATTTATTAAATAGAAAATTGTGACTCAAAAGTCTCATTATTATTCACATGGGGGCTGTGGGTATTTCTGGGTTAATAATAGGTTTGTATATATTTGCCTTTCCATAAAGAGGCAGATTTTCACTGAAGAGCCTTTCCCAAGAAGCAGGTATGCCGGCATCTTGGGATAACAGGCTGTAAGGTGATGCTTAATTGTGCCCACAACTTGTATTAGCAAACTCTAGGTCTCTCTCTCTCTCTTTTTTTAAGGACAAAATACTATTTTACATATTATTGGAAAAAAAGTTTGTTTATTACAAGGCATAGCAGAGATGATTTTTAGAATTGTATTAAATTTCCCTTTATCCATATGTTGTTTCAAAATGCTACTTAATGTCACAGATGCACAGATACAGGGTTTCAGGAGGCATCTATTTATATTCTGCTCTGTCTTCTCTTTCAGTTACATTTGTTCACACTTCATATTAAACCACACTTGCCAAAGGAGAAACAAAACAGGGCCTTTCTAGTCTTACAGTCGGGCTGGCCCTGTCATCTGTGCCACCTTTGCAAAATAAAAGTCTTTTGCGGCAAAGATCAAAATTGAAGGGGAACAAAAACAATGTGGGAGAATATCATTTCAATAGTACACTACTTTTATGCTCATCCACTTGCAGATATATAAGCCACTGTGTAGAGAAATGCTCTCTACCATTCAAAATAGAAATTATTTAAATCCATTACATCATGTGAGGGTATTTTAATAACATCACAATTATGGGCCAAAGTCATTAATGACTCTGCATTTTCTAGAACATTTATAAGTGCCATAATAATCGGTTTTTTTTTAGAGGATTAACCTTTTACCACCATTTTTTAAAAATGAGATTACTAGTTTTAACTATATTCACAAAATATTGTATAAATTGTAAAAGTCACAGTATAAACATTGTTTGGAAGAATACATCACCCACAAATATGTTTGCTTATTAATTATCTACTGTAAAATATGAACTAACATTGTAGTGCATATAATTTCCCCACAATCTCTTCAGAAGTGGTATTCCATAAAGATAATAGGAAGACACTTTTGAATTTTAACCCAATTCTGCTTGCCTTACTTGATATGCAGAGCTTATGATCACATCCACATATACTCGCATCTCATTTTGTTTACCATTAAGAGACAGACTTTGCTCCACTGGAATAACGATATACAATGATCATTATCGCAGCCAACGAAAACCCATTATTTTCAGCTCACTTTCCTCAAAATGACTTACTGCCCTCAGGAGACATGGCACTATATAGTAAGATCTGGGAATTTTTCTCAACCCAGATACCAATTAGTAAGCCCCCAATTCTCCCACAATAAAAAGGAACCCTTTGTTCATGAGAAAATAATAGCAATCAAGTAGATTAATGGAAGAAGCTTCTTTTCTTTTTTGTTGTAGAACATGTAAGAAAGCATATTGAATATACATGATAGATAATTCATATGCTGCTCTATAAAAAGTGTGTACTCGGGTTCTATTACTGGTATGTATATGTATGTGTGTTTCCATACATAGCATAGTAGTTTTAGAGACATAAAAATGTGTCAGTAGAAATTAAAAAGTAATTCTAGGGTCAGAGAATATAATACTGGTAATCATATAATTTTTGTTAATACATGTTTTATAGTCTGATCAAGTTGGAGTCACTTAATTAAAATTAGTGTGAATGACAACCCTTTAAACCTTGCCAGCCTCTCAGTTTTTCACTCTACAAAAACTATTTGTAATTTGAAATCTCAGGGTCTCTCACTTTCATACGCAAGGCAGAATGAGGACAATTCCTAGCAGAGTTTATTGGGTTCCTTGCTACAGATGGACATACATTGACATACTTTGACAATACAAAGTCACTGTTTCTTTCCACATACGCTGACTTTTTTCATACCAAACTGCAATATTTTAGAAAGAGAACCTTTAATGTAGATGAGATTCTAGATGCCACATGCCGTTCTGTAATATGGTTCTTTCTGTTGATGACTTAGGAATATTAGACAGAGAGAGATGACAGAGGGAGAGGGAAGATAGCAGAAGTGAAGAGAAATGGCAGTGAGAAATGCAGAGCAACACTGGCAAGATTTCTTTTCCTCCTCTGCATCATTTTTTTCAAGACCTTTTGGCTAACATATGTGGCCTACAGTCTCAGTCAGTATCTATAGACTAACACAGTACTTCAGTATCTATGAGCATACTAGAAAAGCTCTCGCTCTTTTCCTCTCCTGCCCTTCCTCAAATACCTACAGAACATTTCATCACACTAATATAAATAAGGCACAGTCTTGATGCTGCAGTCCATGGAGAAGAAAGACGTACTTTTAGGGTTGAATTGGAAAACTTGAGCAGGGTGAGTCTCACGAGGAGAGCTGGAAGAGCTCCTAGTCAGAGGGAACAGTATTGGTGAAGTCACAGAGGAGGGTTGGCTGGAGTGGTTAAGCAACAGGGACGTATTCTTACTACTTCCCCTGTGACTGAATCAGTTAAAGACTGGGTGGGCTTGCCTGCTTATGTGGTTCCTTTCTGCAAATTAGGAGAAGAAAAGGGTCCTCTTCAAGCATATGCAGAAAAACAAAGAGATAGTGGTCATACTGAGCAGCCGGGACACAAGCTCCTAAATTCCCCTCGGCTGAGTACTTTTGTGCATTATACAAACTGCACAACCACATAGAAGCAGACTTTGAAACCTTACTTGGAGTCACAATATTGCTAATGGTATTACTAAGTATGACTGTCTTGCTTTTTCTATTTCTGCGACTATACACTCCACATCTGAGACTCAAGGGCTCAAGGAGACTCAGGCATGAGTAGAAATTCTCAGCAGTATCATGGTAATATGGCAATTAGACTCAATTCAAAGTCAGGAATTTATGAAGCAGAGAATATCTAAATAGGATTTTCGAATTGAAACTTAAAAAGCAATAAGAAATATTTCTGACCTAGAATATGAATCATACGGATAAAACTACAGGTGAATTTTCCAAATTACAAGCAATTAGGTTCCAATACCTTCTGCACTCTCAGTGGCCATTGTGAAATGAGTCTTGACTTTGACCTCTCTCTCCTTACATGAGGAGCTGTTAAAAATTTGCCAGCTAGGGAGGGGACAGGGCTTTGGGGGTCCCTGTACCTCATTAAGTTTCATGTGGTCCAATATATCCTACTGGGTCAACTTGCCACAGTCTTTTTCCTTAAGATTTATTTATTTATTTTTGGGTGCGGGGGGTGGGAGGAGGTGGGAGAGAGAATCTCAGACTCCCCACTGAGCTCAGAGCCCACCCATATGGGGCTTGATCCCACAACCCTGAGATCATGACCTGATCTCAGCTGATCTGAGCTGAGACCAAGTGTCAGATGCTCAACTGATTGTGCCACCCAAGCGCCCTGCCACAGTCTTTTTAAGTGTCTCTCCATTAAGTATGATATATTGCTGAGTATTATATACATGATATATACTTTCAGAATAAGATTCTGGAAGTAGCTTAGTGACGAGTAGAGCAAATGTGACCAGCATTTAGCTCACTTTTTCTCCATGGTCTTTTAAATTTTTCCTGATGCTCCAACACTCATCCCTTTTCAACCTTCAAGGTATTTTCTTTGTTTTTCTATCTTTTCTCCTCCTTGACAATGCTTGACAATGACAGATGTCCAGAATCTTAGCAAAGTGCCATGATGAATACCTCATTCCCTCATTCTCTCTCTGTTTCTCTTTTATTTAAAATATTCCCCAGAGGAAAGCAGCAATATCTGAAAGTATGGGTGCTTTGGCCCCAAGCAAAAGTTTCTGAAAAGTGTAACTAGTGTTGTACATTATAGACTATCAGTCAGTATCTTAAATGAATTAAAAAAAAAAAAGCAGAATCAGATACTATAAGTACAGAGAACACAATGGTAGTTGCCCACAGGGGTGGGGGCTGGAGGTTGAAGGGAAAGGAAGATACAGGCATCCAGTTATGGAATGAATAAGTCACAGGGGTGAAAGGCACAGCATAGGGAATATAGTCAATGGTACTCTGATAGCACTGTATGGTGACGGATGGGAGCTACACTTGTGGTGAGCATAGGATAACCAATAGAGTTGTTGAATCATTATGTTGTACACCTGAAACTAATGTAACATTGTGAGTCAACTAAAAAAAAATTAGTAATATTTTGTCATATCTTGTTTTGCCATCCTCTTTATCATGATTGTTTCTATTCCCTCATTTCTAGCAGCAAGACCATCTTGTGCTACATGACTGAGTGAAAAGATCTGACAAGGATGAAAGCAGAAAGTCCAGGAATCTTCTGGACTTTGGGCTTCAGAAGTCACAATTTCTATGAATTTGGCCCCTCTTGCTGCAATTCATCCCCAACAGAAAAATGGGATGAAGTTAGAAAAGGCAGATGGAGAAGGGATGAGAGTACAGTGTTGGTGGGTGCCAGGGGACTAAAGGCAGCAGAATGAGTCCCACACCCCTACTAGTGGTATGGAAGTAGTGCAGAGTTATTCAACCTGAAGGGAAAGGCAGTTGGGAGGACCAGAAAAAGGAAGAGGTTGGCAGAAACATCCTTGGGTGTTTGGACCACCATCTGTCCATTGCCCCCCACAACACACAGACACACACACACAGAGCCACGCACTCACACAATCTCACAGCCACACATACACTTACAGAGCCATATACCCACACTCACACAGAGCCACACACATAGTCACACAGACACACACACTCACAGAAACAGATAGTCACTGAGACAAATCACACACTCAGCCAAACACACTCATAGTGGTACACACACTCACAGCAACACACAGACACACTCATAGCCACAGACACATACACACAGAGCTACACACACTCACAGTCACATAAACTCTCATAGACACACAAACAGTACCATACACATAATCACTCACTTACTCACTCACTCAAGTATTCAAATTTCTTGGTTCTAACTAAGCTTGTTAGAATTTGGTTCAAGCCTGAGAGATGGGGAGGGAAGAAAAAAAAATTTTAATTGAGATATAACTGATATATAACATTGAGTGAATTTAAAGTATACCTGACTGAAATTATGTTTCTAAGCTCTCACAGCTCCCACATATAGAGATTTGGTCTCAAAATAGAAATTAAATTGAGATAAAGAATATAAAGTTATAATTCCTGTCCACCACCTGAGTTCTTTATATATATATAGATGGTCACACAAGAATAGAAAATGCTGAGTTATAGCATAATGTGTAGAGTGGTCCAATCACTACGTTGTATACCTAAATCTAATGTAACACTGGGTGTCAGCTCCACTTCAAGAAAAGAAAAGAAAATGCTGAGTTAAAGAAATTAAACAGATGTCTTCTATCCAGGACATGTCAGAACTTTTAACATGCTAATAGATACTTCATATACTTATGCGATCGCAGAACTCTATTTCAAAAACATCTACAGTTTGGGAAACACTGCTCTACTTTTCCAATGCTGATTTTATGTAGATGATGTGCACAAACTGATTACACCAATCACTTGCAGAATAGTTTTGATTACAAGATTTTCAATGCAACCAGGCTCCTCTTCTTCCTCTGAGCTGTACTTGCCTCGCCTTCCACCTCAGCCTGCACATCCTCAAAAATGTCTCCCCTAATATTTTGAATTCCTCTAATCATGGACTTCTGAGCTCATATAAATACACAGAAATGATAAACCCTAAATATTCCTGGAAAACCCTATTCCAAATTCTGGCTAGAAAAAAAAAACATAATATTCCATCTTCCATATAGTAATAATTTAAGATGATTTTTGACTGAAAAACTTGAACTGGAGAGAAGATACGCCATTTAGAAACAGCATATGTCCATTTCCATTTTTTTTAAGCCACTTAATAAAGATTTTAAATAGAAAATCATGCTCACTGTCAGGTATTTCTTTCTTCAGCAACTTTGATTATTCAGATTAGAATTGCCTCTGGAATACCTTCCACCGTTCTCGTTCACTTTAGCGATGTGAGCTGCTTGAAGGTAAGGACAATACAAGGCATCTGTTTTTATCCTACATCAAGCCCCATGCCTGGTACATGATAGTTGCTAAACTGATGTTTTGTTAAATAAAATGCAGAACATTCAGCTCTACCTGGTTCAAAAAGGATTGTCTACCATATACAGAAAATACAGAGCATGAAGCATAAATACATCAGACACTATGCTCACCTAGATAAGTGGGATTTAATGGCATTGTGTGATAGAGCAGCTATCATTTTCCAGTTGCTTAAAAAAAAAAAAAAAAAGACTGCCTGTAGTGAGCCAGGGGGTTAGGCATTTGATGTAAGTCTGTTTCAGCAATGATGTGTCCTACGATTATAGTAAGTAATATACAAGTAATATACACGTGCCCTCCAGGTTTTTTTTTTCTTTTCTTATTAATACAAAGACCTCCAGTTCCTCAGTTGCATATAAATCCTCCCTGTTTCAGTTCTATTCTTCCTTTACTCATTTACAGATGTTGCCATGCTCACAAACAGCTCTTGTTACGCTGGGAACCATCCCTGGCACCTCGTCCACAGATGGTTAGCTATTGGCTAAACTCTATTCTCTCCTCTGGTGATTGGGTCCTGCTTCATTAACTTTATGCACCCTGGCTGAACTAGGGTGACAAGAGGACAGGAAAGGAGAGGCAGCAATAGCCTTCTGTAGTGTCTGCCTTGGTGATAATCAGTAAAAGCAGGTCAGGTCACTTCCTCTGCTTTCCACATCCCCCAGTAATGGCAGCAAAAGGGGATGATTGCCAGGGCTAAAACTGGAGAGATGTTGGTGTACTCGTCAATGATACCATGGGAGAATTTTGTACCATTTTTATACTGGGACCAATACAGAAGAACCTTTCCTTCAAAAATAGTTCAGGGGACGCCTGGGTGGCTCAGCTGGTTAAGCGGCTGCTTTCGGCTCAGGTCATGATCCCAGTGTCCTGGGATCGAGTCCCATATCGGGCTCCTTGCTCAGCAGGGAGCCTGCTTCTCTCTCTGTCTCTGCCTGCCACTCTGTCTGCCTGTGCTCACTCTCTCTGACAAATAAATAAATAAAATATTAAAAAAAAATAGTTCAGGGAAAAAAACACACACACAAATTACATAAAATAATATTCCTGGTTCCACTGCAAAACAACCTAGTAAAATCAACAGGAATTAAAATACAGGCTTAGAATTAATTAGAAGAGGCTAGACATTGTGATAATAAATCACATTTTATTTCTATTTTCAGATACATTTAAGGTAAATTATGGACCGCTTGCTGAACTATGAACTACACATTTAAGCCACATTTTAAGAACAAAAAACTAATTATGAAAAATAAATGGTGCCAACATGGACAGTGAGATAAATCTTAAAGTGCATGACTTTCCACTTGAGCAGTACTTTCTAGAAAGATTGTAGGTTAATGCTTAACCTTTAAGATTAAAACATTCATCAAACACTCTCTGAGTGAATGGAGATTTATAGAGCAATTTCTAGAGAATAAATAAACTATAAAAATGAAATGCATGTGTTTGACAAGTACAGTGAGAAACTTTATTTCACCTCGCCGAGTGTGGCGGCATTTCTGAAATAGTGCGAAGGATGATAATGCCTGTGGTTTTATACCTCCCAAGGTAGAAATCCTCGTGAAAGACGGTGAAGTCCATGCTTACCTCTCACAGCGTGGTCCTGAGTACCCGACGGGACAAGCATCACAGATCATTCCGAGACTTCGGTCTAAATGGCATGTTGGGCTAAAGCTGTGTCGATATTGTTGGGGAACAACAGAGACAAGGAATAAGCATATACACAAAGTCATTAGCAGCGTATTTTCATCTCTGCGTCTCCAGGACTGCTGTGACAAAGGGTACACAGGCTGGCCATTCTTGTCTCACAGATGGAGATGAGGGCCTGGCCAATCGAGGATGAAATGACATTGTTATTTCTGCAGACGGGAATACAGCCCAGTGGAGAGCAGGAGCCTTGTGGCATGTTATTAACTGACTTTTGACTGTTCTGGGTCTGTGATCATCAGGAACAAGTGGCACTATAGAGTCGCTTTGTACGGATTGCCCAGGCCTGGCAAGACACGGCATCGTACAATTTCTTGCTAGCCAAAATCCTTCTGAATTTGAAGCAGCTCAGAAAAATCTGTTAGAGATTTTGAAAAACTCAGTATGTGATCTTGGAAGTAGTGGTGGTAGTGGTGGTTGTGATGGGGCTCCGACTTTCAGTCCTGGTGCTGTGTGTGTGGAGGTGTGTGTGGGTGCGTGGGTACGTGTGCAAGCATGCGTGCATATGTGTAAGAGGCTGCCCGTGTGGACCCAGGGGGATGCTATTTAGGCAGGTGAAATCCTTCCAAAAGTTTTCAGAAGAGACAAAGCATGCAGATTTTGCTTAAAAATGCAATCAACTAAGCCATCCCCCAAAACCTTGCCATCACACGTCTTCTGGTGTTCCGAAGTTGGTCACTCTCTTTGTACATATTTCCAGTTTGGGTCTGAAGACCAAATTAAGATCCAGCAGAGTGATTACAGAATTATATGCCAGCCTTCAAAAACATGTATGAGCCTAGACATCCTTCTTTGCCTTGTGAGAGGCACCCCTCATGCGTGAACTCCTACCCCAAGATTGACATGCTCGCTCTCTGAAAGGCCATCAACCCTTCTGAAATTCTGTGAGTTCTGCTGCTCTACCATTTAAAAATAAAATGCCCCCCCCATTAATTTCTCTCCCATTATGTTTCCCCTAAATAGACTTACTTTTCTGTTTTATAGGACAGGACAATTCAATAGAGGCTTGCTTGATAGCTAAATGAATTAATGAGCGAACAACAAATTAAAGCGAGTAGGATCTTGTTCTGCTCCTGACACTTGAATCCCTTTGGAATACTTCCTTGACTTTTGTGCAGGTCAGATCACAGGTACGATTTCTGAATATTACTCCTCTGGAGTAATTCAGAGCAGTGCTGCAAAGATTTAATAATTACTTTTTTTTTTTTTGATAGTAGCAAGCTATTAGAACCAAGGACTTCTATCAATTAAAACATTTCAACTTAGTGGAAAAGTCAAAATGAATCTGTTGAGGTAATGCTGGGGGGAAGCCTGGGTTGGGCTACCTTGAATTACAAATATCACCCAGATAAAAGAACGCCATGTTAAGGGGTTGGGGAGGCTGCCACGAGCAGCAGAACCAAGTCAACCAGCCTGTGCTCAGGGACAAGAGGGCCATCTTTTGGAGAGCAGCCTGGTACCTGCCCCCAAAAGGACCTCCCCAGGAGTGATTTTCTTGGCAGGTGAATGACTGGACAGGAGAAAACAAGGCCCATGTAAAAATGGAAATAGATTTTTTTTCCCTCCTCACCTTGTGATTTGCTATTGTTTCCAGACATAAAAGAGAAGACTGGATTTTGACAAATCTCTGGAATACATGTATGTCTTATTTTAAAATTGGCATTCTATAACTGTCTCATTGTCTAGGGACAAAATGACTCTAACTAAAAGCCCCGGGTCTCTCACTCATATGGGACTCCAGCGATTGAAAGAAAACCATACCAATTATTTTTTAAAATCCTAAATCAGTTTACCATAAGTCATGTCAAAGGAGCTTGACAGGGTTTCTGACACTTTAAAACTGTAAAATAGATTTCAAATTCTTAAATATACTCGTGTCAGTTAAAACCAACAGAAGTAAAGTAAAATGCACCTACTGACAAAAATCAGTAATTTTTCAGGAAAAAAAAATAAGGAATAACAATATACTGGATTTGACTAGCTCTTTACATTTTCAGAGGACTTTTACAAATACTTTTATCAAATTTGCACAAAAATCTTATAAGCAGTTTGGGGCAGGCATCATTTGTCTTGCCCAAGGTCATAGCTAATATCCAAGAGCCTTTAGCATGGAATCTAGGACTTCTCATTTCTAATTTGACATTCTCCTTTCCCTGTAACCAGCCAGCATTCATTCTACTGGTAAGAATTAAATAAGTTTAAACTTTTGGCAATACGTCACTTGACATGATGCATTTAAATAAAACATCCTCATAAATTATGTATTTGTGATTCAATATTCTTTAAACAACATAAACTAAAGGTCTACTCCCTTGCCGCTATAATTACAGTTACTAGTATAGGGAAGAGGTCATTCAACAACAAAAATAAGAAGAGAATGGGAATTAAATATGTACAATAGAAAATATCTACAGAATTTATTTTGGCAAATGTAGCAAGCAACTTGACACTGATTTTGGCTAAAATATGAAGCTAACTATTCTGTGACAGAAAGAGGGAACTATAAGATCATCGTTGGCTTCCAGTAATTCCAAGATTATGTCACTTAACTCTAGTTGGCTAGCTCTCCATCAGAAGAGAGCTTGTATTCTGCTTCCTGAATTATCCACTTCATGCCACAGAAGACACATGGGATCCAAGAACAGCAGGCATTTTCCACAAATAGGAGGAGGATGAGAAGTTACTGGTCGACTACCTAATAAGGATCTGCACATGGAAATAGTTCTTTTTAATGGCTGAACATAGATTCTTAGATTTATAATGATCCATTTATAAGTATGTAATCTGTGTATATTTATGTGTATATATATATGAATATATATGCAAATATATATATTATAACATGAAGGTGTTTGTGCTAACACATGTGGATATATACATAAAAATACAACTGGCCTTGTTCCAAAAAGGATTTAATTCTACCTGTCAAAATATGTACATTAAGATAAAATGGTACTTTAAGGCTCAAGGGAAAAAACACTTAAAAATTAGATAAAATCAAGGGTATATTTAAAGCACAAAATGTATACATATCATAAGGTATGTTCTTTTGAAAGTGGCAGTCAACATATGGCTTTGAGCATTCTCACAGCTAATGCAAAAGGGAACTGCACCGCCTCTTGGGAACTGTGATGTGATATGAAATAACCACCCCTTTTGCCACCAGCACGAAATTTCCAGCACTATAAGATGAGGGTCATAAAATCAGGGCATGTTCTAAGTTTGTGAATACGATAGGGGAGCAGGACTCCTGCTAACCAACTGCAACCTGGAACATTCGGGTCAGGGAAAGAGAACCCAGAAGGAAGAAGGTGTTGTGTGTCTGAGGGAGGTGCAGGGAGGGGAGTGAGAATGACCAGTCACAGCTGCCCAAGGAGCAGAGGACGGAGAGGGAAGGGAGAAAAACGAAGGGAAAACGCCTTCACTTGGTGACTGCTGTTTGGGCCCCATGAAATTCTGAAGAGTCTCTGTAAGATTTTCTTCTTTCAGGTCAATAATCTCTATCTTTATTCTCAGGAGAACCATTGAGCAAACACATGTATTTCTTTAATTACCTTTAATAATTTTACTCCGTATTCATACATCATAATCATATATCATAATTCATTTCATATCAGATGATATGAAATCTGATTTAATGTCCATCCCTGAATTTTGTCATTAGAACTGTGTTATTTTCTATGTCTTTGGATGCTCTTTGTCCTCTAAACTTGAGTTTCTCATTCGGCAAAATGAAAGAATATGATCGACCTAGTAAAGCCTTTCACTCTGATCAAATGTGAAAGCAAAAAGCACGTCACAAAGTGCCACGATAAACTGTAGCTGCCATTTAATAACACTTTAGATTGTTTTTGGCAAAGTATGTTGATTTGTTTCCATTTTAAGGTATTTTATTACTTGTTAATTAAGCCTGCATTATCTCATCATGCCTAATCCCTTACATTTGTGTTAGCCTAACTGTTGCCAAACCCTGGGATCGTTTCCTGTGATGAATATTTGCAGTGGTCTAACATGAAGTTGTGTTCATTTTTCTTTTCTTTCCTTTTGTTTTCTTGCTTCTCTTCAATGTCTCTGTAATTGTTTTTATTTCTATAGCCCCCTTGGAAGAAGTACGGAGAGGTGAATCAGAATATATGGGTTCTAATACTGGTTCTGCCACAAGCAAGCTGTAATGATCATGGTCAAGGCATTTAATTTCTCTGGAGTTTAGCTCTCCCTTTTGGTATGATGGACTGGTAAAATACATCATAATTGCTCATGGAGACATACAACAATGTGTACAAAAGTGCTCTGAAACATCGAACACACCCAAAGATTTCTAAAGAATGTTGCTGAGTATTTTCTTAAATTTACCTTCTGTCTTGGAACAGTTCTATTTCTCTATTAAGAGTACTAATTACATGGTGCACCTGAGTGGCTCAGTAGTTAAGCGTCTGCCTTCTGCTCAGGTCAGGATCCCAAGGTACTGGGATCCAGCTGCGCATGGGGCTCCCTGCTCAGTGGGGGGGGGTGGAGGGGGGCTGCTTGTCCTTCTCCCACTCCCCCTGCTTTGTTCCCTCTCTCACCATGCCTCTCTCTGTTAAATAAATAAATAAAAATCTTTTTTTAAAAAAGTACTAATTACAACAGCAATAATTCGAAGTCAGTTCTAGGAGTGTTCCATTCTCTTAAAAATTGAAATTCTAGCATTCCTGACGCACACAAAGAAGTGGTGTTCAAAACGGTATTAGTAAATAGGCCACTATTGAGGGCCTACACTCTGTCCAGTCTTGTGGAAAGAATATCTTGAATTTTATTATACAAATGATTTCAGTGATATTATCTACTCAAACACATTCTAAGTGTTCAAGGGCGGACATTCACGTGTCTCTTTCATATTATATTTAATTTATAAGTTATACGATACTAGAAATTAATGAGTATAAAACATTTGAAATATTTGCATATTTATTTGCTTCTCTAGAGATAAATTTCACTACCTAGTTACAATCTATAACTAAAATATATACATCACCAAGATGAGAGGTGTAAGCAAACAGTGGACACTGTGAATAGTTGATGAAGTTGATATATATGTATAATTTAAATATTATATGCTTGTCTGTATTCATATATCATAATAATTATACCAATTTATCTTTATCTCCCTACATATTTGATTTATTTAGCAATATTATCTAAGAAATTTGCAGCCAAAATGCTTGTGATCTGTAAGATTTATGATCAGGGATTAAATAGATAAATCACCAAAGCAAAACGATCACTAAGCCTTATACTTCTAGATGAAGGTTGCAGCAACCTTTAGCTGATTTTTTTTTAATAACCTGCGAAAATTTGAATCCCATCTTCTGGATTATTTGTGAATATTCAATTTATTCCTCAGAGTTTTCAACTCAGATTATAATAGTAATGACTTTTTGAAAAAAATTTTTTTAAATGGAGAGTTTCCCTGTCTCATTATTTAGTGATTTCAAAATAAAACATTTCAGGTCATTAGATTACAGAGGATTTTTCTAATCACAATTACACAGCTAAACAATCTTATTGTTTTGTGTTGTTTTAAATTTAAAAGTCTTTACAACTTTAAACCCAAAAGTAGCATTTTTAAACTAAGTGGATTATCACTGTCTCCTCTTTCTTTCTGGGGAAAAAAAAGCTATATTTGAAGCTGGAATTTAAAACTGGTTGCCACTCTATTTTCCATTCTAAAGATAAAATTATTATTTAATAATTATTTAATATAAGTGAGACATCTCAAAAATTGCAGGATCTTTAAATACTTGGTGTCACAGATGTTACAGAGTTATTTTTTTTTTTTAAATCAAGAGCTACATAATTATACAAAATTGGAATATATATACTTTAGGAAATACCATCCTTGGAACTGGACCCAATCCCTTTGTTGATGCTGGATGGTGATGCTGATGTCCTCTTTCCTTTCACAATTAGACACATTCCTTTCACAATTAGACACACAATTAGAGCACATTATTAAAATTAAAGTAGAAGCACAGCAAGCAGAGAAGGATGGGCCATGAATGCCTATAATTACCCAAGCAAAGTTCTCTAATGGTCCCTCTGCATTTATAGTAATGTTGGCCAGACTTGAGGATAAGTCCATTAGATGTACATATCCTATCAATTACATAATTCTCCAAATGTATTATGCTAGGATTGACACTGTACAATCAATGGCAGCTCTGCTGGATTGATAGCTCTGCTGGTGACTATGACATTTTGCCTGAGAAGAAAGGAGTGCAAAAGAAATGAGAGGCCAAATGCGGTCCCTCTGTTTTACCCAGTGAAAGTGAGTGTTGAACACTGAGTTTTGAGTATATTGGATGGTTCTGGAGAATTTCACTCAGCCACAGTGAATGAGCAGGTTCTCCATTCTGTACCCTTCTCAAGTACACCAGCGAGCAAGAGTTGTGTCATATTATGGCCAACACTGGACTGACTAACCATAGATTATGAAGAAATTTAATTTGTTCTCATATATTCGTTATTTTCCAGTATATTTCCCATTAGCTTCTTTTTCTGACACCTTTTGTTGTCAAAGGATCTTCAGTTTTGTGTCCATCCAGGCTCATGCCCTATACTCTGGAAATATTTTGATCACTAACATATGTTGACCTAATTTTCCATTTAATTGCTTTTATCGGTATCACTTAAAATTCAGTGTGCTCTTTAAGGAAGTTCTCAATGTAGACTGCAGAGGACTGGAAAGCACATTGACTTGAAACGTAAAGTTCCAACTCTGATACTTTAATATTAGGACTGAGCAAATTAATAATAATCAGTCCTTGGATTGGACTCATCATGTCCAATCATTGTTTCAAGTGCTTGGTGAATTTTAATTTACATAAATCTCACAACAACCCTATAAGAAGGTCCAATTATCACAACTAATGTTGAAAGAACTGAGACCCAAAGAGTTTAAGTAGCTTTCTTGGAGTCACACAGCCAGAAAGCATAGAACTCAAAATTTGTATCAAGGAATTCTAGCTCCAAAATTGGTTCCATAATGCTATTTTCCACTTGGAGAATTTTTCTTAATCTGTTAAATGGGGGTAATATTCATCTTATTGGACTGTATGCTGCTATATCTAGAATATAGCAGCCTGTTTTATTTTATTTTTAAGGACTTTATTCATTTATTTGAGAGAGAGAGACAGAGACAGAGAGAGCAAACATGAGCAGAGGGAAGGATAGAGGGAGAAAGAAACAGACTCCCCGCTGAGCAGGGAGCCCCATATGGGGCTCAATCCCAGGACCCTGAGATCATGACCTGAGCCAAAGATGGATGCTTGATCAACTGAGCCACCCAGGCATCCCTAGTAGTCTGTTTTAATAAAATATTATTATATTATTATTATGTTATTAATATTTTATTTTATTAAATATTAGTTCTTTTTTTCCTTCTGAAGGAGCAGGTTTGTTGGAGAGGATGATAAAGATTTCAAATGGGATGAAAACTAGGAACCATAATTTCCATGAGGACTTTTAAACTTAGGGACAGAATAATTCTGTCTTTAGCTTGGGGTATTCATTGACTATAAAAAAAGACCATTTTCACTGGCAGTGTCTTGGATAAGACCTCATTCAGAATATAACTAACTTGATAACCCCTTTACATTAAAAGACTGTAGCTGATAGATTTAATTTTAAAAATCACTAAAAATTTAAGTTCTTCAAGCATTATCACAAAATTTAAAAATAGCTGGAAAGTACCTAATATAATATGGACATTATTATACACTAAATTTACCTATTTTTTTAAAGATTTAAAAAATTTATTTATTAGAGAGAGAAAGAGAGAGTATGTGCGTGCAAGAGAGCATGACTGGGGGGAGGCCCGGGGGGAGACTGCAAAGCAGACTCCCGCTGAGCAGGAAGCCTGAGGGGATCATGACCTGAGCGGAAGGCAGAGGAAGGACTAAGTTTACCTTTATGAAGAGTCTCCAAAAGATCCCTTTCTCCTAAAATCATCATTATTTACAATTTTTTACTAGTTCAGAAAGGCTGGGTTTTGTTCAACATATTATGCCCCATTAAAATAATAACATTTATGAGGCAGGGTTTTACTTAGGTAGTGGTTTAAGGGTGGTCACTCAGAGGGAATGTGAATTAGAGCACCTGGAAGAGAGTATTCCCCTAAGAGGTAAGGGGAAGAGGCAGACAAAATATGCACTCTTAAAAGTCTTCTCCAAGATTCCAAGATTATTTTTCTAGGTGAATAGTTAGAAATTTAAAAAAAAAATAAAGAATAAAAACTAGATGACTAGAAAAATTGTACGAAGTTTCATTAACCTTTTTTAAGGTTTAGTTTATGCAAAATAAGGTACCTATATCACCCATATTTCAATACTCATATAATTCAAATATAGTCATTATCACTATAACTGTCTTAGTGAGATAAACTGATATATATGTGATACATATATATCATATCTGTATGATAGCATATGATAATGTGATAAATGTGATAAACCATGTGATAACAAAGGAATAGAATGGGTGTTGAAAGGTTAGCTAGACTGATCTCTTTTACTTTTTCTAGAAGTTTATGACTTGCCTGACATTCATAAATAAATAGTGTGAGACTGGGACCCAAATGAGCAGTAAATGTATTAGTGATTTTTTAAAATTACTCATTTATTTATGTATTTACTTTAAAGATTTTATTTATTTATTTGACACAAAGAGAGCACAAACAGGGGTAGCATCAGGTAGAGGGAGAGGGAGAAGCAGGCTCCCCACAGAGCAGGGAGCCAATGCAGGGTTCAGTACCAGGACCCTGGGATCACGACCTGAGCTGAAGGCAGACACTTAACCAATTGAGCCACCCAGGTGCCCCCGAAATTATTTAAGTAAACTCTATACCCAATGTGGGGCTCAAACTCATAACCCCAAGATCAAGAGTCACATTCTTCTACCACTGAGTCAGCCAGCTGCCCAGTATTAGGTCTTTTTATTACTATATGAAGATATGTGTATGTGTGTGTGTGTATGTGTGTACCTGTAGGCAAGGATATACGTTTGTATAAAATAGGTCTGTCCTTTACAGTTGTTTTAGAAATTCTATTTGAGTTCTGTCGCTTAGATATTAAATCACCAGAACCAGAACTAAGATATTAAAAAGTCTGCAGAATAACTAGCAGTAACTTTAAATATTTTATATTTAGAAAAACTCATATTACCTTCCAGAGAAATTCATGCATATATTTATTATTTATTTATGTGTGACGAGAGAAAGAAACATTCTATATCAAAAATGCACTTGCAGAACTGGATGCCCAAATCATTAGAGAGGTAAGTTGGTTACTCACTTATTGGATGGAATATTGAGTGGACAGGCACAGGGCTGACAGTCTTCAGAGGTTCCTTTAGTAGGATCACCATAGTAACCAGGGAGACATTTATTGCAGTATGGGCCACCTGTGTGATTCTTACAGTTCTGAGGAAGAAATGCACATCAAAGATGATTATTTCGGTCTCAAGCATCAACATATTACCAAAAATAGATTTACAGAGTTATTAGTCCATTCCCTATTAGGAAGAATAATTTTCCACATTAAATAGTCAATTTTGCAGCTGGGAAATAGCACTGAAAATTAATCTAATATGTAGCTTATAAACAGCACGTCAGTTTCAGCATATGCATACTTAACAAAAAAACAACTTAAGTTCCTCATAATTTTTTTTCATTATACAAATCTTATTTCCTTTTTCTGTTAGTTTTCATTTTTTCCATAGCAAATACATGTGATTGTGCATATGTGTGTACAAGTGCATAGTTACAGAATCCTAAAAATATATATTTAATAGAAATTATAGCTGATGCTAGGTAAAAGTCAATTGTTCAGTTTAAAACTGTAGATTTAACGAGAACAGTGGCTACTCATACAAATCCTCTGGGACAATGATGCTCTTACCTCATCGATTAATTTGGACCTCAGTGGGCTCTGGTGATTTGGACAATACACTAACATATTATATCTGTGAGAGGCCTGCTTGGCTCCTAATTAAACAATGAGAATACTGAAAGATTTTTAAACACATCAATATGTAATGAAACCACAAGGCACATGACAATATTCTCCAAAACTTTTTTTTTTTAAGTGAAATGGCATTTTTCTACAAAGTAGTAATTTTGGGTCCAATGTCCTTTCCAAAAAAAAAAATCAAACTACACTAATTTATATTTAGATTTCTTCATATTAGTTAAAGTATACTTATCAACTCAGGCTGTGTTCGCAAAAGGCTGGTATAAGGGTGAACAATCCAGTTAGCCAAACACTGGAATTGTCTATAAAGCTTTCAATAGCACAATTTGATAAATTTTTATGTTTTGGCACCATGTAGACCTAACTTCTTCTCCCTCCAACGGTACAATAAAATGTATCTAATTGCTTTTTAAAAATTGTCCAATATGGATTTATTATGACTGAAATACATTTTTATTTTTATAACCATATAAAATTAAAATATTTTTCTCATGTTAAAAAGAGTTCATCAGTGCTTAGGGGTTCAAAATCTTTATCTTTATGATCATTAATTAAATATGCAGAAGAAATACTTAAAATGTAAATTCCCTTTAAGGATAAAGCAAATATTTATCAGTCTGGATGACCACTGGAAAGACCAGCCTAATTTAATGAAAGGTCTGAAATATTATTACATCCGTGTATTTTTTAAAGAAGCTCATTTTAATTACATTTATTTAACGGATAATAAAAACACACAAATAAACACATGGTTTTAAATGGTGCTTGTTAAATTATTTGGGGAGAGGGACAACTTCTTTATTGAGTAGAAAATAGTAAATCAAAATCCAATCATTTAGTGCTCTGAATCTCTCACATTCTGTAAAATGAGGGAGTTAAATCCTATGATTTATGAAGTTTTCAAGCTCTGAAATCCCATGACAATTTCATCAACTACAAATGAATAGATATTTCTTTAGTATCTGGTGATACTTAAAAATGGTTTTTTCTTTAAGGTACTTTAATTTCTCTCTCAAATACATATAGCAAGACTTTTTTCAAAGAGAGAGAGGCTAACTTCTAAATAGCATGTATTCAGATGGAGTGTACAGAACATGGACCAATGTGAAGAAAGGCTTTCTCCTCTTTGACTTCATCTTTGTATTAATTCCTTTCAGTCTTCAAGCTTAACTAAGATTGGCTACTACTAAAAAAAAATGTGTATTTTTTGCAATATTCTTTGCATATTGTCATGATCAAATTACAACTTTCGAAGACTTAGGGTTTTAAAAAACAAGATCATGAAATTGATTGTCTTAACCATGTTTCAAGGGGGTATTTCTGAAATTCCGCTGAAAATCTTGCATAACCCAGACAGCCTCCTTTTCTTTAACTACTGATCTAAAAGAAAAAGATAATCTAGAAGTTGCTTTTATTTACTGATGTCATATTTCTTCTAGAGGACATCATAAAATTAGTCTTCACACTGAATGTTTTTGCAAGTGAGCCTATGAAACAGCATTAGACAACAGTACAGTGGAAATCGGAACTGAAAAATCTAAGATGAGAAGTATTCTCTGATGGGCTGGATATTTTCACAGGTGTCCTGATCTAAAATGCCTTCCAAATGTTCATTCACAGCACTTACAACAATAACAATGAAAAGGGGCAAGTATACAATCTTCCCATGTGGCTTTGAATGTTTTCTGGGTCACTTCAAATGTACTTTGAGTTAAAATGACCTTTTGATATAGGTCCACACTATAACAGAGGTCTGGATTTTGATCTGATATCAGAAAAAGAATTTCAGTTCATTTCTAATCATATTTCAAATCAAGCCAACTGAAAAGCAGTTTATCTGTAAATTTCATTAATTCTCTGCTTAATGCTAGGGGAAAAATACACAATAAAAAAGGGATAAAATGCATGTTAAGTAAACATTAAAAATGTCTTTAATGTGCAACATTCACATATTTTTCTCTGTGGCTCATATTAGAAACAACATGCTCAAAATGGGGTATTAGCACTTACTTCATTATCAATATCATTTCAGATAAAAGACATTTGAAATTCTCCAGAAGTATCTTCTTACATGATCACATATTAACCAGCCACAATGGAAAACCGAGAAAACACCAGATTCTACTTCTGTTGCAAGATCTCTATTGTTTCCCTAGGATTTCCTCGGTTATTTGAAGGTGGCCTCCTATTTTTTTCTCCATGAAACGTAGTCAATAAACAAGGTTTCAACAAAAGATCTCAGATAATTGTTGCTCCCTCCCTTCTTCCTCCTCAAATTATGCTGAATGAAACTATTTTATTCTAAAAATAGGGCTTCCATTCTCAGAAATATCACATAACCAAATGGACCAACAGCATGATCTGATTTACTCCTCATCAACCCAACATGAAATAGGACTATTGGAAACATTATAAGTCTGGTATTGTGATCTATTTAGTTTGTCTTTTTAGATTTAAATAAAGCAAATCCATATCAGCTTTGGGCTGAATAGTACCTAAAGCGTGTTAGCAAAGCATTTAAAGGTAACTCAACATTTTTCCCAAGGTACATTTTAAAAGACGTGTGGTATAATTAAAATGGAAGTTGCTTAGTCTCTCTATTTTTCTAGTAGGAAAATCTACTGATCCACAAATTAAGGCTATCATGCTTTATACTGCAATGCCATTAAACAAAATCTTGTAGAGAGAAACCAGAAAGAGCATCAATAAACCTAAATGCCAAATTGCATTGAAACAAAAGCCCTGAATTTTCATTTGGGGTTTTTCCCAGAAGCTTTTAAGTGGACAAGAAAGGGGGTAAAACTGAGCAAGAGGAAGAGAAAATATTAAGAAATAGAGATAACAGAGTCTGCCTTAAAATATACAGGGAAATGAGAATATGATATCCTCCTAAATTGGCACTGTTTCAAATTGTGTTTCTGCAAGACTAATGAAATGAGAAGTGTCGCTTCAAGCTTCATGCCATGTCAGACATTATGAAACGAACCTGCCCTTGAGTTCACCAGAATGGTCTATGTAGCGTACATTCTCCAATCTAGAGGTTTCTTAGCAGGATAAGAAGTACTGGCCTTTGCAGAGATTTTCCTCTGCTGAAAAGTTTAGACTTAATTGCAGCAAGGAGAAGCAGCTCTGGTGACTATGTACCGCATATATTTATTATTTCTTAATCTATATATGATACTTTGTTTTTACTTAATTGTTGAAACTTTAAAATAAAAAACACAGAGCATACCCTCATTTTTTTTTCACTGTGGAAAAAACTGAATTATGTCTATTATAAAGATTATATTTATATTTTGATATTATGAGGATACATATCATTTCCTGTTATAGAAATAGAGACTATCTTTGATCGATTTATGGAAGGGATTGAAGCCATATATCTTCATGGTAGATAGGTATCCCAGTCGTTTGGTATATTTTATTATAATATATCTAATTCTAATTCAATTCTTAAACTAGTATGGATAAACATTTCCTAATACTTTTTAGTCCGGGAGACCACATGTGAAAGAGCATTGTCAGCTGTCAACTCAGTTCAATATAAAGACCCCTGTTGAGTCACTTCTTGACTCAAGAGTTTGTTCCACAGGTAACAGTTGAATTGCGGGGCCTACGAAGCTGATTTTAGCCTTGCGAGTCAGCATACCCAGAGGAGAAAGCACTTACCAGGCATTCCCCGGTGATGTCATCACAGGATTCGGCATGACTGAAGCACTGACATGGTTCACAGATGCCACCAAAAATAGTTCCGTTCACTCGTCTGTGCTGAGGCCAACAAGACTGGAAGAAAGATAAGGTTCCAAGTCTTAGGGATTTTTTTCTTTAATTTTGTTTTTTTGTCCTTTTTAGAATATATATATAGATAGATATACATATATATGTGTGTGTGTGTGTGTATATATGTGTGTGTGTATATATGTATATATATATATAAAATATATATAAAAATATATATATAAATATATATATAAATATATATATATATATATATATATATATATATATATATATATTTAGGTAGCACACTCAGCAAACATGCTCATCAAAGTGTTGCCATTGTTGAAACATTGTTACAGAGCTAGATCTGACATTTGGGACTTGGTACTGACCTTAGTGTTACTGGCAGGTATGAGATTAGAGGAAGCATTAACTTGGTATCTTTTCTGAAATGGTAAAATAAAGAAGAGATATAAAGAATTGAAATGTGACAGTCTCAAAGTAAAAAGCACAGATAGGAAAATAGGAGAAAAATTACTGAAAAAAGGCAGCAGACATGAAAGGACTTTCAGAGAACCTCAGCCGAAGACAGCATCTAATGTCATCCAAATCAATGTCGATTTTCCTGGAATGTGTTCCTTTACCCACATACAACTGCCCTCAACTTGGTCAGCCTGGCAATCATTTGGAAGAAAGGTAGTGCCCCTCCTCTGACATTTGATCACATACACAGCTGACTTCTACACATGAAGAATTCACTTCTTTCCTTCTCAATTCCTCACATCCTAGTACGTTTTCTCCAAATGACATTAAATAGTTCAGGATTTATTTACTACATATTCCCTTGATACTTCATTGCATTATTCTACCAGAACTCTACTTACACTCATCATTCCCTTTTTAAAGTGTGGAATACTGTACCATACAAAAATGGAATTCTGATTCAAAGAAACGTTCGGGTCTTAGAGCTTGGTGTCAGTGTCAACTCTAGGTCCACCATCAACCTTGATGAAGTTTCCCTTCCATGGGGGTTAATATGAACTGTACGGGATGCAAAATGGGGGGGGAGGCAAACACGACTGCCCTCTAGAAGCTTCTGGTCTCCCTCAAGTTAGAACTGCATTTTGTGGGTTATTTATTATATTTCTGGATGGTTAACCATAATGTAATATATCATGAAAAGACCCCCCCACCTTTTTTTTCCAGTTGAAAATGGAAACGAGAAAAACCACTAAAGTAATAAAGTATAGAAAATTGTGTTGTGTACTGTTGGAAATGTTCTTTCTGCCTCAGGGTGTGAAGACTCTTAGATTTGAACATCAATAACAAACACATAAAAAAAGGGTTTGCTGATACTTCACATCTGAAAGGGAAGCAAAAATGACTTTCCTCTTAATTTGGTCAGAAACAAAAAAGGTGTTGATTTTCTATCCCTTACTTATAATTTCTCCTCATTAAAATTTTTGCCACCCTAGCTTCGTTGTAGAAGAAATATCCTTCTGTAATATGTATTTCTAAAAACTGGTGAAGCAGCAGACCCAGAAAGGGTAGAAATTAAGGGTGTTGATAACAGGGAGATAACTGATTAACTGTTTCAGGACAGATATTCATTGAACTGTCATTCGTAAGCTTCTGTATACTCTGCAAATGTACTACTCATATCATTTTCTCATTGAGTCCAAAAGCATCAGCAGTGTCTCCATTTGTATCTCCATTCGCCATGTTCCCCTCTAGAACAATGGGGTGGTGCACGTGAGATTCTTACTCCCCTCAAAGGAGTATTATTATACTTATAATCCGCATTCCATTATCCGTTGTCTTTCCAGTATTCTCTCTCTGGGCTGCATCAATAACAGCTTTCTTTTCTACCAGATCACTACTGTCAGCTCAAAAATAAGATCCAGTATCCCCATTAAAAATTAACTAAAGTGACAAAATTACTTCCCTAATGTGATGAAATTATTTCCTTAATATCCCATAACTTCCAGTTACCTACCTGTTTTTCTTTTTAGTGTCACTAATAAAAAAGTCTTTTCTTCCTTACTTCACTCTCATGCTTCATTCCATTCTGCTCTGTCTTGTGCTGTGGCCACTCAGTTAAAACACTTCAGCTATATTACCACATTCCTGGTAGCCAAAGCCAGTGGACAATTCTATGACTGCCTGACCTCCCAGCAACACATGGCTTAGCTGACTCCTCTCGCCTTCAAATGCCCTCTTCTCTCAATTTCCACGATATCACAGTTCCATTTCTGCCATAGCTCTTTGCTTGCTCCCTTCTTTAACCCAACTTCTCATTGTCAGGAGTTCCTAGGAGCTTTTCTCTTGATCACCTTCTCTTTCTCATCACACCGTCTCCTAGGTAATTTTATTCAGTCCCATGGTTGATGATCCCTTCCAAATACATATCTCTAGACCAGAAAGGTATTTCAAATTCAAGACCTGCATATTCTAACTGTACATTCACATCTATACTTTACACTTTTCAAATCCTGTATTTCTAAGATGGACTATTGATTCTGTCCTCTCCCTACAGCTATTCCTCCCCAGTCTTCTCCAGCTCAGTAAATGACATCATATCCAATTGTTCAAGCTGGTAATTTGCGACTCATTCTTAAACTCCTTAGTTCTTTAAACTCTCGCCTGGTATGTAGTCTATCAATAAATCCTACTGGTTCTACCACCAAAATATATACAGAGTAAACTCATATCCTTCTCCATCCTCTGCCATTAGCCTACCACAAACCAACAGCATAGTCTACCATAATAGCATACTCTACCACAGTAGCATATGAACTATTCTTCCTCTCATTCTTGCCTTCCTATATTGTGTTCTTCAGACTGGAGCCATAAAAACTTCTTCAAATAATAAAACACAGATCATGGGACTAACCACCTTAAAATATTCTCATCAATTTCTATTGCACTTAGAATAAAATCCTAAATTGTTATAATGCTGGCAAAGCTCTGAATGGTCTGGTTCTTCCAATCATGTCTCATGCCACTCTCTCCCTTTCTTACAAAGCTTTAGAAATCTTTGCCATCTTTCAGGTCCTTGTGGACTCCAAAAAGCTCCTTTCCACTCCCTCCTCATACTCTTCCAGCTTCTTCTACGAAGCTGACTTTCTCATCCTTCAACACTCAGATTACATATTTCCACTTCAGAGAGCCTCTCCTGACAGCCTTTCATAAAGTAGCCCCTCTCATCTACTCCTCCAACACCCTTCCTTAGTAGTATCAAGATACCTTGTGAATTTTCTTCATGGCATTTATTACATTTATTTAAATTTGTTCTCTGGCATATTATCTAGCCTACCACTAAAGGTAATGTCCTTGAGGGCAGGGATCATACCTGTATTATTCATCACCTTATCATTCATATCAAGAGTCTTGATTGCATCAAAATATATGATTATCAGTATCAGTTAAAAAATATATGAACACTTCCATGACGTAGTTAATGTTATTCCCATCACATAGAAAAGAAAGCTAAGATTTGAATTAAAGTACTTCTTTTTCAGTACCCCACTTCACTTTGATTTGCTCACCTGTCTCACCTGTGAAATGAAATGAATTATGATAGTACCAGGAAAGTCAGAAAATATTTGAAAGATTAAACTGTGGAGTGATTTATAAGAAGTTGGGTAGAAATGAGAAAATAAGACTTCGAATCAACATTGTGGCTCCAAATAGTAAAAGAGAATGATATTATAATGAGAGGTTCGACCTGTTTTTTGGCAACCAAGAATTATGACATTCTGGTCTTTTTAGTTTACTCAGCTCTTAAGTGGTTTGTGGATATTGGTGATAGGAAAGCTAGCATGACTGGCCTTATAAACTCAATAAAAAGCAAATGAAATCAGGAAAGGATAGGAATGAATAATAGTAAGTCTAAAAATTGGACGTTTTGATGAGGAAAAGAAGGAATTGTTAGTGGAAAAAATGAAAAAGAGAGAAATCCTGGAGTTCAGAATTCATTGTCTCTTGATTCAACTAAATTCCTTTATGGGCTTCTAAGCACCTTTATTTATCAAACAATTATTGTGTAAGAATCACAGGAAGCTTTCATTTTCCCTCCTCTGTTTCTTTGACTCTTTCATGCTTCTCTCTTTCTACCTAATTGTTACCATTAATTTAGCATCCAATCTGACGTTTTTGCACGCAGGGATACTTTCAGTGACACTGAGCTGTACTGGAACTGCTCATCTCTCTGAATGATTATTGCACTTATGTTCTGTACCACTTACTGGTCCTTTAATTATGTAGTGCTGAGATCCAATTTTTCATAGGTGTTTGTTCTGGCTCTCAAAATAGATGGTTAGTTCTCTAAGGACAGGGATTATGATGTAACCTTCTAGATAATCCCCTCAGCATCTAGTACAGAATTTACTAAAGATTCACAATAAATACCTTTGAAGAGAGGAACGAATAAGCAAAAAACATAGCCAACTGAACAATTCTAATATTCAGTTTTATATCAATGGACGTTTGGAACTCATAAAGATGAAGAAGAGTACACAGAATAATGAATCTAGGGATAAGTATTAAAGGAAGAATAGAATCAAGGTATTTATTATTCCAATTGAAATTGGAACTTAAGGGTTCAAAGGGAGCGTTCTGGCTTGAATAAAAACTAGTAGGCTCTTAATAAAAGAATATGTTTCATCAAATACAGCATGTATTTTAAATGTAAAATCAAATTTAGGTTGACAGAACAAATTTATTTCCACAATTATTTTTCTCTTCTTTAGATGAATTTTGTAAAATCAAGTATGTCAATGAATTTCATTTAGTTTTATTTCTAGATAGGTGAATCTGAGCCTTGTTAAAGAAAACACATTTGTCATGAATATGACTCTAAATCCTGTGTATCCTCTAAAAGCATGCATTATTTTAGGTCACAAAAGAACTGACAAAGCAATGCCTAGAGTATTTCTATAAATGGTTTAATGGGATAGTGTGTTGAAGTGGAACATCTTGGTACACTCAAATGATTCCTTAAAGGCACCATTTTTAAAGAATTTAAGCTTCTATTTATCTGCAAGCCATGTCCTCTATCAGAAAAAATTTTTGGCCAGGTTTCAAGTAAAGCCAATTTCAAACTACCGAAAAAAAACATATAAGTACAGGAAAATGATTACCTTAAAATGACACATTGTGGTATTAAATAAGAAATGTTAATCTTATTACAAAACTAGAAGATTGGGGTAGCAACAAATATCTCAAATTTTAGGTGTTAAGCAAATCAAAGCCATGTAGGAAAATTTCCAGATCAAGGTATTTCTTCCATATATTATATTCTTGGTATTTTAAAGAGTGCATCCTTCCGTTGCTTGCAGTTTGGTGTTCTTAGAAATAAAGTAGAGAAGGAGTGTGATGCACAAGATTAAAAACCAGAGGCAAGGGGAAAAAACAATGCGAATTCCTCTAAGTATGGAGATAGAAATGAAGGGAAATTATTTTGAAATATTAAATATGATTCTGCTATCATTCATCTTATTTTATCAACCAATTAAATAGGAAATAAACACTCAGGAAAAGATCAGATTTTCAGCTGTCGTAAGGTAAAAATATCCAAAACAGAAACATCATTTCAAGATGATATAACGTGAGCAGTACTCGATTTGAAAGCCATGATTTTTGGCAGACACTCAAGTTTCTTCTTTAAGGAAAACATTATCATTTATTTGTGCAATCATTGATGGAAGAACTAAACTACTTTTGAAACAGTGTATTGAAAGCAATGTGGGAGGAACTTGGAATGCACTGAGGATTTATTCCTGCACACTTACCTCGCAGGAGGAGCCCGTGTATCCAGGAGGACACTGACAAACTTCCACAGCTGTGGCGAGGCTTCTGTCAGTAGGATAGGGCACCGCGGATTCAAGGCCCACCGAGCCTAACCTACAGTGGGAAAGAAAAGAGACGGTACATAGCTTGAGGACTCTTAGAGAAATAAGAATGTAAACATAGGTAGGGGCGCCTGGGTGACTCAGTGGCTTAAAGCCTCTGCCTTCAGCTCAGGTCATGATCTCAGGGTTCTGGGATGGAGCCCCGCATGGGGCTCTCTGCTCTGCAGGGAGCCTGCTTCCTCCTCTCTCTCTGCCTGCCTCTCTGCCTAGTTGTGATTTCTCTCTGTCAAATAAATAAAACATTTAAAAAAAAAAAAAGAATGTAAACATAGGTAAACTGTTCGTGTTGAGAAAGAGGGCCCACAAATATCCATAACTTGAAGCTCTGGTCATTCCTTAAGTCTGTCCAGCACTCGCAAGCACTCCCACTCTGAAATGCTGAAAAGATACGAGAATATTCCTGCTCACGTCTTGGGGTTCTGGATGTGTTTTGATTTCCTTTTTGGGGGGAGATAGTTTAAAATAACACAGTTGAAGGTATTTTTAAAACAGAAAACATTCACATGACGGTTCAACTCACTTTAATATTTAAACTAGAAAAATCGAAAGAAGACAATATTAATTATCCAGCTCAAGCTTTTAAACTGGAAGGAAAGGGGTGCCTGGGTGGCTCAGTTGGTTAAGCTTCTGCCTTTGGCTGAGGTTATGATCCTGGGCTCCTGGAATGGAGTCTCACATCAGGCTCCCTGCTCAGTGGGAAGTGTGATTCTCCCTCTGCCTGCTTCTCCCCTTGCTTGTGTTTCCTCTCTGGCTGTCTTTCTGTCGAATAAATAAAATTTTTAAAATAAATAAACAAATAAATTGGAAGGTAAGATGGAAGAAAAAAAGGAAGCTATTTTGACTTCTTTTTTCTCAGAAACAAATCTGCACACTGATTGTTAAAGGTAAAAGTTTCTTTTAAAAAAATTTTATTATGTTATGTAAGTCACCATACAGTACATCCTTAGTTTTTGATGTAGTGTTCCAAGATTCTCGTTTGCATACAACTGGAACACTGGGTGTTATATGCAAAGTGAAACTTTCACATGCTATTTTTCTTAAATTTGTTTTTGCCTCAATTAAAGGCATTGTTCTCTGTATCTGTGGGTTTCATTTTATCAGCACTTCTGTATAATCCAGTATTTTAGCAGAGTGATTCGGAGTCACTCATTATTTTGGGGAAAAGCTGGTTTGGCCAAATTGAAAAATGTCATTATATTTGCTTTTTATTTCTATATGTGCCATTTATGTACATTATGTGTATATGTACTTCCCATATATATTTCCTTCCAAAAATATGAAAACTTAATATGAATCAACAATTTAAATAAATGTTATTGTTGTCTTATTGGCTTTTTTCCATTTCTTTTTCATAAAAGAAATTTCAAAAGCTTCATTATTAACAACACAGACTCAGGAGTCAGACAGACCAAGACTCATATCCTGTCTCTGACATTTACCAGCACTGTAGCTTACAAAAAATTACTAATTTCTCTAGGTCTCAGTATTCTCCTCTACGTAGTGAAGATTATATAAGAGTTCATACATCATAAGCTTGATTTAAAAATTAAATGCAATATAATGAATATATAATGAATGAATATAAAGTTCTTGATATAACATATAACACATAGTAGGTGATTATTAAATAGTGGGCATTGTATTAACATTATTCTCATTGACTGTGAGACAGTATAGAAAATATCTACAGGAGTACTACAAGAAATACTACTTGAATCTCCAAATCTAGCTTTTACCATTTTAATATATTAAAACAAATTTTAAGTAAACTCTAAGGGTACAAAATTAATTGATGGCTATTGACTAGTGATAAGTATTATTTCTTAAAATGATTGATAACCTCTCCTAACACAACATTATGTGCCTTCCTTTAACCGCAAAGAAAGATGTAACCAACTCTTGCATTTTCAGTTGCTTTCCAAAAGAGTGGTGGTAGATTTTTATTAATCGGTGATTCATGTTTATCAAGGAACTTTGGAGATTTGGAAATCTATGCTGTAATCAATCCAGACAACAAAGCTAATAGGCTCATTTAATGAATCTTCAAAAGTAACAAACTTTAACCAAATTGTAAACTTTTCAGCAAATAAGTTTCTAAAAATATTACTGTTTTGGGGCACCTGGCTGACTCAGTCAATAGAGCATGAGATTCTTAATCTCAGGGTTGTGACTTCAAGCCCCACGTGGGGCATGGAGTTTAGTTAAAATTAAAAAAAAATACATTAAAATATTTATTGTGTTTACTCTCACTTTACTAATACCAGACACTTGATAGTACCTTGGAATGTGTCTGACCTCAAACATAACCAAGAAGTTGAAAAGAAAAATCAAGGCAATTGGATGGGATCTTCTTGGGTGCTGAGTACTAACTGGCATCTTCTAAAGGTAAGAGACTTATCTTTAGCCACAGATTAATTCATTGAACACTACTTCTTCAATATTTTCTTCTTTGGGGGTACAGTCTGGACAACCTAGTAGAAGGTCCTAAAATGTTAAGTCTTAAAAATCACTCTCCTATAATACTCAGTTTATGTAGAGATTTTTAGGAAAATCCCTAAATGGTCATTTTCTAACTAACACCAAATAAACTTGTACAAGAAGTATCACTGGCAATTCTGTTTTTTTCCACTGGGGTGAAATTGATATAACATAAAGTTAACCATTTTAACATGTTCATTTAGTACATTCATAATGTTGTATACCTATAACCTTCATTTCGTTCCAAGCATTTTCACTGGCCCATGGGAAAACCCTATACCTATTAAGCAGTCACTTTCTATTCTGGCCTTTCTCCCAGCCCCTGGTAAACCACAAGTCTGCTTTCTGTCTCTATGGATTTAACATGGATAATTCTGGATATTTCATATAATTGGAGTCATACAATGCATGACCTTTTGTGTTTTGGCTTCTCTCTGTTGGTATGTTTTCAAACTTCATCCATGTTATAGCATATATCAGGGTACCATTCCTTTTTATGGCTGAGTAATATTCTACTGTATAAATACCACTCAACATAGGGTTTGAGTTACTAAGGAGAGTACTTGCTTGTGTCAACATGAGCTTATGAGCTACTTCTCATAAAGACCCTGTTGCGTCATCTGTATACCTCACCAGATCATCTCAATACATGCTCAATACATTTTTGTTGGATGGATGAATGAATAGATAGATAGTGGATAGATGGATAGATTAATGAATGGATACAAGACTACATACAAAACATCATGCATGAATAGATGAATGGGTAGGTTAATGAATAGGTGAATGGAATGTAGTTGTATTATAAACACTAACTAACATATTCCCAAATAAATGATAGACTAAAGCCTAGTATCAACCTTCCAGATAAATAAAGTCAGAGAAGTAAAAGACAAATTACTTGTTTGATCTGACATAAATAAATAAATAGAAAAATGTTAGAGTTAGAACTTGAGGTCAGAGGTCAGAACACATCAGAACAAATCATGACATCTTATTGCCTGCAATTAATGGACTGTCACAAGATTCACTTGGATTTCTGATCACTTTAATTTCAGAATTAGATGATTTCAGGATTGCTATACTAGTTTACTATCACATAAAGGACTGCCACAATTTACTAAACAGTAGACTGGTCAATTGTATATATAGTCCTAGGATTTTCAATATAAAATTGAGTATTGGAATGTTTTAAAATAGAAAAGTGACTAATGGACTACTTTAAGGGAGAATTTAAAATATAACAAAACAAAAACAAAAATATTTCCAATGAATTGCCAAATTTCATTCGTCTTTTGAACAACAGATGTTCCTCTCCTTAATCTGTGTAACCATTTTGAGCTATGAGAAATTTCAACATTCAAACATCTTTCCCAGCAAAATCCCACATTAGCATTCACTGAGCAGACCCAGTGTTCACCAGGTTCTGCTGTTGGTAAATGGGATTTTAATGTGTTTAACAGTTTTAAGTGTTACTCATAAAGAAGGCTGCAGGTTTTCTTTTTTTCTCCTTCAATATGGACATGTTCTTTTCTTGATACCAGGCTGCATTCATTTAAATACATAATGTTGGTAGGAATGAGGTACTAAATTTTAGAAGTGCATGGACTATCAAAGATTTGTCAACTAAGTCACATGCTTTAGTTGGCTCTTTCCCTTTATTCTTATGACTTGGAAATATGGATAAGATGATGAAGAGAAAAGACATAATTATATAAGCTTGTACTGGAAATATTAGAATCATATCAGAAACATTATCCTGCTAAAGATCATTCTCAGTATTTTTGTTTCACTATATTTCCACCAGAGTTAGATAGGTTAAGCTTTACTAAAATAATAGTAACAATAATATGTAAAATAAATTATTCTTTGAAGCAATAAGAACTATGATCATAAAACTCTTTTAAATAATTTTTCCTATCTTTTTTTTTCTATTGAAGGCATCCATTTAATTCTACTTAAATAAGTGTAACTTCGGGTGAGCCACCAGAGGAAGATTTTATTGCTATTTCATGTGCTTTATTCTATTTCGTTTCTGTCAAAACCTAAGATGATGACTCAGAACTTCCCATAGTCTCTACCTTGTGGAAGTTCCATCAAGCACCACTCAGGGTGAACTGATAAATGTTACTCCACTCCTAAAAAGGCAAAGAATCATTTAGTGGCCCAGGCAATGTCTGAGTGGGCCATCTGAACAAGACCTAGACATTCCTACCATCATTTTTAGCTCCCCATCAAGTAAGGGAAATAACTGACAAGATTGGATCCCACTGAAGCCATTCACAGACATTATATTAAATGATAATATGATAATTCATCTCTTCCTTCTTAGCTCTACCAGTATGTACTGCGCACATTTCTAATATACTATTTATTATACTACCGTAAATGCACCTGTCTGCCTTCCATTCTGGAGTATGCCTTTTTTTAATTCAGTGATCATTTATCTACCATCGTATGCTCTTTGCTTAGCTTAGAACAACCACATCATAATAATTACTGCTTACTGAGTGTCTGCTATAACGGGGCTTGACAGACATCTCATTTAACTATGAGCAAATGCAGTGTGGTAATTGTGTTACTGTCTGCATTTACAAACAAAGAATCTGAGACTCAGAGAAGGGTTGTGCCCAAGATAATACAGTTAGCCAACAGTGCAACAAAGAATCAAACCCAAGCATGACTACAAAACCAATGATCATCTTGTGACCCTACATTGTCTCCCAACATATTACTAAATACTGCGTCAGGTGTTTTTGGTACATGATTTTCTCACCTAGCTTTCAATCTTGAAAGTTAGACATTGCTTCTGCTATTATACAGAGGAGGAGACTGAGACTTAGATATATATAAAAGGCACTGAGTAAATGCTGGCAGACTTAATGAATCCAATATTTACAGAATTGATTTGGCTGGTAGTCCAAGACAATAGTGGGGAAACACAGGTGGGTTTAAATCCCTTACCAAGAGCCCAACACCTAGTGAGATGCATAATTTTTAAAAAAATTTTAATGGCTTTATCAGTATAATTTCTTCAAAAAATGATACCTGTATCATTAACTTCAAAAGGTAGATGTGTTTTATGCATCTATCAACACTATTAATATAATCATCAAGAGGCTCCTTTATTTACAAGGGTTTTTCTAGATTATTTATTACATAAATTCTGTGTAATGTTTTTGGTACAACCCCCAACACACATTTACTCTAAAAAGTCATATGAAGGTATCTTGCCTTGAAACAATTCTGAATTCACTTTCAAACAATAAAAACACATGAAGTGTATCACGATAAAGTTATGATGGGGGTTCAATTATGCTGTGGTAACAACTCCATATTCTTAGAGACTTAACAGAAAGCAAAAAGTTTACTCATGCAAAATCCTCCACAGGTCTGAGTGAGTTAGGGGCGGCTGACCTCTATATGCTGTCAATACTTCAGGTTATTTTTATCTTCTAAAAAGGTAAATAAGCTCCAGAGAGTTTCATACTAGCAATTCAATGCTTTTCTTGTGTGTGTGTTGGGGGCGGGGGAGGAAGACAGCTGGGAGGACTCACTCCCACTCACGTACCATTGGCCAAACCAAGTCTTATGACCATATCTACCCTCAGAGATTAGGGAAATGTAATACTACAAAAGGAGTTGTTTGGATCTGGGTATTTACCCAAGGAAAAGAAAAACACTAATTTAAAAAGATGTATATATCCTATGTTTATTACAGCATTATTTACTACAATCAATATATGCAAACAACCTACGTGTCTAACAACAGATGAATGGATAAAGAAGATGTGGTAATATATACACAATGGAATACTACTCAGCCGTAACAAATAGTGTGATCTTACCATTTGTTACCCCATAGAAAGCCCAAGGGGATATTATGCTAAGTGAAAAAAGTCAGACAGAGAAAGATAAATACCACATAATTTCATTTATATGTGGAATCTGAGACACAGAGCAAAGGGACAAATAAACAAATGACAACAACAAAGATGGAAACTGGCTCATAAATACAGAGCACCAATAGGTGATTGCCAGAGTGGAGGGAAGTAGGGGATAGGCAAAGTCAGTGAAGGGAACTGAGGTACCAACTTCTGGTTATAAAATATATAAGTCATGGGGATGAAAAGTATAGCATCGGGAATATGCTCAATATTATTGCAATAACTTTGTATAGTGAGAGATGGTAACTACACTAAACGTGAACATTTTGTAATGTATATCATTGCTGAATCACTATCATACAACTGAAACTAATGATAATATATGTCAACTACACTTCAATGAAGATTTTAAAAGTAAATGAGTAAATAATAAAATAAAAAGGGAGGGGATCAGAAATTTTGATGAATTGAACTCATGTTTGCCATAAGGTAAAAGAAAAAAAAAACAAACACAGAGCTAACACCTGAGATATTTAAGAAAAGCTGAACAGATTCCTTGGCTTGAGTTAAATATCAAGGGTGCTACTAAAGCTAATGTTAGACAATTTAGAGGAGAAAGATGTATGATTTGGTTAGGTTAATTTCTATTTCTAACAGAAGGATGAAATTTTTCTGTTTTTATCCTCATCTTACCAATGAGGGCAAGGAGAAAGAAATCAATTAATTTTATTGTATGAGCCTCTCAGCATTCTGGAAAAGAATGACAGTAAAAATTGTCACCATTTTGGAGCTATCACTATGTGCTTTATTCTCCATGTCTCCAAAGTCTCAATGGTACTTGGAGAAAATGGTACTGCTTGCAGTGACTAAGGTCAGATAGAAATGCTTCCAATTTGTGTGCCTGTTCACCATTAGCAAAATGCTTTTGCCGCCCTCTAATTCTATTCTCCTGGTGACCTTTGGAAGTTGGCAAGGCAATTGTCCTCCTCTGTATTTCACAGACGAGGTGATTGAAATTCAAAGAGGTCAAAGCTACACTTATGTTTACAACTATTAAATAGCTGAATTGAAAACAGAAGTCAAAATCCTGACCCGCAGGCTAGTTCTCCTTCAACTATTCATCTGCATCTAACCACAAAGCTGGAGGAAGGGAAGTCCCCTGTGCTGAGAACTACCAGGGAAATAAATCTTCCTTAAATACCACAAAAACAACAAGTTTTGTGGAGATGGCTTTAATTTACTTGTGCTTACATACAAACTGGATGCCAGGTCTGAAGCCTACTGTGCAAGACAAGTTGAAATCAATTCAAGCGATGTTGCACAAATATGACTCAATCCACTTGGAGATCTGAGATAAATAAAATATAACAAGTTCATGGAGTGGGGATTTAGGCTGACTGTTTACCTGAAATGGGTAGGCATTTCAAATCTGACCTTGGGTTGTCCTTCTAGAAGGACAGTGCTTTAGGTAACGTAGGCTGCAGAAAGCAGCCACCTACTTGGATTAGCTCCAGTGTTGTTCCCATACCCTTGCTCTGTGAACATGCCACTCATACATGGGAACGCTTCGCAAGGCTTCAAATGAAGCCAATGATTTTGATCGGTAGACGCTGAAATTACCTGATATAAATCAGGAGGAAATGCCTTTGGATTAACTAGTCTGAGAAGCAAGGCTGACAAAAATAAATAAGCCCCCTAGCCACTTTTTGTCAATTTGGTTGTCATTCACATTGAAAACCAGAGGACTCATCTCTCTGTACTGTTTAAACATCATGACAATCTCTATTTACTAAATGGGAGAAAACATAATTAATTCCTAAGTGCTGCTTCACATCTTCATGGCATTTTAACCCAGCTTCCAGCAGAATTGCCTATGCAAAAGAGGTACACTGTTTGACAATAGTTCTGTTTATGAATCTGCAGTCCTCTCCTTTGGGAGATGTTAATGATGATTACACTTAGTTGAAATGGTACAAGTGAAAGACAAACTAAGCAGCAGCATGAGCAAATGATTGGGAGTGGGGGAGCATCGGTATTAAAAACAAAAAACAAAAAACAGACCCTCCTGTAGGTAAACCAGTATTGGAGACATTCCTTTGATCCTGATTATGTCATGTTGTCAGTTTCAGGTCATGTTTCATCATCAAACTCAATCTCATTTGGGGGGAAGTTGGCATGCTATCTTGTGTATATGCAGGAAAAAAGCTCATTCAGACATAGTTGAAGTTCATAGTTCGTTGGACAAATACATCACTGTTTTTAAAATGAAAAGCATAGCAGCCTACAGTCAGTTGGTTATGAGCATGTTTGATTCCAGTCAGAAGTTCTCTCTTTAAAGAATGGAAAACAACCAATTCCAGTTAATGAGCACTTTCCATAATTACCACATATAATTTTCACAACGACCCTGAAAGGTAGACACTATAATCTCCACTTTACACTTGAAGGAACCAAGTTTCCGCAAGGACCAATAACTTGCCAAAGGTCACACATAAAATAAACACTTGAGCTCACTAAATTCCTAGTTAGGCTGGCTTGTTCCTTTACATCACACAGTCATCCCAGCCTTTTATAAAGAGACTTGTGATTATACAGAGGAAAGTGTTTAGATTTCTTATTACAAAGTATATACTATTAACTAGATACATGTTAATCAATTCATGGAAGAAAATACTTTACAAACTACTTTCTGAATATGACTACCCTGGAGTTACACCACTTTAGTTTCCCACAATCTGAGTCATCATAATGGAGATTTTAACTTCCAGTATAGAATTTCTCAGAATGCAGATTATTTTTCATCATACCCTCTGGCCAAACTGTGAAGGAATCGTCAATACTAGAAAAGACACATTCCAAAAACACATTCCTTCTGAGTATTTCAATTTTAAAGTTTTACTAGAAACGCTTTTCAGAAAACCAGTGCTCGACTCTTATCTACTATCTGAAGGAAACCTACAGATCTTCAAAGTCACTCTTCTACCGCAGGCCTGTTTGGTCCAAAGGAAGTGTGCCAACACGGGGAGATGTAGTTCTTGAGTTTACCTGAAGATGGCATCCATCCCAAGGCTGTACGTGATTTGTATGAGGACTCTCTTCAAATTCGCAAGCACAGTCATCAACTCTCTTCTACTGACTGGGAAATTTGTGCCATGGATGATAAACAATTCTTCTTTAAGTGACAATATATGAGCATGTTCTTCATACGCTTGCAGATACACCTCATCTTGGGCTGTGCTAATTCTCAAGTTATTTCCCTAAAGGGAAAAAGAAAGTACAAAAGGGTAAAAGTGTGAAAGGTTTAAAGGGTACAGAGTATGCATATTTGGATTTGCCACTTAGTGAATTATCCTCAGTAGATTTTTAATTCCAGGTTGGCTTTCCTTTCATTCAGTATATTTCTGGCATACTTGAAAGAAAGAGAAGGCAAATTAACTGTTAGCCTTAACCAGATGAAGGACTAAGTATAAGCTTTGTTATGCATGACCTTGCTTCCACCATTAACTGAAAGACTCTTGGCAACTCATACACACACGTGTGATTACAAATACCTTGATTTTACGCAACTGCACAGTAACTGCATATTTCAAATATATTATTTTATGGCGAATGTGGGTTGTATATAAAAATAGGGAAGAAAACTTACCACAGTATAGTGTCATAAGCTTTCATTTGAAAGAACTTTTCTCTATGGGAAAACAAAAACAAACCTGAAAAGCTCTGGACTCTAGTGTTTCCAAGAAGATAACACATCCTTACAGGGAATGTACGGACTGACCCATGACATTTAGGTTATCCTTTTTCCCTGAGTTCCTTTTTACTAATAATATAGAACTTCGTAACATTTTACATTTAGAGAATCCTTTTTATCTTGAAGGAATTCCTAGACACACTTCTAGTTTCATAGACACACACACATGCATACATAGCTATGTAGTAATATGTATCACCCAGATCTCTTCACCTAATATTGGAAATATGTATGTTAGGGGAAGAATTCTGTCACTGATTTACATGCATGAAATGTTCAAGGCAAAGAACAACAAAGCATGGTACTAAATCAACATCAATCCATTTGGAATCACAAATGTGCATGCAAGTGTGTGCCTTTGAGACTGTGTGAGTGTTGGAGGAAGAGTATGAGAAAAGGGGCAGAGAGCCTCTAAGATATCTTTAGGCCTTCAGCATTTTGAAATTGTCCATGGCCCCCAAATCCTGAAAGCAGTTCTCCTATGTCTTTCTTATCTAAATTAAGGGTTTTGAAGTCAAGATTTAACTATACCTAAATAAACAAGTTTCTTTCTCCATTTGCCTCTGCCTAACATAAACAAAGAAGTAGACCATAAAATCTATTTGGAAGCAAGGAAAGATGGAAAAAATTGAACTATGTAAATCAGCATTTGCCTAAACACTTCATCATACTTATAATCTTGGGAATATGGTCAGTATGTCTTTATTTTAAATTCTAAGTCTGGTCTGAGGGTCTACTTTATCATTGGAATCTAATGAATATGCTCAGTCTTTTAGATATATTTCAGGGTGAAACATGGGCATAAAAAAATTTCCCAAGATAAAATATTCCCTAAGTCACATGTAAATTAATGTCAAAACCAATGAAGTAAGGAATAACTTAAGAGAGTGAAACAGCTGAACATAAATGATCTGCTCCATACGCTACCTCTAAGATAACCACAATCTGGAGTACACGTTCTGTATCTTCTTCTTCTTCTTCAAAGTCATATGATATGGTAAATGTCAATTGTCCTCCAGCTGCTGTAAGCTACAAGAGAGGAGATACGTAATCATTACAAGATAGGAGATGGGCTATTAACATATTTTACTTATTATTTCAAAATCATTTTATTGTTCTAGAGGGTAGGATTTGGAAGAAACAGAAATTACAAGAGTGCAGAGTGAGAATGATAGACATTTCTTTAGCAGTAACCTTTATACGAACCTTACCCATCAACAGCAAGCCTGACATAAATATAAATTCATGTATTGTTTTTCCCAGTATTGCAGGCTTGCTGAAATAGGTTAAGCTCCATGAAACCAAACACAGCCCCTCCTGTCATTTTCCTCATCTATAACTTAAGCTTTACAATTCCCAAGCAGAGAAGGATCTTTGTCAAAATTGGGAGATTTCTACCCATCCCTGAGGGTCACTCACTTTCTGTTGGTATGAACACTTTCAACAAAGACATCACTCCATTTGACAGTGACTTTCCATAGACTATAAGCTAAACTGGGAAATGCTGTGGGTCAGAGCAAAGTAAAAGAATAGCAGCAAATTTTATATTATGATACACAATTCAATCAAAACTCCCCAAGAAGATATGCTTTTCCCTGTGCAATCAAAATATACTTTATTGGAATGAATGTTTTATCCCTTTTCATTAAACAAACTTCTTTTTTTCCACTATGCATGCCAAGTCCCATATAATGGATGCTGAGGTTTACATCTTTGACATTGACAGTAACCTTGCAGAAAGGGGGGAAAAAATAGGAAAGCAAGATCATTTATAGGACAGGAATCAACACTGGAGCTTGAGTGACAGATTTGATGCAAATACTGCAGTCCTTTTTTAAAAAATTCCACTCCAGCATTGTAAATAAAGACATTCATAAAACAAGGCTGATGATTTGTATTCTGCTGTTTCCTCCATGCTGACACACAGAGCCCCAGCTCGGCAGCCGTTGGCTCTCCATGGCTTCTTACTGCGGACCCTGACCACAAAGCAATTCCCGGAGATGCACCGGATGGAGGAGGAGGAGCCCGGATTCCTCTCAGAGTTGTTCCGTGGGGAATGGCACATAGCTTGCCATGGCTGATTAAACAGGGTTTCCAAATTGCAGCTCTGCAATGTCTTCTAAGAGTTCAATACATTGAGCTCTAGTAGGAACTGGTATTCAGAAAACTTTTATTCCCCTGTTCCACTGAGAAATAGCACTCCTCTAATGTCTTTTCATATATAAAATAATAAATATCTGCCTGGACTATACCACTTGCCACTATTGTGAGTAATGAAGGGTGAATCTATGTAAAAGCTTTTTGGTTCTATTAAGATAAGCATCCTAAATATTACCTTGCATACTTGTTCAAAATCAGCCAGACCATTTTCTCAATGAGAAGAGTCTAGACAGGCAGCAGGAAAGAATGCTTTATAGATTTCAAAGACTGAACTACTTAGAATTTTCTTCATTTATAAAAATATTTTGTAGGACCTAGGTTTGGAGTTTGGGAAAAACACTAGGATGTAGATTTATAATGTTGCAAAAACTTTTGAGCTTCCAAATATATTTTCATCACTTAAAATTTGGACAACATGATTTTATTTATTTATTTATTTATTTGGGGGGAATGTGTTTCCCTAAAAGAAAAGGAAAAAAGATCAATTTTAATTCATAATTTCTTTTTTTTTTGTAAAGATTTTATTTATTTATTTGACAGAGAGAGACACAGTGAGAGAGAGAACACAGGCAGGGTAGTGGGAGAGGGAGAAGCAGGCTTCCTGCTGAGCAGGGAGCCCGATATGGGGCTCCATTCCAGGACCCGGGGATCATGACCTGAGCCGAAGGCAGACGCTTAACGACTGAGCCACCCAGGTGCCCCTAATTCATAATTTCTTAATTTAAAATTACACAAATGTGAGGAACTCAGAATGAAACGTAATGCCTATTTTGCTTGTAAGCACCGAAGCGAGTGTAATTTGAACATCCAAGCTTTTTTTTAAAAATTTATTTATTTGAGAGAGAGCACAAAAGCATGCACACACATGCACAAGGGAGGGGTAGACAGAGAGGAAGAGAGAGAATCTCAGGGGACTCTGCATCGAGCTTGGTGGACTGGGGACTTGATCCTATGACCCTGAGATCATGACCTGAGCCAAAATCAAGAGTCAGACATAAAACCAACTGAGATATCCAGGAGCCCCAGAATATCCAAGCTTTTAAGACTTTAGATGGAACAGAAAAATGTTTGATTTGTTGTAACATTTCATTTGTTTATGTTGTTTCTATACCTACTCATAATAATTATAAAGTCAAATAACATACAAAATAATGAGAGAGGAATGAGGATGGAAATGCGAAAAAAAACAAATACAGAAAAAGAAAGGGCCCTTCCGCAGGTCAATCATAGTATAAAACAAAAACTAAGGAGTAGAATTAATTCATCCTGTTCTTCTGAGGGCTTATAATAATAACTAATAAAAATGTAAACTTGACTTTTCACTCACATTTCACAAAGCAAATTTTCCCCAACTCTTCCATGCATCTTTGATACCTATACTTTGGTACTATTAGAGCCAGTTTTGAATCATCTAAAAATTTGCAGGAGTAAATCCATTTTCCTTCCACCTAAGTTATGTGGAAGCAGACCATTTTAAAAAGATGTACGATGATGTTACCAGCTTCGTTTTTTTCTCCAGCTCACAAATTAGTATTAGGATCATTGCCTTTTTCATTCACTTTAAAGCTATATATTTACGGCCATTTCTTTTTCTTTTGTTTAAGATATTTATTTATTTGAGAGAGAATGAAAACCCGAGCAGGAAGGAGGATTGATCAGTGGGTGAGGGATAAGCAGACTCACCACTGAGCAGGGAACCCAATGCAGAGACTCAATTCCAGGACCCTGGGATCATGTGCTGAGACAAACACAGATGCTTAACCAACTGAGCCACCCTGGCGTATGGCCATTTCTATATGGCAACTTAGTCAACTCCTTATTTAAGTTATTTTCAAAAAGGATTGCTTAAGATGCCATCCCACAGTTTAAGAAGTTGTCTTTCCCAACAAGTACACACCATTATGCGAAAGTCTTTGCAATGAGTCAACTATAAGACAGCATCTTCTTTTCTGAGGGATATTGGGATTTGGGGGAAAAACCTGTGAGACTATTCAGAGTATAAACTGTCCATTCCTATAGCTTTGGGTGAAGAAGTCTCTGCCTCTTCTCCATCTATCCACCACTCCATATTACAAATTTCACCTTCACTTGGCTCTTCCACGTCCTTGCTTTCCCACTCTCCTATAATCCCTTTGTTATCCCAATCTTCAATCTCTCCATCAAATCCAATGTACACAGAGCTGCCAATCATCAACCAACTTTATTGTCTCTCCTAAGTGTTATCTATGATCTATGGTTATTTATTATTTTCACTGTCAAACTCAGATGTAGGATATTGCTTTCGCTTTCTTTATTCTTACCCATCCAACCTTTCTTATTTTACCTACTGCATCCTTTCACCCCTAGTACTCCATTAAAAGAGTTTCTTGAAAGGTCATTTATTAGCTCTATCTAGCAACCACAAATGGACCTTTGGTTCACTTTTAGTCTTTATTTGTATGTGGCATGTAATCGCTCTTAAAATCCTCAACTCCTTTGTCTCCTATTGCACCAAACTTCTGTGATAGCCCTTCCTCTGACTTGGTTATATCACTGTCTCATTCGTAGATACATTTTCTTTCTAATTCTATACTCCATGTACGGATGTCTCCAAGACTCTTACTCTTTTGGTTACTGTTTCTTATTATTTCTTTGGTGGATTTGTAAGATTTTATTTATTTATTTGAGAGATAGAGAAAGAGGCAGAAGAGAGCACAAGCAGGCAGAGAACAACAGGCAGATGGAGAAGTGGGCAGGGGGCCCGACATGGAACTCCATCCCAAGACCCAGAGATCATGACCTGAGCGGAAGGCAGATGCTTAACCAGCTAAGCCACCCAGGCGCCCCCTCCGTTGGATTTAACTATGTTTATACCTGGTTCCTCAATCTGTATCTTCTATCCTGTGCTGTGCTGTGTCTGTGTTAGTTTACTCAGGCTCCCATAATAAAACACTGACTGGGTCCTTAAACAACAGAAATCTGAGATCAAGGTGTCAGCAGAAGTAGTTTCTTCTGCAGTCTCTCCTCTTGGCTTGTAGATGGCCATCTTTACCCTGTGTCCTCACATGGTCTTCTTTTTTGTGTTCATCTGTGTTCTAATTCCTCCTTTTTAAAAGGACACCAGTCATATTGAATGAACCCAACCTAATTACCTCATTTTAATTTATTTTAATTTTTAAAAAGATTTTTATTTTATTTATTTGACAGACAGAGATCACAAGTAGGCAGAGAGGCAGGCAGAGAGAGGAGGAGGTAGCAGTCTCTCCGCTGAGCAGAGAGCCCGATGTGGGGCTTGATCCCAGGACCCTGAGATCATGACCTGAACCAAAGGCAGAGGCTTTAACCCACTGAGCCACCCAGGCGCCCCACCTCATTTTAATTTAATTACCTCTTTAAAAATCCTTTCTCCAGGGATGCCTGGGTGGCTCAGTTGGTTGGACGACTGCCTTCGGCTCGGGTCATGATCCTGGACTCCCGGGATCGAGTCCCGCATCGGGCTCCCAGCTCCACGGGGGAGTCTGCTTCTCTCTCTGACCTTCTCCTCGCTCATGCTCTCTCTCACTGTCTCTCTCAAATAAATAAATAAAATCTCAAAAAAAAAAATCCTTTTTCCAAATAGTCACATCCCAAGATTCTGAGGGTTAGGACATCCGCATATGAATTCAAGGGCAGGTATACAGTTCAGCCTATAACAGTTCTTTACTGAGTGATTTTTTAATAATGTCTCAAACACTCAACATACCCAGTTAATCTTATTATCTGGATATTTCCAGAAAACAAACTTGATTATTTCCCCAACTTCCATGATTGGGTCAGGTCAATTGTTTTCTTTCTCTTTCAAATTAGAAACAATAGGTACAACATAATATTGTTTTCTCTGTGTTATTTGTATCAAATTAGTCTCAATATTATTCTAGTGAAATATTTCTTGTCTAACTTTCTATTTTCACTACTACATCACAGTTAGTAGGCCCTCAAGTCTCTGACCTCACTCATTACTTCTTTTATTGCTTCCCTTAATGAAGGACCTCTAGTGGTTCTGGGACCACTTCATTCAAGTTTCTACATTTCATTCAAGTTTCTACAGAGTTTCAATACTCTCTAGGATCTATCTAGCCCCTTTTCACAAGCTCTGTGCAGAGGTGGCCCACGGCACTGCAGTAAACTCACAAAGGCACCGTGGGATACTGTCAATATTTAAAGGAAACATAAGCAATACTATGTATCTGCTGGATACCACACTAACAACTAGCTTGAGGTACTTCATAGTTTTAACGTGGGAAAACTTTATATTCCTTTCAGTGATAACTCTCAAAACGTCAAGTTCTGTTTTTGCATTTTCAGCCATGCTGTATCTTTGTCAAGAGAAGTCTTCAGTGGCTGCTGTGATAAAAACCAAATATTGCACAAAAATCAATGTGAAAGAGGAATTAAAGGTAGCAAACTTGATTCTAGGTTTAAGAAGTTGTGTATTACCCGGTGGGCACACAAATCCCCTTAGGAAGTCATCCTCATTATTTATGGGGGAAAAAAGAAATTATTATATTGCCTGAATTTGTGTGCATTATCTTTTTAAGTGGTTGCTCAGTTGTTAAAATGCAAATATTTGTTAAGTTGTTTGGCCCTCACTATTGTGGCATATTTCAATTTGTCTAGGAGACACTGCAAAACAACAACAACAATAACAAAACAAAAATAGTAAGAGTACCGTACCACAAATTGAAGTTTGGGGACTTCAGACTTAGCCCCTACTTGTATCTACCCATTCTCCTACTTTGATTTGCTTCAACTCATTTTCCTGCTGAAATTCTCACTCCTACTCTCTGACTATTCAAATGCTGCTTTTCTTGGGGAGCCTGGGTGGCTCAGAGGGTTAAGCCTCTGTCTTCGGCTCAGGTCATGATCTCAGGGTCCTGGGATCGAGCCCCACATTGGGCTCTCTGCTCCGTGAGGAGCCTGCTTCCCCCTCACTCTCTGCCTGCCTCTTTGCCTACTTGTGATCTCTGACTGTCAAATAAATAAATAAAATCTTAAAAAAAAATGTTGCTCTTCTTTCTCTGGTTGGCTAGTGTCCCGCTGGTCAGAAGACTGAGGAGGTAAAAAGGGTTTCTCGGTGGTATTCTCAAAGACTCAGGGGCAACCACAGCAAATAAGAGAGCTAAAGGACTCTAAAACAGGGACAGCTTTGCATCAACTGTATCATCCATTAATGCTGGAGAATGCATTCTAACAACACATCCCACGACATTGGTAAGTTACGAGTACCATGTATAACTTCAATTTTCCACAATCTTGGACTCTGTAGACTCAACTTATTAATTTTATCTTTGAGAATTTCAAATTCATCCATTTCGGGGGACAGCACTAGAGCACTGCTTGTATTACCAATAGAACATTTCATTTTCTCTTGCTACTGAGAACAAAACTGCCACTCTTCTATTGGCCAGAGAAATACAGTTTTCCACAGATAGAAGTTAAGTGTAATTCCAGCTCACATTTAGAAATTCTTCCATTTACTGGATAGATTATATTTATCAGAGATGAATGTTGTATTCCTTTTCAATACAAAGAGAAAGTGAATTTAAGCAGATTAGTTCATTTCATGAAGGTCTCCAAAGACCTAGTGTTGTGTTTTTTGTTTGGGGGGTTTTTTGCTTTGTTTTTTTGGTTTTGGGGTTTTGTTTGTTTGTTTTGCCTTTCTTTATATCCGATAAGCAAAATTCTCTTCAGGAAGATTCAGTTATCAAATTGAGAGGCACTGCAATGAAAAGGAGTCATTCACTCCCAGTGATGGTTAATTCTAAGCCCTTCACTCTCCTGATCCTCAAATTCACCCCATTAAGAAAAGAGCAACATAAGTAGCTGTTTCCCACGAGTACCTGTTTTAATTCTACCTTCAGGGGAAAGAAACAGCTTGTTTGCAAGTAACATTACAGTTACTATGCGATATATAACCTAATGTCACACATAATAATGTAGTGTGCATGCAGCACATTGCATTAAAGATTTAATGAGGCAGGAAAGTTCTCCCTCATGAGTGGAAAAGGCTAAAGGTAATTCATAAAGCTAAGCTTTACATCAGTATTTAGTATTAGGCTACCTGTGTTGTAGCCTCCCCTACCCCCAATCTTGAGAAATGTGAATTGAAGGGTGAAGGGTGGGTGTTCTATGGTGGACACTATATATGGGGAAAATTCTTTCTTAAAATAGGATTGGATTATTGGGTTGTCTGCTATTAGAACATCATCTCTCTTATTCCATTAAATGGGGTGTAAAATCTAATATTTACTTTCGCTAACCAGAGCAAATATTTCAGGAGGGATATACAAAAATCAAAGAGGAAAAGTCTTTGTAATATGGAGCAGGATAAATGAAACGTATATGTTAATTTCAATTTAGCATCACAAACATGGCGAGTGGTTCATCTTTCTAGATTTTGAAGCTCCATAGCCTTAAACTCTGAAAATGTGTCCCTCCCTCCAAAGTGTTTACTGATGCATCTGTTCATGGGGCTCTCCTTTAACATTGAAACAGAACTTCATGTTTTGTTATGCTTTTCTGTACATTTATAACATTGAGATAAGAGCATGTTTCTCTTCTTTCAAAGTTTGATAATTAGAAAAGAATGCGTGCAAGGGGATGTTGAATTAGAGAATGAGCAGAATTTACATAGGAGGTCCTAAAGTCATATCACCTTAATGTGTAGAAAAAGGAGTATGAATTTTGAGGGTCAAACAGAAACAACGCATTCTGGAAACATTGGCTCGGAAGGCAAGAGACCATGTTAGGTAGTCTAGGAGATACAAAGAGGAAAATCTTGAGGATTTTCCTGCCTGCCTGCCTTTATTCCTCCCTTGCTTCATTTCTTCCTATCTGCCTGGTTTTCCTGCCTCCTTCTTTCCTTTTATCAATCTTCTCCTTTTTTTCCTCCCCTTCTTCTCCGCCCCACTCTTCTTCTCTTCCCTGCCCTCACCAGCTCCAACGCGTCCTCTTTCTGATTATTTTTTCACCTATAGACATGGCCACATCCAGCTTGATAACTTTGTGTTCCTTTGTGTTTTGTTATCAGCTAAATTTCTAAATTTCTTCAGTATCCAAAATAGGGATGAAAATTATGAATGTGACTGTGCCGAGAACAGTTTTATGACAGGCACCCATCAGAGATATTCTCTCAGTGTGACACCAACTGAACAGTCATTGTCCCTGGAATCCAGTCCCCTAACTGCTTAATGGAGAAATCAGTATGAACTTCTTATATGAATTTGTATAAAATAAAATAACGCCAACCTATCTTCAGCATGAGCTTCATGTCTTCTATATAACAAAGTAAGGCCCGATTTTACGTTCTCTATACTCAGTTATGATTCAAAGCAAATGGAATTGTAAGGGTTTGATTGGGTAAGAATGTTTCTGGCTGTAACTGAAAGCCAGACTGTTTGTGGTACTTATATAACAAGAGGTCCAGAACTAAACAGATCAAGTTTTTAAATACAACAAACAGACTATTCCCTCCTCCACCCCACAATCCCCAACTTCACATATTTTCTACAAACACTTAAATCCATTTGGGAACACTTAAAAATATAAACACCCCATAAAAAGATTTGCTAACCATCATATAGAAGATGATGGAGTATGGTATCCCGTACACAATTTAAGATTTAGTGTTTCCTCTAGGTTTTCTGACTGAGAGAACTACTTGTTACTTTGTGACATGCACTGATAAGTGTTGAGTTGAAATAACACCATTTCAACAGATGTAAGTGAATGGTAGCAGCCAAATTCTCCAAACTATTTTTTGTTATCAGGTCCAGACTCAAAAACAGGATCTTTGCAACAGCTGCTTGTCTTCTGTTTACTTACTTAAGTTTGGATGGAATGTTCCATTAGTACTCTTGGTATGGGTTGGATTAACTTATGTGTAAATATTCAGTACAAAAAAATACATGCAATCCATAATTACGCATTGATCTAATCAAATAAGCCGTAAATTATGGTTTTATATATGTAAGTTTCTTACTGACTAGGAGCTTAATATTTTTTTTAAGTTCTCTGCCAAGAAAACAGAAAACTGCATGCTTATGACATACAACATGAATGTTGGTTAAAATAACAACATACATTTTAATCCAAGTTCCATTAAGTTAAAGAGAAACAGGCTTACTACTTTCACATAAATGATAAATGAATATACATATTTTATACACTTATGCACACAAATTCTGGTAAAAAAAACTTATAAGAACTCTATAAAAGGGAGATCAATAATGCTATTTCCTATTTCAATTAAAAGTTTAGCTAACTCTTAGTGCTTAAGCATTTTGTCCTATAAGAATATTATTAACTTTACATAGTATATGGCTATTGTATAGCCTTTCCCTTCTAATTGCAAAAGTAGGAATAAGCAAAATTCTGTTATAAACAGAATGTCTATCTTTCCATAGGCATTGCTCAATATTTATACTTTCAGGAACATTAAATATGACTAGAAGGGCTGTATGCTTAAATGAGCTCAATTAATTCCAGGTTATGTTAGTTCAACAGAGGTTATTTTGAAATAACAGTCAACTTCCCACAAAGGCAGATGCCAGAATGCTAGTCCTAGAATACAATTTTTGATTCAAAATTGATCTACCACTCTTCCTTACCTATTTTCCCTTATTCATGAACTCTGCAGGTGATTCTTTATTACAGCAGTAGAAGCTGGTTATGAATTTGGGAAGAAAAGATTCCCAAAGATGCAAAGGAAACTAAGTCACACCCCAGAGGAGAACCAATAGGCAAATAAAATATACTCAAGTGTCATCTTCCAGAATGAACAGATAAAGATTTGCATTAGTTATCTAACATGTCTGTTAACAGGGAAATCAGATGTAAATCACACAAAAGATCAAGCTCATTCCTAAAGATTTTTCAGACCTGGTTTTGGATTCTGGTTCTGCCTTTAAATGTTGTATGGCCCTTGGGAATTTATGGTTTTAGAGTCTCCACTAATTTTCCCTAAAATGAGCTGAATTACACCTATCTGTGAAGTTTGATCTTAGGGTGAAATGAGGAAATATACACAAAGTTCTCACTTGGTACTTAGCACATAGTATATAGTCAATAAATACTGTAAATTATACTCTTTTAATAAGGATAATTTTCAAAATTAAAATACGTACACACTTCACACTAAAAACATAATCATAATGATATGTATTTCATGATTCTAAATGCACTTTTCAATCCTAGGGTTTCTAGAAGAGATCACACTGTTGGCAGGATTCAGACCTTATTCATGTTTTAATGTTTCCCTATGGTGCTTTGCATAAGCATCTTACAGACAGTAGATATTGCATAAATATCATCTGAATTTTAATCAAATTCAACACCATATATCATTTCAATGTATTATAGATGGAGAAGGCATAAAAAACGAGGACAAATTTGTACTACCCTCATGATATAACTTGCTGGTTATTATTCGAATAAGCCTTTATTGGTTTCTCTATTCTTATTTTTGTCAGTATTAAAAACAGACCAAAGGAAATATGTCTATTTGAGTTTTCTGGTGATTTGAGCCTACTGCAGGAACTTACCGTACTGCTGACTGGCAAACTCTAAGTGCATTTATTTTAAAATAAGGCCCTTTAGCATTTGGGAAGTTTGATCTGAAGTTGGAAGGAAAAATCAATATTTAAGTCATTTAGACATTTACACACATACAGCAACTATATGTCATTACTTTTCACCAGATTCTATATGCTAGGATAATAGTGTAAATTCCAGCACCCACTAATACATATTTTATAAGTTACGAATACATTTTCGATTATGTTCTGATATATTGGCAAACAATGTACTCTCTGTATTAAAAAGACACCTAGCATACAGATTCCAGGAAGCAATGAGCCAAATGCTCTTAACTAGTCAGAGCACATTCTTGACCCCACCGTTTAAGGGAGTAGTTGACAAATTAGAGGTTACCCAAAGAGGTGTGACCAGGATGCTGATGGCTCAAAAAGCAGAACAAGAGGTTTAGAAAGGAAATGGAGATCTTTAACCTTAAAAATAGAAGACGGAGAGAAATCATGATTGTTTTCTTCGAATGTCTAAGGGTCTATTATGTATAATAAAAAGAAAACTTGCTCTGTCACATAAAATTGAAGTCCATACAAGGAAGTGGTGGCGGGGGGGGGGGGGGGGAGAGGACATTTTTTGATCCTGCATAAAAATTAACTTCTAATATCTAGAACTGTTGAAAATGGAATGAGCTTTGTAGGGTGTCCATATCTTTATAGATGTATTAACAGAGGTCTAACTGTCTGGGTGTTGGAGAAAGAATGCCAACATCTGCTAAGAGTTTGGATTAGATTTGATATCACCAGCAATTTGCAATTCCAGCATGTTAAATTTTACAGCTAATTTACTAATAGTTGGTTAATTAAGTATCAGGGTAACTCTTTTCAATTTCTATTGTAGAGTACCAAGATAGTAATTAGCTTTATACATCTCTGCTCCTTGCTCTGTGGTTTCAGAAATAAAATACTTAAGTGACAGGGCAACATATGTCATTAAGAGAATAGTACTTGCATAGACATATCAGAGATTCGGAATGGCATAGTGCAAAAGAGTACAGGTTCTAGAACTATTCTTCTTGGGGAAGCAGGGAGTAGTCAGATCTGCCACTTACTAGCTTTGTGTAACTAGGTAGAGCAAATTATTTAATCTTTCTTTGTACCAAGTCTACATCGGGAAAATGGAGAAGATGCAATAGTAAATGACTCATAGGGTTGTTGTGAGAACTCAAATGAACAATCTAGAATAGGGTTTGATACTTTATCAATGTTTAATAAAGGTTAGCTGCTACCATTGTTTTGTTATTGTTGCCATTTTGAAAAACAATCTCCAAAATTTTTTAACTATTCAGAGCAAGTTTCTCCGACTACCACCATATCATTGGGACACATCAATATGATCTGGATGTTTTAAGCTTGAAGATAAAAACATTTGCCACTTTTTTAAAGCAAGATATAGATAACACAAAAATATGGTATGTTTCAAAATTTAAGGGGACTCAATAGCTGAGCCATACAAAAATCTAGTTAATATTTGTATTGAACTTTAGAATTGAAATAGCATTTTTGCATCACTTTATTGAATCTCCAAAAATCTTATAGTGTAGGTTTATGATTATTGTTATTATATTGTAGACACAAGGAAATTGAGGCCTTAAGAGTTTAAGTTTTACAGTTACACTATTATTTTGGTGATACTAAGATGTATTCTTGATTTATGCTTACTTTTTAAAATACTCCCCCCTGAAGACATCTCTCAAACACACACACACACACACACACACACCACATTCTCACTCACTCTCAGTGCGCAAGGTGTCTATAACACAAAGATCATGTGTTTCAGAATAAGATTAACTATTAGAGACTAAGACTGACCTATTAGAGAATCTTGGCCCATATATTTACTGTGTGACTTTGAGCAAATTAATTTAATTCTGGAGTTACTCTATGCTATGTCAAAAAGAGAATGAAAATACCACCTTCAAGGGTTTTTATAAGGAATTCACTAGAGGAACCATATAAAACCTATTCTCCATGTTCTATACCAAGCATGCAGAATTTCACAAAACATGATTTCATCTTCCCTCCTAATTACTGTGAGAACTCACTAAATTCAAAATAGGTTTGCTAATCTGAATCGAAGTATTTGTGTAGAAAAGAAAAATACTCTGGTTGCTGAAACATGAAAATATACTATCTTCATTAATAATAAGAAAACAAGGTAAACTTTTCTAAAATACCATTTTTTCCCCATCAAACTAGTAAAGATCTCAAAGTCTGACAGTGTACTCTATTAGTGAGGGGATTAGGGAAACAAGTACTTTCATGCCTTTGTGGTTGTAGGTACAAAATCTATGGGGTCAATTTGGTAATGTCTATTTAAATTATAAATGCATGTACACTCTGACATAACAATTTTAGCTCTGGCAATTTATCCAACAGTTCTACTTGCACATATGGGATATAGCGAGGCACATGATTACTCACTGCAACATCTGTAGAAAAATATTGAAAATAGACCAATGTCCATTAATAGTGATTGCTAACAGACATATTAATAAGGGATGCCACTCTGCAAAGTGGTTTTATATACATTAACTCTTTTAATCCCCCAAACAATATGCACACAGCCTTACATAACAGCTATATTACTATTATCACATTCACTTTAAAGTTGAGAAAAACTGAAGCATTGATGGATTCCTTAACTTGCTTAAGGCTGACAGATGGTGAACCCAGGATTTGAACCTCAAAGCCTAGCACGAGAGTCAATGTTTAGCCTCTTTCAAAACAGCTGAACAAACTTGGGTGCATCCATTCAACAAAAGACAACCAACCAATCAAATAAAACAAACTTATACCACACAAACATACATACACACAGAAAGCAAATCTTTATTCATTAATATGAAATGATCTTGATTAGTAAAACAACTATAATGTGCTTTTATAATATGTATGTCATGTAACCATTTGTGTAAAGTGAGGGAAAATTATATATAGGTATGTAGATGTGTGTGTATATTCATATATATATTCTATTAAAACAGAACCGTAGAAATAGAGAAAATAAGAGTTAACCCAAAATACCTGATAGTTACCCTTTTGATATTATTTATTCTTAAATTAATTTTATCAGATGGAATGACTAATAGAATCAGCATTGCTACTGGGAATATCTAAAAGAAGTCAAATATTTGTGATTTAAGCACCTGAAAAATATTAGAAGTATGTTTCATAAAGAATGCCTTAAAATATTTTTATTGGGGTTTCTGAAAGAGGAATACTGAGAAAACAGTGAAAGGGGGATCAGACCTGAGTGTTAGCCAGCCTAACCAGAAGTGTAATTTTTAAAGTATTTTTTCCTTAAGAATGAAGTCAAATCCAAAGTATAGACTATGGAAGTAAAGAGAGCTGACATGATGTCTCAGTTCATGGGAATCTCATGGAAGTATAACTTTGAGCAAAATTTGTCTCTGTGAGCTTTAAAAATCATCTCTACTGTGCAAATTCCAACACTTTCCCTGCTTATTTTACTGTGCTAAAATTTATACAATGTACTATTTATTAACACATTCTGGAGACTACATATATTCACACTTTTATTATTTGATACCTTTAGTTCTAAAATCCCCTGACCTAAATGATAACAGAAATCTCATGCCTATCAGATCATACAATTTCAACTAGACATTTATGACTTCTTGCTTTAGTAGGGAAACCCTCTAATATGCAGAAATTATTGCACTCAAGTAAATATATTACATGGTATTTTAGATTTTTCTTCCCTTCATCCTTTTTTTGTTTCTAGTAGATAAATCACTAGAATAAATTATCCTCACCAAATTCTATAAGTTTCATGGGGCATTTACTAGAGGCAGGTCAGACTATGGCCTCCCTGACTAAAAACTATAAAACAAACAAACAAAGCCCCCCCACCACCACCAAAAAAAGACAGAAAGAAAACTATACTATTAAGTCAAGGAAAAACAATGGCCAAAATTTCAAAATGAAGCTGAGCATTTTTCATAAGCTATATGAGAAAGTTTGTAATTTTTCTACTAAGCTCCCCAATTCCCATAAACTGTAGGTACAAAGGGAATACAGACAGTGTTCTTTACTATTTTCTAAGAAAACAGAGTTCCTGCCATATAAAGGAGACAGACCCTCAGGACACTCCAAAGTTCCTGCTAAGAGTTCAAAGAGGGCCATAAAAGCAGTCCTATCAATCACAACATGAAACACTTTCTCATACTCTCATGGAGGTGTCATATTTATGCAGCTTTGGACACTTATTTTCTTCATGTATTTTATATCAGCTCAACAACTGTATGCTTCTTGGTGGGGGGACAACATGCATTCTGTGAACTTTAACATATTGCACTGAATTTTGTATGTACTTCATTTTATATACTATTTCTAAAATGTTTTTAAATTTCTGTTGTTTCTTTTTCTTCTCAATCATAACTGAACATCCCTCCCACACAGACCAGCTGTTTCTCCATTTAAAAGAAGGCAAGTAATTTAACATCATAAATACCAAACTGCATCTCGAGGTCAGAGTCAAAAGCTTTTATGTCTCATTAATTTTCAAGCTCTTCATCAATTTTTCTCATTGAGCTACCATTTATATCTTGGTATGTGGAAATACATAAAACTTGTGTTATCAGTTAAAATGGAAGGTTCTCTCCAGCTATTAAACTAATATAAAATATTTTCAATTAAATGGGCAGTAGTTCGTATACTTTGTAAATGGCAATAGCAAAACTTCAAAAGCTTTTGGGTCCATTTACCAGGAACTCTTCTCCCTCCCACTCCCTCCACTGCCCCCACCGCCAACTGAGGGAGATGAAAATCATCTCCTTGAGTCAATCCATGCTCTGGCTGCTGAGACATAAAAATCCTTCATCTCCTAAATCAAATCATTTAGGTCACTCATGTAATGCTTAGAAATGATACATTTTAAAATATTAGCTATTTCTTAGAAATTCACTAAAAGGGCATAATAAAAAAACCTACATGCATCACCATCTGATTTTCAGTAGTCATTTATTCAATAACAAACAAGCAGTAGTTCAATAATATAAACAACCTTGCATCAACTTAGAATTTAAGCAGTATGCCTGAAAGTAATCATATATATAGAAATTAACTGGAAATCTTACTAACTTCATTTATTTCCTCAGCTATCAAAAGACTTAATTTTTTTAATCCCCAAAGCACTTATTTTCCATTAAGAAAACATGGCCAGAGATTATATCTGATCTGTCCAAGGCCAAATTGCAAATAATGGCAGAGATTCTGGGTGTTGGCTTTCACTTCTATGTCTCCACATGGGTTTTTAGATACTATTGCTTAGAACAACATGTTTTCTGTTCTATTTTATTTTGTTATAATGTTTTTAAAGCAAGGTCCCAAATTATTTGACACTCATCCTATTGAGTGTCATTGGGGTCTTTATCTCCTCTTTTGAATCTGGGTAGGTTTCTGACCACTTTAACCTGTGAATTATTGTGTGCAACTTCTGAAGTAAGGTTATTAAAGACCATTGAGTTTTTGCCTTGTTATCTGGGGACATTTTCTATTGGAGCCGCACACTGCCAATTACCCTGAGGCCACCATGCTTGGAGGAAGCCCAAACTGCATGTACTGTTCATACATGGGATGTCTGGTTGTCTGTCTCAGGTGACTCAAACTTTGAGTTATTGTATTCCAGGCATTTGACGTGTACATGAAGAAGCCTCCAGCTTCTTCAACTCCCTCACAACCATTCAAATTGACTCTGCTGGGCCCCAAGATATAACTGAGGAAAGAGTACCTATCCTTGCAATGCCCTTTCCAAATTTCTTACTGTAACATTTGTAGGCATATTAAAATAGTTAACACACACTATAAAGTTTGAGATGGCCTGTCACTCAGTAAAAAATAACTGGAAAACTCTTAGAAGATCTTAATTCTCTCAAATATGGGTTAAGCACCATTGGCTAGTTTAATAAGTTCAGCCACCTCAGTCAAAAGCTATGTGGTTCTACAGCTTTGCTTTTCTTAATGATCTTTCTTTGGAGCTATAATTGTGTCATCTTTTTATACACTATTTTTATAAGCATGGAATAGAATGGCTTTGAGCAAATGCTTTTCTGAGTCAAATTTCTTCTTTAAATTCATTCATTCACTAAACATTTACTCAATATATAATCCATGTTTTTTAAAACTGACATATTTCAAAGTTCTAGAGATGAACAAATATGAATAAAATAATTATTCTTGGTGGGAGATAAGGGGAGAGAGAGAATTGTTACTTAATTTCTCTTTCTTTTCCTACACTTCTCACTTTATAAGGAAAGCATTTGGGACTTTATTTATTTTTTTAAGATTCTATTTATTTGTCAGAGAGAGTGTGGGAGCAAAAGCAGGGTGAGCAGCAGAGGGAGAGGGAGAAGCAGGCTCCCTAGTAAGCAAGGAGCCTGATGCAGGGCTAGATCCCAGGACCCCAGGATTATGGCCTGAGCCAAAGGCAGACACTTAACTGACTGAGCCACCCAGGCATCTCAGCATTTAGACTTTAGATTTACTCCTGAAAAAGAGCTTTTGCTTCACTTCAGAGTTTTGGCTTTCTGATACTTTGTTGCCAGAATAATAGTTGTCTAAGTTTAATTTTTTGTGGCCAGAATGGTTTTTTTATAATATGTTCTCAAGTTTTTAAGTGGTCTAATTTATTTTTTCAAATTTATACTTGACCACACTGTGGTCACAGAATAAAAACTAAATATTTTCTGGTTTTAGAATGTTTGAAAAATGTTTATGTGTGCCTGAGTGTGTGTATCTGGTCTCTCCCTCATGAGACTAATTTTTAAAATATTCCTTTGGCATAGGCCCTATTTATAAATATAAGATTAAGAGAGTACTATTATTTGTTTTTTAATCTTCAGTACAATTTATTTGCTAAATGTTTACCTCCTCTTTCCTCACATTTCAGAGACTGAGTAATGCATTAAAGTCTATTGCTACAACAACTGTTTGCTTGCATAGCAATAAAAAGTATCCAGGAATATGAATATTCAAATGCAAGAAGAAATTCATGATATGTTATCATGATCTTCAATTATAACAAAGAACTACTGGGGGAAACCTAATGAATTGAATAGTTTCATAGCTGTAAGATGAAAATAAGAGCACTTCTAATTAGCAACCTATTCTAAGAAAATATACTAATAAGAAAAAATTGCCTCCCTGTTTAATCATGTTATTTACTTACTTAAAATAAGAATCAAATAATTTTTAAAAGAATAAAACACTTTTTAAAAAGAATAAAATAATTAAATGACCTAAAATAGCCAAGGAATTTCACTATTTCCAAAAAATGTGGTCAAATCTGACAATATATTTTAAATATATTAAAAAGTTTAAAAATGAGAAGGAATATCCAAGCAAAGTATTCTTTATTCAAGATACATTGGATAAAGAATTTTTAACAAATTAATGTCATAGTAGACATTTTTAGAGTTATATTATATTTAGCTAATGAGAATTGAAGAAATATTAATGTGTATCATAATCATCAGGCAAGCACATTCATCATTTTATTAACTTTTTCTAATGTCTTATTTTTAGACACCTGACATTCAAGAAAATGTGATCATTTTTCTTGACAAAATTCTGTTATAATTTTATTATTACTAGGTAATTTAATAAGCATAGTTTTACATATGGCTCGGTGTTAGGCTTGGCCTTTTTAAAAAGCAAATACAAATCCAAAGATATAGTGAAGAGAATTATATATTTCTCTCTTGGTAGAATTTACAAAATCTCTATTTTTTAAAAATAAAAATAGAAATTTAGGGAAGTGTGATAGTTTTGTCAATAGGTGAAAGAGGTGAGGAGAAGCAAAGTTTGCTCTTTTGGAGAGGTGCTCACATACACAGCAAGTGAGGGGAGAAAGAGCACAGAGGATCTTTGAGTCTTGTTAAACTCGTTGGTTTCTCATCACAGCTTGATAAATCAAAGCAAAACAACCCCAAACTACGGATACTCTAGCTGCACAACAATTGGAAAGAACCCATGTTTTTTGTCCACAAACTCAACACACTGAAATACATAATGATTCTTTTATTCTAATTCAGTTCTAAGCTTCCTAGTCCCTGGAATTTTCTTGCTTGTCATTCATATCAGTGTGAACATTCAAAAGTGAATGTAAAACATTTTCAGATGAGTCAGTAAGTTCTTGTAAAAGTTGAAATTATGAAATTGTCTTTTTAACATTTCAGAGACATGTTTAAGACTTTACTTCCAGTTCTAAGTCACACATTTTTGTCTAAAATAAACTAGAATAAGACTAACTTAATTTACTGTACTTTGTTCACTCAAATACATAGGCCACAATCTGTAGTGGGCTACAAATGAGCCTGAGATTAATTCAGTTGAGTTGATTGGCAAATTTTTCCCATACATATAGTTTCATAAAGACACAGAATCAATGAGGAGTTTTATGCTTCCTAGTATATGGTCTAGGTGGTTTAATGCTTGAATATTTAAAATACATTCTATGTAATTGCGTTTCCTAAATAGCATGAAAGTACATAAGCAATTAACAATGAGTATATGAATTTTAACTTATTCATATCCATATAGCTTAATTATAAAAATGAAGTTTTAATTTTCCAACTACTCATAAATGTACTCTCTTAAGTAAACAGTTTGTTGCTTTAATGAAGTCTACTGATCTGATTTAAACTATATCCATGTCAATGGAGTTCTTACTACAAAATATAGACCCAATACAGACAGCCCCTGAGTTATGATGGTTTGTCTTTTGACAGTTTTTGACTTTGCAATGGTACAGAAGGGATATGCATGCATTCAGTAGAAACTGCATTTCACATTTTGAATTTTGATCTTTTTTTCTGGGCTAGCAATATGTGGTACAATACTCTCTCATAATGTTGGGTAGCAACAGGGAGTCACAGGTCCCAGTAAGCCACATGATTGCAATTAAACAACCAATACAACTACTCCGTACTCACACAACCATGGAAGAAGCAAAGTTTGCTCTTTTGGAGAAGAGAAAACCTGTTTTTCCCTCTCATTTTTGTTCAACAAATTACATGAGATATTTAATACTTTATTATAAAATAGGCTTTGTGTTCCATGATTTTGTCCAACTGTAAAGAGTTCTAAACACGTTTAGGGTAGGCCTTATGCTAAGTTAATAGGCTAAGCTATGATGTTCCATAGGTTAGGAGTCTTAAATGCATTTTTGACCGAATGACATTTTCAACTCAAAATAGGTTTATCAGGACATAACCCTATCCTAGGTTGAGCAAGATCTGTGTAACATGTGTATGGAGAAGAAATACCACTGCGCATTCTTCTTTCAAGTTACCTCCCATTTTTCTGTTTTATTTTCAACACCCTGACTCTGTGATGTAAGTGAAAAATTCATAAAGGTCAGCAAGACCAGGTGGGCTCTGAGGGTCTTCTCCATGATAACAAATAGCTAGACTGGTAGAAGTATTATGATGGATGATTCACTTTTTGGGTTTCCATTGGTATGTGCAGCATTATGTATACATCATTTAAAATGGCTTAATATTTGGATATTGATTACTTGAGGCTATTCTAATGATAGTCTTTAACACAATGCACATCCTCTGAGGCCTCACAAATCCATGGACAGAAATGAAGACTCCTGACACTGATGTCCAGTAAGAATAATTCATAGGCCCCTTTATATCTCAAGAGTAAATCCAGTTTAGTCCATCTCAATAGATCTTTGTTACGTGGCTGTCAGGAGCCAGAGTGGGGACCCAGCTTTACACAAAGCTGCCTTTGGCCCTCAGTCAGATGGGGGAGAGTGGGCTTACCTTCACCCTGTGTCACAATCTTTCTCACAACATCTTTAACAAAAATATCACCCTCACTTCCAGTCCTCTGCCTTTATCCCTGTTGAAGTGAGGCTTCACACCAGATTCTCAAGGCCCTACAAGGAGGGGATAGGAGAAAAGGGACACACCCCATGACATCTTCTCTATTGATTTTTTTTTCCATCTCATTATCTCCTCCTGGTCTTGACAAAAATAACTCACACTTTCTTCTCTCCAAAGATAGAAGCCTCCATCTATACTGTAATTGTTTCTCATTGCTTTCATACTAAGCTGAGCAGCTGGAAGCAACACAAAGTTATCTCACAGTTCTACGGGTGAGAATTTCAACACGGCTCTCACTAAGGTATGATGGTTAAAATCCTGGTGGCAGCAGGGCTACATTCGTTTCTGGATGCTCTAGGGGAGAATTCGGATTGTTGGCAGATTCAGTTCTTGCAGTTGTAGAACTGATGTTCCCATTTCTTTACTGGGCACTGGCCAATGCCCATTCCTAGCTTCTAGAGCTCATTCACATTTCTTGGCTCATAGGCTCCTCCATCTTCAAAGACAACGATGATGGACAAAGTCCCTTTGAATCTGTTCTTCATCTGCCACCGTCACATCACTCTGACTCCCTTTTCTGCTTTCCTCTACTTTTAAGGCCTTATGTGATTAGATTGGGCCCATCTGGGCAATCCAGGATAACTTTCGGGTTCTCAAAGTTAATCACATTTGTGAAGTCTTTTTTGTTATGTAAAGTCACATATTTATAGGTTCTGAGGATGAGGACATGGACATGTTTAAAGGGATCATTATCCAGACAACCAATATGTCAGTAAAAAGATATTCCTGAGGAGTCCCTACCTACCAGCTCTACAAACAGACCCAGATTTGCAATTTGCAATCAGTTGCAGTGACAATAATTTTGAAATAATAAAAAAAAATATTTTAGGAAGGAGAAGTAAGAAGGAAAAAGAAACTTGCATATATAGATTTGCATACTTGTATATATAGATTATGGTCCCAGGTTTGCACAGTTTTTAGGGAGCAATCGAAGCTACCAGATTAAATCATAACACCCAGAAAAGGAAAGCTTGCATTGAAAACTTTGGCAGGTTTCTAACAAAAGGACTGTAGCCGTAGCAGACACAGCTATAATAAGAGCATATACTTGTTCTCTGTATCCAATGTCATTTTCCTGAATTTCAAGCAGGAAGAAACTGCGATCTCCCTAGAATATAAATCATGTCAAAAGTAAGAGTTAAACTCCAAAATAAATTAAGTAAAATTTAAAGTGATTTTCCTAAGCCTAGCACAGATAGACACAAATTAAGACCATATTGTACATACACTCTGCGATCATAATATTCTGCCAAACAAGAAAATGTCTTCTTTAAATAGACAGCTATATTTCTCAGGTTATTGAGCTGAAAGGAAAGAACATTGTACAATGCACTTTCAATCACAGGGAACTTAGTGACCGCTATTCCTTCTATATCCTTTTTGTGCTATGTATTTGGAACTTTGTATATATTGCACTGATACAGAAATGGCAACTATATAGAAATAGATTATATCTATTCCTCTGTAAGTAAATGTCACTAATATTTAATGCATGGCACTTCAGATGTTGATAATTTTCTTTAAGCAACTGAATTATTTTATGTTTAAGATGCACCGAACAGTATTTGGGACGGCATATTTTCTGTTGGCTTGCTTTTCATTTTAAAAAGAAAGTCTAACCTCTCAATTTTAATCATCATAGTAAAAGGAAAGATTGGAAGAAAGTGCATGAGCAGTTTCAGGAACTATAGGACAAAGAGATAAAGTGTGTTTATGCCTGGAAAAAAAGGATGTGCTCTACAGTGTTACGTTAGTAGCTAGAAACTACTTGATGTCAACATATACAGATGAAAAGTGAACAGCGATACTATAATACTGCAAAACATTGTTCCATTCTCCCAATACTAAGCGCATCTTAATACTGTTTGCTGTATAATAGGAATAATGATAATACATAATTCAGAGCACTGTGTGAAGCTCTAATCAGATAGCTCAGGTAAAACAATCAGCATGGTGCCGGGTATGTATATGAATACTTAATACATTCCAGATATACATGTTAATACTTGGTATATTTCAATTACTATTATTATTTTACCATTTATTTATTTTAAATTTATTTTAATTCTAGTATAGATAACATAGTGTTCTATTAACTTCAGGTATACAATATAGTGATTCAACAATTCTATACATTACTCAGTGCTCATCATAATAAATGTATACTTAACTCCTTTGACCTTTTTCACCCATTTCCCTACCTGCCTCCCCTCTGGTAACCATCAGTTTGTTCTCTATAGCTAGAGTCTACATTTTTATTTGTCTCTTTTTTTGTCTCTTTTGTTTCTTAAATTCCACATATGAATGAAATCATGTATTTGTTTTTATCTGATTGACATATTTCACTTAGCATTATACTTCCTAGCTCTATCTATGTTGTTACAAATGGCAAGATTTCATTCTTTTTTATGGCTGAGGAATATCCATTGCATATATACAATATCTTCTTTATCCACTCATCTGTTGATGGACACTTGATTTGCTTCCATATACTGGCTATTATAAATAATGATGCTATAAACATAGGGGTGTGTATATTATTTTAAATTAGTGTTTTATATTATTTGAGTAAATAAATACCCACTTGTGGAATTACTGGATCACATGATACTTCTATTTTTAATTTTTTGAGGAATATTCCTACTGTTTTCCAACATTGGCTGCACCAGTTTGCATTCCCACCAACGGTGCAAAAGGTTTCTTTTTCTCCACAGCCTTGTCAATACTTGTTTCTTGTGTTTTTGATTTTAGCCATTCTGACAGAGGTGAGGGCATATCTCATTACAGTTTTCACTTGCATTTCCCTGATGATCAATGATATTGAGCATCTTTTCATGTGTTTCTTGGCCATACATATGTCTTTTTTGGTGAAATATCTGTTCATGTCTTCTGCCCATTTTTAAATTGGATTATTTAGGGGTTTTGTTTTGTTTTGTTGCCCCCCCCCTTTTTTTTTGCTATTGAGTTGGATAAGCTCTTTATATATTTTGGATACTAATCCTTTATTAGATGTGTCATTTGCAAATATCTTTTGCATTGAGTAGGCTGACTTTTAGTTTTGATTGTTTCCTTTTTTGCACAGAAGCTTTTTATTTTGATGTAGTACCAATAAACATATTTTTAGTTTTGTTTCCCTAGCCTGAGGAAATACATCTAGAAAAATTTTGCTATGGCCAATGTTAGAGAAATTACTACTCTTCTACAATTTTTATGGTCCCAGTTCTCACAGTGAGGTCTTTAATCCATTTTTATCTTATTTTTGTGTATGGTATAAGAAAGTGGTCCAGTTTCATTCTTTTCAATGTAAATGCCCAGTATTCCCAATACCATTTTTTGAAGAGAGTATCTTTTTTCTGTTGCATACCTTTGCCTCCTTTGTCAAAGATTATTTGACTGTACAAGCTTGGGTTTATATCTGGGTTTTCTATTCTGCTCCATTGATATGTCTATTTTTGTCAGTACCATCACTGTTTCGATTAGTACAATTTACAGTGTATTTTGAAATCTGGGATTGGGATACCTCCAGTTTTATTCTTTTTCAAGCCCACTTTGACTATTCAGGGTCTTCTATGGTTCCATACAAATTTTAAGATTACTTATTCTGTTTCTGTGGAAAATGCTGTTGGTATTTTCATAGGGGTTACATCAAATCTGTAGATTTGTTTTGGGTAGTATGGACATTTTAACAGTATTTGTTCCTTCAATCCAGTATGGAATTATGAAGTATGGAGTATGGAATGTCTCTCCATTTGTTTGTGTCATCTTCAACTTCCTTTATTAGTGTTTTATAGTTTTTGGAGTACAGGGCTTTCACCTCCTTGGTTAAGTTTATTGATAATTATTTTATTATTTTTGTGCAATTGTAAATGGGATTGCTTTAATTTCTCTTTCTGCCACTTCATTATTACTGTATAGGAATGCAACAGATTTCTGCTTATTGATTTTTCATCCTGTGACCTTACTGAATTCATTTATCAGTTCTGGTAGTTTTTGGTGGAGTCTTTAGGGGTTTTTTATATATGGTATCATATCTGCAAATAGTAAAAGTTTTGCTTCTTTTTTACCAATTTGGATGCCTTTTACTTCTTTTACTTGTCTGATTGTTGTGGCTAGGACTTCCAGTCATATGTCGAATAGAAATGGTGAGAGTGGACATCCCTGTCTTGTTTTTAACCTCAGGGGAACAGCTCTTAGTTTTTCACCATGAGTACAATATTAGCTGTGGGTTTTTCATGCATGGCCTTCATAATGTTTATATATGCTCCCTCCAAACCTACTTTGTTGAGAGTTTTCATCATGAATGGTTATTGTACTCTGTCGAATGCTTTTTTGCATCTACTGAAATGATGGCATGGTTTTTATGCTCTCACTGATGTGATGTATCACGTCGATTAATTTGTGAATATTTAACCACCCTTGTATCCCAGGGATAAATTTTACTTGATCATGGTGAATGATTTAAATGTTGGATTCGGTTTGCTAATATTTTCTTGAGGATTTTTGCATCTATGTTCATTAGATATATTGGCCTATAGTTCTCTTTTTTTATAGTCTTTATCTGATTTGGATATGAGGGTAATAATGACTTCATAGAATGAAATTGGAAGGTTTCCTTCCTTTTCTATTCTTTGGAATGGTTTGACTATAATAGGTATTAACTCTTCTTTAAATGTTTAATGTTTCATAGTAATAACCTCTGAAGCCATCTGGTCTTAAACTTTGTTAGGAGTTTTTTATTATTATTGATTTATTTCATTATTGGTCAGTTATTACTATTATTAACATATCTAAGAGATAAGACAACTATTTAAATGACTGATAAAAATTCTTGTGTGTCCAATAAAGTATAATTTCAAAACACTAACCTGTGTTTTACTTGTTGGAGTATTTTGTACAGAATATAGCAAATAATTAGATGACTAGTTTGGTTTTGTGTTTGTATAAACATTTTAAAATTACATAAACTATCCTTTATTTTTGGAGCATATAGAAAAAAGTCTATTTCAAAGAAGGAGAAAGTGCAATGGGATTAAAAAACTGTTAAGAATTACATACTGTTCTTTTAATTTTGGACAAGTGCTACTGATACTTAGGGTCTGAGGCCAAACTATACTAAATCTTTTCTTTCTTTCTTTCTTTCTAAGATTCATCTATTTGGGGTACCTGGGTGGCTTAGTCGATTAAGTATCTGCCTTCAGCTCATGTCATGATCCTGGAGTCCTGGGATAAAGTACCACATTGGACTCCCTGCTCAGGGAGGAGTCTACTTCTTCCTCTATCCCTCACCCTACTTGTGCTCTCTATCTCTCTCAAAATCTTAGTTTAAAAAATCACCTATTTATTTGAGAGAGAGAGAGCAGGCATGTGTAGAAGAGTGGGGGGAGGGGCAGAAGGAGAGGGAGAAAAAGAATCTCAAACACTCCTGGTGAGCGCTGAGCTAGACACATGACTGCATCCCATGACCATGAGATTATGACATAAGCCAAAATCCAGAGTTGGATGCTCAACTGACTAAACTACCCAGGTGTCCCAGATGCTAGATACTTTCTAATACTTTGTTTAGTCCCATAAAACAAATATCTAAAATATTGATAGCATTAGGAGGAAAAAAGTGAGTCCATAGTCACTATGGACTCTGAAAAACAACCTGAGGGTTTTTGAAGGGGCGGGGGTGGGAGGTTGGGGGAGCCAGGTGGTGGAGCACTGGGTGTGGTGCATAAACAATGAATTCTGTTACACTAAAAAGAAATTAAAAAAAAAAGAAAGAAATGATTTAAGTTTAACATCTGTAATGGAAAGACCAAAAATAAACTAGGAATAAGGAGAAAAAGAAAACAAAGAAGAAGAAAAATGAGAAATTGTTATAGCCTGAGGCTTTTCCATCACCATATTGAAGTCCATTGTCAATAATTTTAATCTCTCTTTTGTATGTAGCCTTGACTCCTTTGCCCATCTCTAGTTTCACCATACTCTCTTGCCTAATCCACACTAGAGTTAAATCTGTTTCTCTACCTTCACTGCACCTGCAACTGTTGAATTGGACACACTTGAAGAAATACTGCATGGTCCATTTTCTCTCCTATGATCCTGGATGCTACTTCATGCTTTCTTTTTTCTTCTCCAAACTCCAAACTCTCCTTCCATAGCCTCATGCCCAACTCTCTTCTATCTATTTATTTATTCATTTATTTTAATTTTACTGATTTATTTGACAAATACAGATCACAAGTAGGCAGAGAGGCAGGCAGAGAGAGAGGAGGAAGCAGGCTCCCTGCTGAACAGAGAGCCTGATGTGGGGCTCAATCCCAGGACCCTGGGATCATGACCTGAGCCAAAGGCAGAGGCTTAAACCCACTGAGCCACTCAGGCGCCCCTATTTTTTTTTTTTTTAAGAATGTAAATGCCAACAAAAAACTTCAGTGCTTTCCAGCACCACTTCAGTTCACATACAAGCATGTGTGTCCTTATTTTCTTCCTAGAAACAGGGGTCTGGGCTTGATGTCTTCAGATCTTCCTCCTCGTTCTCTCATAAAGCTACACTAACGAAATTTTTATCCCCATCACTCTACTCAAAATACACTTTTCAAGCTCACCAGTTACATTCATTGCTAGAACCCATGGTCAGTTCTCATTCCTTATCTTATTTGACTGACTATAGTATTTGACAAAGTTGAGCTCTATTGATTAATTGGCTTTCAATATACCATTCTTCTGGTGTTCATTCTACCTTTCTAGCTACTCCTTTTTCATTCTCCATCCTGGTTCATCCTCACTTCTCTAATCTCTAAGTGTTGGAGGGCTGCAATGCTCAATGCTCAGATCTGTCTTACCTTCCCTTACTTATTTTCTTGGTTATCACATCTAGTCTCCTAGCTTAAATGACATCCGTTCTGATAACTTCTTTTAAATCTTCAGTTCAGATCTCTCCCAGTAGCTACTGAACTTCAGACTTGTAGGCATTATTATTTTAACATATCACCTTACATGTTTAAAAGCCATTTAAACAATAAACTAGCAAGGCTGAGCTCTTGATCTTCATCAGAATTTGCTCTTCTCAGCCTTCTCTAACTCAGTAAGTGGCAACTCTATTCTTTCAGTTGTTTAGGTCCATAACTTTGAAGCCACCCTTAGCTCTTCTCTCTCTCATTTTTTAATATTCCACAGCCAAACTGTCAAAATGTCATTTGGCTTTAGCTATAAATACATCCACAATCAAATCACTCTTCATTACCTTCACTGATACCACTCTAGCCTAAGCAATCTATCTGCTAACCCAAAGATTGCAAAGCCCCTGGTCTCCCTATTTCTGAACATGTCCCCTTCTAGTCTGTTATCAATGTAACAATCATGTTCATTCTGCTAAAACACAAGTCAGATAAACAAACTTTTGTGCTCAAAGTACCCCAGTGGCCTCCCATTTCATTGTGAGAAAAATATGAGAAAAATTATAATGGCCTAAAGTTCTAAAATATCTTCCTCTTCCCTATCTCCTTCTACTCTCCTCCTCGCTCGTCCCATACTGATTTTTTTTTTGACATACTAAGCATCCTTATGTCTTAGCACATTTGTAGTTGCTTTCCTCTTGCCATAGGACCTTCTTGCCCAAGATATCCATACACTTTGCTCCTATAACATCTTCAGTTCTTTGAATAAATATTTTACCTAAAATTAGAGCACCATCCACCTGCTGTCACTCTTTCTATTCCCTCCATGCTCTATTTTTCTCCTTAACATTTATAATCATCTTATTATACTTTATGCACTTTCCTAATCAACTTTTTTTCTCTTCTAACTAGAATGTAAGCTCCAGGAGGGCAGAATTTTTGTCTGCTGTATTCACTGCTCACAGACTGGTATGTTGCTGACAAATAGTAGACATCAATGAATATACACATCAGTCATCAAATGGTAGTTTGCAACAGCACTTTCCTTAAATGTCTATTTTGAGCACTTAAGACTATATAATGGTAAAATAAAGAGCAATAAGAGAATCCTAGATGACCATCAAGAGAGTAAGAGCCACAGTTGGAATAATGTTAAATATGCATGAAACATAAACTTCTCATCTATTTCACAGATTTTTCTCATGGTTGGATTTACTATGCTGTTCAGTTACTTAGAGCAGGGATTACCAGACTTTTGGTTTTATAATTTTATCAATAAATTTTTGTATATATGAGAGTGCACATTTATAGTACATGTTGTATCTATACACTATTTATTTATATATTACATAATATGATGTGATAATAAATATTTTTTTAAAACAAAGATAAAAACTTACAGTATGAGAAATAAATGAAACACTATTTTAAACTACTTAATTTTTATATAAAACTCTTCTTTACTCAACAATGTAATACTCTTTTTTAGAAAGAGCAACATAATTAAAAATGTCCTTATATTTTTGAAAATTTTGGCTTACTATTTAGAGATATTTTATCTCTAAATAGTATTCACTTACAATAGTAAGTGAATAGCACTTCACTAAGTGCTGCAATTTTTTTTTTTAAAGATTTTTATTTATTTATTTGACAGAGAGAGATCACAAGTAGGCAGAGAGGCAGGAACAGAGAGAGAGAGGGAAGCAGGCTCCCTGCTGAGCAGAGAGCCTGATGTGGGACTCGATCCGAGGACCCTGAGATCGTGACCTGAGCCGAAGGCAGTGACTTAACCCACTGAGCCACCCAGGTGCCCTAAGTGCTGAAATTTTAAGCTCTGTTTCTAAGTTCCATTTAATAGTGTTAATCAGACTTTAAAAACAGGTTAGAAAAATTCCACTCTCTAGTTCCAAAGTGCAGATGAGAGTATTCATAGTTAATAAATAAACATGAATTTGAGCCACAAAACGATAGAAACTTTCTCAACAATTGTTTTCAAGTTTATTTCTGTAAAATAAAAGCTGATTTTGCTAGGCAATTTTCCACTCATTGACCAACTTTTTGTCAGGTTTGATGTTGTCCTTACTAGCTCTTCATTTTGTGAAGCAGAACAGCTCTTACACAGAGTCATGATAAGCATGAGTATATTCTTGGTTTTTACTTTTATGTTCATGTAGTTTTTCTTTTAAGGGATACATATTAAATTGTCTTCACTGTAGTTTTTCTTTTTAAGCAATACATATTAAACCCATGATTGGGGTGCCTGGGTGGCTCAGTCGATTAAGCATCTGACTCTTGATTCTGGCTCAGGATCATGATCTCAGGGTTGTGAGATCAAGCCCCACATCAGACTCTGTGCTGAACATGGGGCCTGCTTAAGATTCTCTCTCTCTTCCCCTTGCCATCTCCCAAAACCAAAATAAAAAACAAACAAAAAACATGCATTCATTTGTTGAATCTTCATTAGTTAAAAAAAAAAAATAAGAAACATAACTTATAAACCAGCTTAGCTGAGCAAAATTATAGTAAAATATGTCATAATATTTCAGTTAATGAACAAGTGACATTACTACAAATCCTCTCACCTTGTAAATGCTAATTTTTCCTTCAGAACATCTTCAGAATAGTAGCTCACCAAGTGAATGCATTAGTGACAATCTATACATTGAATATTTAAAATGTTTTTACACTTTTCCTGTTTTTTAGATTAAATAAAATATGTATATTGAAATTTTAATGTTCCTATTATAAACACTTCTATGGATTACATACTTCCTGGGTTCTTGAAGACTCCTAAATTAGAGTATTTTTTTTAGCCACATATTTTGACATGAATGATTTAAGGCATTGTTAGGATGTCTTACCCCAAACTCATGAAAACTAGCAAATTACCAGAAATTCTTGAAGGAATAATTGGCAAATTGCTACTCTACCTAGGTACATTTTTCACTTCTATTAAGTTATAAATTTGTGGCTTTACATATAAATTTTTAACAATAAATAACTACTGTTTAATAAAGATGATTAGAGTTTTATACATATATCTAAATTTAAACATCTACAAATTAAAATTTAACACAAAATATGGAAAATGAACACTAAGATGTTTTAGAAGTAAGTTCTTTTTTCTAACTTAAATGCTTTCTGTATTTGAATCGCCATAATTCTCTCATTTATTTTACCTATGACGAGATGATAATTTTATAATGGCCAGGATCTCTTTATTGTAATCAATTTTCAGAAAGTACAGAATTATAATAGACATTTAATAAATGTACTGAAAAATAGAGAAAAATCATTATCTTAACTTGGAGCCTATCACTATTTTATACTGTGGAGGTAGTTCACACCTAATCACATTTCTTCCCCTAAAATTTTAACAACTTAATATGCTTTATCCAGTTTTCATGAAAGGCTTTATAATATGCACCAGTATGTTGTATATATAATGAACATTTTAAACGCAGATTTATAAAACTCAATTGAATACAGTAAATATGGCTGAATAGCTATTATGTCAAAGGCAGGATTAAGAGGGAGGGTTAACACTAGACAAATGAAACAGTGTCCCTCTTACCAAGAAGATTAAAGTTGAGGGGAGGAAAAACACTGCACAAATGAATCTTTTTCATGATGAAATAATACATTCAAATGAAAGTCATTATTACATTACTTATAAGAATATGGTTGTATTTTGATATATTGATTTAATTGCTATGCCACCTGTGGTAATAACAAGCCTATTCCTAATGTCATCTGCAATGATGATTTTGCGGATATTATCCATCTTAATCTAGTTTACACTTTATGTTTCAAGGATTTAAGCCTTGATTCATTACTCATAGTTTCTACACTTATATTAGAATATGCCATGACCCCTTCACAATAAAAATTTGGTATTACTGATTGAAAACAACAACTATGATTTCTGGTGATGTGAACCAAGAGCTTTCGGCTTTGGGATAATGTTGGCTGGCCTATAAGTGACAATTACTTCCACCTTTGTACACTTCTAAGAAGCAAATTATGAAAGATACTTCTTGCCTGGACTAGGTTTATATGTAGTCTTCTGAAACACAAAATGCTGGCTACTGGCCTGAGTTTATTTTTCTCAAGGAACTTTGAGAAATATTTTGTGAAAATTCACAGGATCCATTTGTATCTGAGCTTCAGAACCACCTCTTCAGTTACAGAGGCTGGATTACCCCGAGCTCATGAACAGGAAGCTGGTACTTGTTCATGAATGACAGTCTAGAAGAGAGCACATCCTGTAGTTTCTCAGAAACTGACATTTAAATTTGTTTTCCTTTTTCTCTATGAGAAATACTCAAAAGGAATCCAACAGGATCTGTTCACAATCTGGTTTTGAAGGAGGAAACATCTCATGTTTTAATAGGAATAGAGCATTTTAAAAAGAGAAAGGTTTGAATTTACTCACAACTTGATAATAGATGATCTCCAAGGCAAACATCATTTATAGGAGAAAGATTCATGGGTAAAACAACGCAGAGTTTCCCATTTTATTGTGGTGTCTTACTACAGGTAGTTTATTGACATTTATTCCTCTAACTTAAAGGAAGGCTGAATTTAACACCAAGAAGAGTAGGTAATTGCCCAAAAAACCCTCCTAAGATTGACCAAATGACTTAGCATTCATATAATTGACACTGGATATAGAAACAAGACATTGGGATTTGTATATGAAAAAAAGTAACTTAAGGATATAAGATTCTAAAAATACATATTTTGTATCCAAATCACACTCTTTGTATTACCTGTATTTTTTTTAAAGATTTTATTTATTTATTTGACAGAGAGATCACAAGTAGGCAGAGGCAGGCAGAGAGAGATGAGGGAAGCAGTCTCCCCACTGAGCAGAGAGCCCGATGTGGGGCTTGATCCCAGGACCCTGAGATCATGCCCTGAGCTGAAGGCAGAGGCTTAACCCACTGAGCCACCCAGGAGCTCCTGTATTACCTGTATTTTAAGAACACATATTTTCTTGCTTCAAAATCTAATTTCAAAATTAAGGACTTAGTTCATGTTTAGGTATATTATGTGTTTCTGATAATAACACCGTCTTCCAAGTATTGCCAATAACTTTATTTTCTAATTGTTCAACCAAAATCATGCCTTGTAAATAAAATGTTAAGAATTGCACTTTAATATTAGTATTCTTTTATTACTTATTAAGTTACTGTGCATTGTATTGAGAAAATAATTTCCATCAAGAATAAAAGTGGATCTCATATATCCTTCCATGATTCGAGCCTGACTAGCATTTATCATGATAAATACCTTTCGTTGTAATGTAGATTATTACATAATCCCCCCAAATTGTCTTTTGTATTTCAACCATTAATTAATACTTACTTGTAATACAGCATTATTCATTACATATTCTAGAAAAGTAAAAATCTACTTACCAAAAGTAGCTCAAGGCTATTCAGATAACCATGTGTCTCCATCCTCATTCCAAGGAACATCATTTTAATTATAGGGATTACTTAATATTTATATAATGTACCAGAATATGCTCTAGGCAATATTAATGTATGAAAGGCATGTTTTGCCCTCTAGGATAGTCTTCTATCCTCAAACTGACATGAAAACAAAGGAGAATAGTTTTCATAAAATATCAACAATAAAGTTGCCATCTCTACAATGATGCTTATTCCATACAATCTAACTGCAGATTACAGTCGTTTTCTAACTAGAGACTGTTTCCTAGTTGTTTTGTGCTTATTTATAATTCGTTAAACAGAATTTGCTTTCTGATTCATGATTTCTGTCATACATTGAGTTCATGTTTGTCCTGCACAGCAGGATACAGTCCACCATTATTGCCCTTGCTTGTACTGATCAGGAGGCTGTAGTTTGTTGGTAGTCAATGGTTCTATTTCTTTCATAGGTACTTTTGAAACATAAGAGGGGGAATAAAGTGACAGAACCTCTTCCTCCAGATTTAGTCAACTGGAATTCACTGTATAATTTTGGATACTGAGTCAAGTTATTTGTTTTCCTGGAAATATCAAGTGAAGAAAAGGGGTAAAGAATTGTCCAGCTCCTGTTACATACCAGATGTTTTACATTATTAAATGAAATCATCATGATAATTCTATGAAATAGCATTTAAAATCTTCATTACATATCTAAAGTGGCAAAAAAACATATAAGGTGAAAGAATTTCTTTATGATCTTACAGCTAGTAAATGCTAGGTTCTAAAACGTTACATTCTAAAAATTTTACTTAGCATAATACTCTCTAGCTCCATCCATATCATTGCAAATGACAAGATTTCATTCTTTTTTAAAAAATATTTAATTTATTTATTTAAGAGAGAATGTGTGTGTGGAGTGAGAGAGAGAAGGTTCAGGGTTAGAGAGAGAGGGAGAGGGAGATTTCTCACTGAGCAGTGAGCCTGATGTTGGGTTTGATCCTGGAACTCTAGGACCTGAGCCAAAGGCAAACACTTAACCAACTGAGCCACCCAGGTACCCCAGGCTTTCATTCTTTCTTATGGTTCAATAATATTCCACTGGATCTATATATCACATCTTCTTTATCCATTCATCAGTTAATAGACACTTGGGCTGTTTCCATAATGTGGCTATTGGGACTTCATCAATATGAAAAGCTCTGCACAATGAAAGAAACAATCAATAAAACCAAAAGGTAACCTATGGAATAGCAGCAGATATTTGCAAATGACATAGCCAAGAAAGGGTTAGTATCCAAAATATAAAAAGAACTTATAAAACTCAATACTCCAAAAATGAAGAATACAATTAAAAAATGGGTGGAAGACATGAATAGACATGTTCTATACATGTCTACAGATAGCCAACAGACACATGAGAAGTTATCAACATCACTGATCATCAGAAAAATACAAATCAAAACCACAAAGACATATCACCTCACACCTGTCAGAATGACTAAAATCATGTGAAATTCAAAGTCATCAAAAAATGGTGAGGATATGGAAAAAGGGGAACCCTCTTGCTCTGTTGGTGGGAATGCAAAATGGTACAGCCACTGTGGAAAATAGTATTGATGTTCCTCAAAAAGTTAAGCAAACAAACTACTCAACTACCCAGCAACTGCACTACTAGGTATTTACAAATTACAAAAATACTAACTCAAAGGGATACATGAACCCCAATGTTTATAGCAGCATTATCTACAATGACACCATCACATTTGCTATTACACCGTACAGCCTTCAGAAATATATTTTGGCTGGGCTGAAGATATACCCCTCAGCATCCTAGCATCCCCCAAAACACAGTCATGTGCCATAGAATGGATAAACATTATCTCCAGTTTCTTCTTTTAGGGTTTAAAAACAAGCAAACAAAAACTTCTAGATATAGGGGAATGTCTAAGTCTGAAGTGTGATAGTAGGTTACATTTATAGCTAACACACTACATATAACCCTGTATGAATTCACTAGGAATTAAAAACTCTGACTTGAATAGTTTCTTGGGACCTTATTCATTCTTTTTGATGATAAGCCTTGCAAGGGCTTTGTAGGCAGCATGTTACCCATAACCTTGAGATGCACAGGTTTTGTTTCTCACAACAAAGTGGAGAATTTTCAAGATAGTTGCTGTAGCTAGAGCAACATATTTAATTTCTAAGTCATTTGATCCCATCTGTCTAAAGAAGAAAATGGTACAAAAGTCAATTGTTTTCCTATACACTAGCAATGAAAATTTGTATTTGAAATTCAAAGCACAGTATCATGTACATTGGCCTCCCCCCCAAAATTTAAAATGCTTAGGGACAAATGTAACAAAATATGTACAAGATTTTGAGGAAAACCACAACACTCTGATGAAAGAAATCAATGAAGAACTAATTAAGAATATATCCCATGTTCTTGCACAGAAATATTCAGTGTTGTTAAGATGTCCATTCTCAACTTGGCGAATTGATTCAATGCATTCCCAAATCAAAATCCTAGCAAGTTATTTTGTACATATCAACATATTAAATTTATATGGAGAGTCAAAGACCCAGAATAGGCCAAGACAATACTGAAGATGAATAAAGAAGAAGGGCTGCCATTACCAATCTTTAAGACTTTTTATAAAGCTACAGTAATCTAGACAGTATAGTGTCAACCAAAGAATAGACAAATAAATCAGTGGAAGAGAATAGAGGGCTCAGGAATAGACTCAAACAAATACAGTCATTTGATTTTTAATGAAGAAGCAAAGGTAGGGGCATCTTGGTGGCTCAGTTGTTAAGTGTCTGCCTTCAGCTCAGGTCATGATCCCAGGCTGCTGGGAGCAAGCCCCTCAGGCACCCTGCTCGGTGGGATGCCTGCTTCTCTCCCACTCCCCCTGCTTGTGTTCCTGTTCTTGCTATCTCTCTCTGTCAAATAAATAAAATAAAATCTTAAAAAAGAAAAAAAAAAGCAAAGGTAGTTCAATGGATAAATCTTTTCAACAAATGGTGCTGGACCAACTGGACATACACATGCAAAAGAAAAAAAAGAAGAAGAAGAATCTAGATATTTAGATATAGACCTTAGACCCTTCACAAAAATTAACTAAAAATAAATGATAGATCTCAAAATAAATTATGTGAAATTCAAAGTCATAAAAACCTAGAAGAAAGTATGGGAGAAATGAGGTGACTTCAGGTTTGGTGATAACTTTTTAGATACAATATCAAAGGTGTGATCTGTGAAAGTAAATTTGTTTAAGTTAGAGTTTGTTAAAATTCAAAATAGTGTTCTCTGAAAAAGACACTATCAAGAGAATGACCAGATGAGCCACAGTTTGGGAGAAAATATTTGCAAAAAACATAACTGACAGAGAATTTGTAATCAAAATGTACAGAGAACTCTTAAATCCCTACAATAAGAATATTAACAATCTAGTTTTTAAAATATGGACACTTCACCCAAGATTGTATACAGATGGCAAATAAGTATATGAAAAGATGCTCAATGTCATACATCATTAGGGAACCACAAATTAAAACAAGGCGATACCACTACACCCCTCTTTGAATGGCCAAAGTCCAAAACACTGACAACACCAAATCCTGGTAGAGATGTGGGGCATTAGGAACTCTCATTTATTGCTGGTGAGAATGCAAAATGGTCCTGCCACATTAGAAGGGCACTTGGGCCATTTCTTACACAGTTAAACATTCTCTTTTCAAATGACTCAAAGGAGTTGGAAACTTAGGTCCTCACTAAAATTTATGTTCACATAAAAACCTGCATGCAAGTATTTATAACAGCTTTATGCATTGTCATCCAAACTTGGAAAGCAATCAAGATGTTCTTTAGTAGGTGAATAGATAAATAAACCACTACCATCCAGAAAATAGAATATTATCCAACACTAAAAAGAAATGAGCTATCAAGCCATGAAAAGACATGGAGGAACCTTAGATGCATATTACCAAGTGGAACAAACCAATCTGAAAAGGCTACGTACCATGTGACTCCAACTACATGACATTCTAGGAAAGGCGAAACAATGGAGATAGTAAAAAAGAAAGCAGACTCTCCTATATTGTCATTTCTTCTAAAAATTTTAGATTATGAAAGGAACAAGTCCACTGGGAAATATGCCAAAGCAAAGTCATGTCTGCTCAGGGGATGCAGAGAGCTAGAAAGACAGCCAGACCTAGGACACCATAATAAACATTTTACATGCTTTAAAATGCATGCACTTCTCTTGCAGAGAACATCTTGGAATCCAGCAGACTAAACTATACTAAGTCAAACATTTAAATTAAAAGCCACAGCTGACCAAATATTATTATATGTGTTTATTTTATTATCTTGAAAGGCAGCTGCTTCCCCAGTGAAAGCAAATTTAACTTGCTTAACAAACTTCTTTAATTTGAAGGCATGAACTCAAAACTGTTGTCTGAAAACAAGAGTCATGATTTTAATGCACCTTGACTGTAAAGTAAATAGCCTACTCTTTTTCCTGCCTTACAAAGAAAAATGGAAAGAGATCTGCAGTGGAAATCAGGGGGGTCATAAACTTAATGTCAGCCTGGTCTCTGGAGAAGCTCTATGTCTTTGTCTAAGTGACTTAATCTCTCAGGATCTCAGTTTCCATATTCCATTCCAGGTATTCTCAATGTGCAAAACAGATAAAGGCACTCTGGTTCAAGAGGAAAAGGGGTTCCTTATCTTTTCTCTCATACCTCCTGCCCTAACACTAGAAGGACCACACAGAACACAGTGTGAAAACCACTTCACAAAATATTGCCTAAATTCTTTCCAGTTCTGAAACTCTTTGTTTCCATGTAAATATTCAAAACATCTTAACTTCCTCCTGATTCACAAAGAACAAGACTATTACCCAAACAATATTGCTTAGGCTCATAAAATTTGAGAGCTGGAAAAGAATTTGGCAGACTATTTGGGCCCTTCGCCTGGTGCTGAATGGACATGACCTTACATGATCCAGATTTTTTTAATCTCAGACAGGCAATTCTGAAAAAAATTCAACCAAGTATTTTCTCTAAGGTTTCTTTCTTTCTCTCTCTCTCTTTCTTTCTTTCTTTCTTTTTTTTTTTTCTTTAATTTGGGCCATTTCTACCTCTTTTTCCTCTAGCTCATCTTATGGAAATAAAAATAATTACTATCCACTCAGAGCATTCATTTATTCACCCAACAGGGAATTTTAAGCTCCTATGCTATCCAGAACAATCTGCTAGGCTCTACAGGGACAAAAGGGAACAGAATATTTATTTATTTATTTTATTTTTTTTATCCTTTTTAAAAATTATTATTTTTTATTGTGTTATGTTAGTCACCATACAGTACATCATTAGTTTCTGATGTAGTATTCCAAGATTCATTGTTTATGTATAACACCTAGTGCTCTATGCAATATGTGCCCTCCTTAATACCCACTACCAGGTTCACACATCCCTCCATACCCCTTCCCTCTAAAATCCTCAGTTTGTTTCTCAGAGTCCACAGTCTCTCATGGTTCATCTCCCCCTCCAATACCCACCCTCTTAATTTTTCCCTTCCTTCTCCTAATGTCCTCTATGTTATTCCTTATGCTCCACAAGTAAGTGAAACCATATGATAATTGACTTTCTCTGCTTGACTTATTTCACTTAGCATAATCTCCTCCAGTCCTATCCATGTTGTTGCAAAAGTTGGGTATTCATCCTTTCTGATGGCTGAGTAATATTTGACTGTATATATGGACCATATCATCTTTATCCATTCACCTACTGAAGGGCATCTTGGCTCTTTTGACAGTTTGGCTATTGTGGACATTGCTGCTATGAACATTGGGGTGCTTGTGGCTCTTCTTTTCACTACATCTGTATCTTTGGGATAAATACCCAGCAATGCAATTGCTGGGTCACAGGATAGCTCTATTTTTAATTTTTTGAGGAGCCCCCACACTGCTTTCCAAAATGGCTGAAAAAAATGTTCATCATCATTAGCCATAAGGGAATAGGATCTAGTTGCCCCCAGGAAGTCACGGTTTAGGGAGGACTATTTCTCATGTCGGATGGTCAGAAGTCTCAGGGGAAGAACTCAGGAAAGGCCTGACTCAGCCAGTAGTAGTAGAAGGAGTACTGAGAGAAGTTTCTTACACAAGTCGATGCTTGGACTGCATTTTGAAGGATGAATAGAAGTTAGTCACTGGGAAAAACAGTAGAAGCGAATTTCAGACAAAAATCAAAAATAAAAACCGTGAAATAGGAAAGTACAAGAGAGTATGGGATACGTATGGGCATTTTATTAGCCGGACTCCAGGTTTCCTCCTGAGCTAAAAGTCTGGACTGGTCTTAGAGCTTTCACTTTATCCTTAAGGCAACAGGATTTTTAAACAGGAAACTGAGGCAATCAAATTGGAGTTTCATAAAGATCTACCTCGATCAGGCATGTAAGTTAAGTATTAGATTAGGGAAGCTTGAGGTAGAATGAAATTCTATGGCTTTTTCTTTAATCTAGGTAGGAAATGATGTGGGCCGAGCAGCGACTATTCAGTGTCTTGAATCATTTTAGTAGCTTTGCTCTGACACATCTCAGATTTTCTATGTCTGGGCTTATGTATCATCAGTGCATCTGGATATGGACAATAGCTCAGCTGAGACACGTTTGTTTCTTTTCAATTAATGTCATGTAGTCACCTTATTATACTTTATAGAGTTACTATGTCATTGTTAGGAGTCAGCCCATTGCATGATTCTCCTTGGTATTAGAATCATAAACTTAAATCTGCAGGAGACCTTCTAATTCATCTGGTCTGGTTTTGTACCATGTTTCTCCAAATCCTAGGCTTCTTCGGGGGAAACTGCAGATAAGGTCATAGGGATATAGTCAATAGAGACAGAGCTCCTAGCCCTTCACTCCCTATAACCAGAACAAATTCTGCCAGGAACACCATTGCCATCGAAACCATTGCCTATCCTACAACAGCCAGCACTGTCCTGTCACCAACCTAAACCATTGTTCTTGTTTTTGCACGTTCTGATTTAGATTGTGTTTGAAAAACAGTTTCTGCTGCTAAGGTCCTATAACCTTTGCTCCCCCAAATTCACCAGTGAAGAATGGAGGCCCAGTGAAGGGAAGGGTCTTGCCTGTGGTTATACTGTCTACTGGGCTAGCTGAGCTCTCGTGGCAAAACTGTTAACCCCTATTCAGGGAGAGCTGGAACCTCTTCTAGAATCTGAAAGTGTCCCCAACCCCCATGTTATATTCTGGTCCTGTCCAGTGTCCTTATTTCAAATATTAATGGCAGTACAGCTTAGATTTCCTATTAAAGAAGAAAACAGCTTCTAAGATTCACTTTTTCCTACGTGAGTATGTATAGTTGTGTGTATTACAGGTGTGTTTCTGTTTGTAATGAGATTGATAAATAGATTCAGATTTACATATTTTGTGGTGACAAAAGAGGGGTTATTTTAAGGTTTCCTTGTATAGGTTAAACTACTGAGCAAGAAAGTCAACCTCTGAATTCAGACTAAGGCATGCCACATGATTCTTTTTTGTTGTTTTGTTTTAAGTGTTGGGAATGTTAAGTTCAGGAACCCTCTAGAGATGCTTAGCACATCATTAGCAGTTTCTCAAAGGAGTCATAAAAGAGTGGCCCTCAAAATTTTACCGGTCAAGAGTCACTTAGGGAGATTATTAAAGTGTAGATTTCCACCCATCTCCCCCAGGTCTTCTGACTGAGTGAATCTGGAATGGGTGGGGGGGGGGGGGGGTCAATAATCCGTTTGCTATAAAGACCCCAGGTGATGTGATGTAGAGGGGCACCAGACTTGAGAGACTACTGTGGCCATAACTAGACCTCAGACAAGGCTAGCTTATTGGTGAGTCTGAACTTTCTAACCTGACATATCTGCTTTAAGTGAAAAGATGCCACTGCATGTCAGGCACATGGAATCAAAGCCATTCCTGCTACGTCATACGGGATCTACCTGACTCGGGTTTCTCTGCAGGACAGCTTGCACCTGCCTTGGCCTCAACGTCTTTCACCTGGCACAGAGTTCATGTGTTTGGCACAACTGAAGATTGTTTCTTATTTCAAACATTCATTCCACCTGTCATCCTCCAACTATCTGCTAGAGAGTGACATACAGTAAATTTGCTCCAATGTTTCCTGTGTAAAGTTTTGAAAGAGTTTGGGATCAAGAGCAGAATCATGATTGGATAGTAACATAATCAAATTGTATCTCTCTCCTTGTTTTGAAAGTAAAAGCAAAATAAAGCATTTTGACTTTTATACAAAATCATCACAACTTCATTTAAAACTATTTGATATAAGAACAATGCCCTACTTATTTCTTTTCCTGTGATGATGAGTAGAAATAAGCTTAAAGCAGCAAATGGCCCCAGGGACCTTCAAGGGACTATAAAGCTTTTTGCTTGTCAGCTATTTCCAGTGCTATTTCATCATAAAGGACTTACTTCCCGAACACCGAGGCTGATGATCACTTCATACCCAGCCCCAGATGAAAACTGGAGAAAAGGCATTTACTCAAAGACCAGACTAGCTCTTGATAAATTTGGGCTAAAAGAGAGAGATCCTAATAGACAGTTACTTTCTAAATTAAAATACACTAAAAATTAAATATATATGAACAGATTCTTTCTACCCTTTCCTTTCCTGCTCTTTCTTTCTTTTTTCTTTCGTATCTCCTTTCTTCTTTTCCCTTCCTTCCTTCCTTCCTTCCTATGTGTGTATAGCCTTCCTTCCTTCCTATGTGTGTATAGCCTTTCTAAAATTTCGATGGAATATTGTCTGACTTCAAATTAGGTCCTTCTGGAGTTAAGGATAATTGCTAATACCGAGTGTTTATTATTTACCACAAGGCACTGTCTTGAACAACTCTGTGAAGTGGGTATAACTATTTCTACTTTATACAACAAGAAACAAATGGCACAGAAAAAAACAAGTCAACTACATTATGCTCACACAGGTCCCTTCTCTGAGAACGAAAGCCAACACAACTCCCTATTCTTGTGTTAATGCTGGGAATAAGCATAATTCCTAACCCCTATTTTAAACCCTTCTCCAAACAAGCTCCAAGAAAACGTGGTTCATAGGCTGTGATCCACCCAAGCAGGCTCACTCATAGATTAACTGAACACTTACTTCAGGACTCTTGTCTCACTCATTTTTGACAAAGTCAAGGCTATGGTATCATAAACTCTGCCCAGTTGCCTTCAGTGAAAAAAATCACGTTGAAATTACCCAACCTTTCCCTTAAAACCAGTGAATATCCTCCTCAGATGTTTACCCTCTAAGACACTACTAACACTCTGTCAAAGTGGCTGTTGTGTTCCCCTTACTGTAGTACCTTCATAAACTTAGTTTTGCTTGGTCAACAGATTTTTTGGGGGAAGTTGGCAGCTCACATCTGTCTAATACTTACAAGGACTAGAATATCATATTTCGTTATAGATGCAATTAATAACACTTTCTCCTCTAATTCTTTTCAAACCAAAATATCACTAGAGCAGAAAAAGAAAATTGGTATCAAGCTTCAATAACTGCTTAAAGAACTTTTGGCATTTTTTTAAAATAGAAAATGAGAAATTAAAATATTTATACTTGCATGATTCCGAAACCAACAATTTTTACAAAAGTTGTCTACAAATAAAGGAGTCTGAGTGATTCCCCCAGCCCACATGAAATATAAGCTGTGGAATTTAATAAGATTAAATTAATTAAAGATACATATTCCTAAATTAAAAAAATATATGCTTGTGTGTATATTACAAGCATCTTCAACGAAAGAAAGTATTTTTATTCCGATATTTTACTCCACCAGGAGACCAACAAGAATAAGGAATTCAAACACTGAAAACAGCAAACAAAAAACCTGGGAGGGGAAAAAAGCAAAACCTAGTTATCTCAGAATGATGATATAGCCAGGAAGTAGTTCTTCTTCTTAATAAGGGAAACATCATTTGGTAAATATTTCAGGTGTGAACACTCAACATACAAGAGTTCCCATTTCCTTGGAAATAGCTGTAAATATATTCATCTGAGTAAAACAATCATCTGTGTCTAGTCATGCATGCTCTCTGCTCCTGTGGTTGTCATTGCTGTCGATCTGAAGTTGAAAGGTAATGGCCTCATGATTCAAGGAAACTGCTGAAGTGTGTACTCAGGCTTCAGTTGGAGAGATGGGTTCATTTATCATCATAATAAGCTATTACCATCGAGAGGTCACAACTCATTGAAGAGACAGTCAGTCTAATTGGCTCAATTCCATTAGCTTTTGACGTGCCTCAAGGAGATAAGCACTCTTTTGCAGGTAATTTTCAATCACCCAACAAACAACTTGTTTAATAATTCATCACATTTCAGATTGGGGTCTTATCACATAGCTCCTTTTTCCATGTGGCAAATGTCGGATTTCAACTACTTGGAATAAGAGACCCGGGTAATAGAAGAGTTTCCAACAAAGTAAAGTCAGACAGCACCTGCATGACTCAACTCCTATTGCTGGAAGTGATGAGAAAACCTTGGGAATAAAAATGTGAACTTTATGTTTCTACAGTAGGCATTACTGACAATAACAGAATTTCCTGAAAGTATCTGGAAAGATAAGTGTGCTATTCCAACCCTTGCAATTAATTAAGCTTGTCAACCAATTTTTAGATCATAAGATTGGGACACTTAATACTTATTTCAATGATCACATTAAAGCAGTAATTTTCACAACAAAGTCTAGAATAGAGAAGCAATAGTTTATAATAGATCAAATTAAAAATAAAGGCTGTTCTACTTAAAATACCTTATTTTACATATTTGATAATCTGTTCACAGAGGGCCTAGACACTTTCTAGAGGCAAACTCCCCTCAGTTCAAATGCTAGTTGTGAGTCTAAACAGCTAACCTTATAATTGTAAATATATATTCTTGTTCTTCACTAGTTTTGGCACAAAGGGTGAGCATATATATACTATTCTTCTCCCAGGCTTAATTACTTAACAATATATTTTGGATCATTCCATATTAGCCTATTTAGAATCTCTTTCCTTATTTAAAATTTTATAGCATTTGGTTACATGTATATACCCAAACTCATTTAATTTGTCTCTCAATGAAAGACATTTTTATGGGCACCAAAAACATTTATGAATGAATGAATGACTTGCATTTCTTACGTTATATACAGTTGTAGGATAAATTTCCAGAAGGGAAATATGCAAACACAAGTACATTTGTAACTCTGGCGAAGATTTCTAAGTTGGTTTTCTTGGATAGCATCAATGCATATTCTCACTGCCAATATAAGGATCTTTGCCCCCTTTTGTTTTAAAGATTTATTTATTTGAGAGAGAGAGAGCAGGAGGGGCAGAGGGAGAAAGAGAGAGAGAATCTCAAGCAGCCTCTGAGCTGCAAGCAGAGCCTGAGTTGGGGCTCAATCCCAGGACCCTGAGACCATGACCTGAGCTGAAACCAAGAGTCAGACACTTAATCAACTGAGCCACCCAAGCGCCCCAGGATCTTTGTCTTTTTAAAGTCTCAGTAATTCTGTGCTATCCATTTTTTTTCTCTTTCCTAAAATAGATGACAAATGATTTCCTGGTGTAGTTATCATACTGAGTCAGGTTAAACACTGTTTCATATCTTTTCAGTTTTATGGAGTAATAATTGGCAAACATCACTCTATTAAGTTTAAGTCATCTAGCATATATTCCCTCTTCTATAAACTGTATCTGTTGCCCATTTTTTTGTTGGAACTATTGGCCTTTCTCATCAATTTCAATAACCTCTTTAGATATTAGATTAGCCTTCTATCTCTGTAAATTATAAGAAGGAAATGTGGAATTTTAAAAAATAATTGGTATCTTATCAGTTGTATACTTTTGCTAGCGCTGCCATATGAACGTAGGACACATGGAGTGTCCTAAATAACAGAAATTCATTATCTCACAGTTCTCGAGGATTTTAGTCCTAAGTCAAGGTGTTAGCAGGGTTGGTTCCTCCTGGGGCTGAGGGAGAAGCCTCTGTTTTAGGTTTCCCTCTCTGGATTGTATCTGATTGTCTTCATGCTCCCATAGACATTCTTCCTGTACGAGGGTCTGTCTCTAAATTTTCCCTTTTTATAAGGACACCAATCTTATTGAATTGGGATCTATCTTAATGATCACCTTAATGATATTATAGCTGTAGGCTGTTGATTGTGTTTATTATGCTTATAAAATTTACTTCTCTAATCAGTTACTGATGGGCAGAAACTGCAAATTCCTTTACACACTAGGCCTTCAGTGAAACAGGAATAGTGAGATACTTACCAAGTCATTTGCTTGGAATGAGATGAAGTGATGATTTTTAGCTTTATTTTGGTACATTCGAGATAAAGTACAACACATTCTGCAGGTTTCTCAAAAATCTAGTTAACTGATCAAATTTCTTCACATCTGCAAATGCACTGCTTAATTCATATAATCTACTTATTTGCTAAAATTAACTCTCTGTGATTATTCATTTTTATCTTTAATGGTATCTTGTCCCTTGCCACCACCAGATGCTCCGTCAGACAGTAGGAAACAGGGGATAGAGTGTTCTTCAACAAACATTTTTAATTGATACAGACTACCTCTGATATAAATTCCTACAGTGCACAATTACAGAAAGTTCTGAGGAAATTGGCATTTATTGAACAGCTTTTGAGTGCTAAGGGCATTTTAGAGGGCTTTGCACAATTCTAAGGCTGGAGCTCTCATTTTGCAGATAATGAAGGACTCAACTAAATCATGGAATATGTCCAAGATCATAAGACTAATAAGGTAGATATCTGGAATTTGAATCAGATCTGTGAAAGGCATAAGGACCAAAATGCTAAAAATAACTGACCGTGACTTCTCCTTACTTAATTAATCCCCTTTAACAATTCTCATGAAAGGCAGAAAGAAAATAATGTAGGAGTTTGCTAGCCAATGATCAAGGAGTCAGCAGGATGGTCTTTTCCAAGGGCTGTGATGGAAGAACCTGTTCCAGGTTTCTGTCCTTGGTTTCTAGACGGCCATCCTTTCTGTGTCTTTATGACATCTTCCTCTTAACACATATCTGTCTTCCATCCTTCCCTACCAACTTGAGCCACTGTATCAAAACCAACAATTCAAAAAAAAAAAAAACAAAAACCAACAATTCATCAGTTCCCTGTGCTTTTCCACTGAGCTCCACATAGAATACCCATAAAGTGTTATTAATAAAGATAGAGGGAAAAAATGTAGTTTTACATTAAGATTTGATGGAAACTCTTTCAAATTGGTGTTGATTTTGCTTTCTTTGGTTTGAGATGAGGAATGGAGGTTGAAGAAGGGAGAACATTTACATTCTTATTATAGCACAGTCTTTTCATAATTTCAATGAAAATTGTATATAAAGGGTACTTGAAATTCTATTTTAAGTCTGTGTGTCTTGTTACTATTCAGTAACCACCATGTTAAGCCCGGGGCTAAAGAGATAACTAGCCTGAGGTCCTGTGTTAGGCAGCAATCAGTGGAGAAAACATTATTTTATACTGTTTGGATACTCTTAATTTCATATTGTAGGAACAAATTTCCCTCTGGCATCATATTTCTTTCACCAGAAGAACTTTCTACATTTCTTCTAACTATGGATAGTTGGTGAAAAAAAGTATTTAAGCCTTTATTTCTCTGAAAAACTCTTTGTTTGCCTTCCTTTTCGAGAATATTTTTCGAGAATATCCAGAATTCTGGATTGACTTTTTTGTATGTTATTGCTTCTTTTTCCTCTGATACTTTAAAATATCTGTGTACTATATTCTAGTTCACATCCTGTCTGACAAGAATCTTCTATTTTTCTTATCTTTGTTCTTCTATACATGTTGTACCTATTTTCCTCTGACTGCTTTTAAGATTTTCTCTGTCTTCCTCTTTTTTTTTTTTTTTTTGCTTAATTCAATTCATATATGCTTTGGCATGATTTCTTGTTATTTTAAGGCCTGTTTTTGTTGACCGATTTTCTTCCTGGTTATGGTTCAGCTGCCCTGGCTTGTTCACATGCTTGGTAATTTTTTATTTGATGCCAGACATGCTGAATTTTACATTGTCGGGTGTTGGATTTTGTTGTAATTAAGTAATATTGGACTTTGTTCTGGCATGCAGTTAATTTACTTGGGACAAGTTGATTTCTTTTAAGGTTTGCTTTCGAGATTTGTTAGGGTGAACTTAGAGCAGTCTATAATCTCTGGGTTAATTTGACTCTTATACAAAGACAACAGTCTCTGAGCACGTTACCTGACGTCCTTCCCATGATGAAGATGGTCCTTTTTAGGTAGTAGGAAAATGAACTATTACCCACTCTGTGTTAGCTCCAGGAATTGTTTCCGCTTGTTACTTATTGGTATTTCTTTCACCAGCCTTCGGGGATATTCTCCCATCCAGCTCAATACTTAGCCAGGCTGGAGGTCTTGCCTTATAGCTTTATAGATCTCTCTCTCCGCATCTCTCTCTGGATATCTGTTGGTTGGTTTGTCTCTCTCCCTCTCTCTCCTCATATCCCTTTTCTCCAATATCCTGTTCCACAATTTCTAACCTCCGTAACCTCCAATCTCCACCTTTCAAATCCTGATAATTGGGTTTTCCCTCCATACACTTGGAACTGCAGCCATGCAATAATCTGGGACAGTTGTAAGCTTTACATCATTTGTTTCTATTTTCTCAGAGATCACAGACCCCATACAATTTGTTGTCTAGTGTCTAAAAATTGTTGTTTCACACTTTTTCTTAAGTTTTCTTGTTTAAGGCAGGTGGGTAAATTGAGATTCTAGTATTTAGTTATTGTCAGAAGCAAAAAATCCAATGTATTATTTTTGATAAGCATTTTTAGAATGATTTTTGAAATTACAGTCTTTGCTTCAATCAGAATTTCTTTTTATGTATAATGTAGGGATGCAAAGATTTTTTTTTTCTTCTGTCTTTAGATAACCAATGCATGATAGCATTTACTACATGCCCTATTGTATTATCACCTGCAAAGTCTGTTTTGTCAAAAATCAAGTATTCATGGGATAATTCTGAGCTGTTTTCTCAGTTCCCTTTCTTTCTTCCTTTCTTTCCTTCTTTCCTTTTTTTTTTTTTTTTTAAGATTTATTTATTTATTTGGGTAGGGGCTGGGCAAAGCAAAGGGGAGGAAAAGCGTAGGGAGAAGGCAAGAGAGAGAAAGAGCCAGAGCCCCACACAGGGCTTGATCCTACAACCCTGAGATCATGACCTGATGCTTAACTGACTGAGTCATTCAGGCTCCCTTCTCAGTTCCATTTTATCTATTTTGCATTTTTTATCTTTTTTCACACCAATTGCCTTTTGTCTTATTCTATCTTTTTAAAATAAGTCCTAAGTCTTTATATCAGAAAAGTTTTGATTAAAAATCCTTCTCCAGGGGCGCCTGGGTGGCTCAGTGGGTTAAGCCGCTGCCTTCGGCTCAGGTCATGATCCCAGAGTCCTGGGATCGAGTCCCATATCGGCCTCTCTGCTCGGTGGGGAGCCTGCTTCTCCCCCTCTCCCTCTCTCTCTGCCTGCCTCTCTGCCTACTTGTGATCTCTGTCTGTCAAATAAATAAAATCTTAAAAAAAAAAAAAAAATCCTTCTCCAGATTTTGTTTTAGAATTTTCTCAGATTATTCTTCTTCCTTTGCTTTTCCATATAAATTTAATCATTGGTACTTTTAATATTTTTTGCTATTATAAAGGACTGATTATAAAAAGTATTTTGAACTGTTTTTTGCTGATATAAAGAAATACAATGGACTTTCATAAATTAATTTTGTATACAGTTCCCCTTTTGATTCATTTATTAAATATTTTATCTTTTATATTTGATCTTTTGAGATCACAAAACAGATAATCCTATCATCTACAAATGGTGGTTTTATTTCTTCCTTTCTAATCTCCATATCTTTTATTTCCCATCTTGCTGCACCATCTAGGTCTTCCAGTATAATGTTAAATAACAGTGATCGTAGTGAAAATTGTTTCATGTTTCATGTGATCTTAAAGAAGTCGTACAGCATTTTATATTAAGTATTTGCTATTCCTTTTTGTGTAGATACTCTTCATCAGTTAAAGAAGTGCCGTTCCAAAAAAAAAAAAAAAAAAGACTGGAAACTGTAAAAGGAGTAAGTTTGGGGAGAAAAAAAAACGGAGAGATGGGGGAAATGTTTTCTTATGCAACATTACATAATAATTGATCACAAATAAACTTAATTTACTGCATGGATCCTCCAAACGCAGTTGAATATCAAAAAAAAAGAATTGCCTTTTCAATCTTTGCAATTTTTAAATTTTTATTTATTTTTCTTTAAGATTTTATTTATTTATTTGACAGACAGAGATCACAAGTAGGCAGAGAGGTAGGCAGACAGAGAGAGAGGAGGAAGGAGGCTCCCCGCAGAGCAGAGATCCAGATGTGGGGCTCAATCCCAAGACCCTGGGATCATGACCTGAGCCGAAGGCAGAGGCTTTAACCTACTGAGCCACCCAGGAGCCCCTGCAAGTTTTTTAAAAACCTCATGAATCATTTAATTTTGCCTATTTCTTTTTCTGCATCTACTGAGATCAATCATTTTATTTTTCTCTCTCTGTAGTCAATATGGCCAATTACTTAAACTGTTTCTGATATTTAACCAACCTGAACTCTTATGACAAAAGCAATGTGGTCAATTTTGTTTTGTCATTTTTATACATTATAAATTCAGACTGGTTATGCTTTGTTTAGGATCTATTGCATGAGTGACTTTGGATAGGTATTTCTTTTTCATACCTCTCTTGAAGGTTTGATATCAAGCCTATCGAGTCACATAAAATTGCTCAAGGAGTAATCCCCATGATTCTGTTCTCTAGAAAACTTGTATAAGATTGGTTCTTATTTTTTAGATTCGAATAGTGATTGAAATCACCCATAAACAAAATAGACCTGGTGGTCTCTTATTGGGAAGATTTCCTTGACTATTAATTCACTTGTTTTTTGTTTTTTTTTTTTTTTGTTTTGTTTTTTTTTTAATTTATTTATTTTTATTTGCTTATTTACAGCATAACAGTGTTCATTGTTTTGGCATCACACCCAGTGCTCCATGCAGTACGTGCCCTCCCTATTACCCACCACCTGGTTCCTCAACCTCCCATCCCACCCCACCCCCTCCCACCGCCCCTTCATAACCCTATGGTTGTTTTTCAGAGTCCATAGTCTCTCATGGTTCATCTCCCCTTCCAGTTTCCATCAACTCCCTCTCCTCTCCATAATTCACTTGTTTTAATATTGATATGATTTCCAGGATTTTCCCCTTGAACCAGGTTTATTAATTTTTATTTTTCTAGAAATTTGTTTATTTTTATAAGTAACTAAATTTATTGTGTGTAGAGTTTTCATGATTTTATTTTTTTTATTTTCTGAAGTAATTTTAGTGATGTCCATATTTACATTTCTAAAATCATTTATGTATATCTTTACCCACTTTTTTTCCATATAAATTGTGCTAGAGCTTTGTAATTCTTCTAAAAGCAACTTTTTCGGTTTGTGGCCTCTCTATTGATATCTGTTTTCTATTTCATTAATTTGCATTTATATAAACTCATATCTTTATTGTTTCATTCCTTATGCTTCCCTTTGGATAAGCTGCTTAAGCATTTCTATTCCAAAGCCAAATGCCTTACAAGTACTCATAAATATAACGGAGTTAAAAAAAAAAAAAAAAGCTAGTAGAAAAGGGCTCAACACATGTGGATTCCAGTCTTGAGTGTCATACTACTTGAGATATCTTGGCTTATCAGCTGATAACCTTGGTCATGTATCTTAAGATAGATGAAAACATAAATGCACAAGTTGAATATTTTAGTTGACATGTTTTGTGCAGAATCTGTATAACCATTACCTCTCTTGACCTGGACTACTTTTGTTAGCAACCATATCCCAAAGTTAACTGAGTCCGATATGACTGTTAAGTAAACTCCTTAATTTTCCCAGAAAATTGCTGTTAAACTGAATGCTCCCCTATCTGGTACATATTCAGTTGCTCAGTTGTAAACACTGATCTTTGTCCCCACTGCACTTTGTTATAAGGTGCTGCAAACAAAATGATCCATATGAATATTAAAATGCTCTTTTATGACAAAATTTGAAATGTTAGAATTAGTGCTTAATCCATTTAATCAGGAAAAATATCAAGATATCAAGATAAATACTGTTACGATAATGTTAGGTAAGTTTGTGAGACCTTGAGTCCTTGTAGGTGGCATAATTTTGCATAACAGACTTTACCATAGCTACGGGAAACAAGTGAGTTCTTGGCTTTTTTTTTTTTAATAAATATATTTCTTCATGTACCCCTAACACTTCATTTGGTTAGTTCTACACTTCTCCATTGCCAAATCATTCTTAATGAGATCTGATTTATGAAATAAAAATTCAATTATAGTTGATTGGTCCTATTTACCTTTTTGGCCATGCCATTCTCCACCTACACAGTATCTTCTCGATTAATCCATTTAATCCAAGGCTTGAATTGGAGGAAGTTAAGGATGGGAGATTGGGTTTGACCTTTACTTTTGAATAACTGTAAGTCACAAATACAGATTCTGCTGTTGAGAGGAGAGGGGATCATGCTTATCAGTTTCTAATTTTTTTCATCATGCTTGAAGTCATTTCTCAACCCTGATAAATCCTATGTTGATAAATCAACATAAATCCTAAGTCAAGAGTCATTTTTGAACAAACTAATCAAAACTACTTCCGTTGTTGTTGTTAAACACGGAGCATCAATCACAAAGTATTCGTTGAGCTCCTATAATATGCCAAGAACCACCCTGTCCTGTGAATCTCAAACATCAATCTCCTTCAAATCCACAGCTTCAATTTGAGATCTGAGAGACAGAACTGAAAGTCAAGCAAGCACAACAGAGAGGTACCAGAGATTACTTTTAGAAGCCAGATGCTATTTTGTCAGCAGACTCATAATGTGCATCTTAAGCTCGGCCTTAGGTACTCTTGGCAACGACATGAAACCGTTTACAAGCTTCCCTAAGCTAGAAACAGAAAAAGACAATGTAATGTTGTAGAAAATAAGCATTGTTCTGTAAAGAACTAATCACATAAGATTAATAATGCTCCAAGACAGGACTGTAAACCTTAATGGTAATGGGGGAACAGTAGACAGGCCAAGCCAGATTCTCAGGGCACTTTACAGATATGGAGAGAATTGTTTTTGGAAGCTGCACTATTTCAGACCACTAGGGTAACCTTAAGTAAATGACTATTTCGATGTTCCAATAGCACTTAGTTTACTAAAGCAGTCAATTATTCCAACTCTGAAATACCCAAACTGTTTCTGAATAGTTGCTGTAGCCTGTAGCAAATCAGCAGGATGCCGTTCTCTAGTTCCTTCCATTCCTGCCTAGTCCCCAGCTTAAACTGACGCCCTACAACCAAGCATTAACACTTGCCAAGCATTTTGAAAATGAAATGCTGCCTAGTACACAACCCTGTGGGTGCCTGACTAAATCCTCTTGGACTCTCTTGAGTGAGGGGTGAGGGAGAATTAACACTGGATCGCGCCAATTGTGCTAAATAATGACCCACATGTGAGGGAAAAAAAACCAACATTTTCAAGATTGCTGTTGAGGAATTAATTCATAACTGAGATAGTGGAAATATTTAGATGGGCAGTATAAAAGTGTGCTATGTTCTTCCAGGCCTCATGGACTACCCCTCCACACACTTACATTCAGTTATGTGTGCCTCATGATTCCAAAAAGAGTCTACAGCCAATAAAAATGTTTCTTAGGATAAGAAATCTTCCTTCGCTAAATTGGCGAGTGTGCTTGAGTTTTATCACAATTGGGCTGGACCTCTGTGTCAGCAGAGTGTATCCCATGTGGGAGCAGTTCCATTATTTGGAGTCAGGTTTTTAAAAAAGGAAGGATGCCATGTGGCAACTTCATTATGCTAGAATATAGCAGCACATCTCCCTTCTGTTTTAAGTAGCCTTATAACCAAGTGATTCGGAAAATGTTTGAAAATTGGTTATACAAATATTTAGCAAAGCTAATAGCATCCCATAAATATTTTTTGACTTAGGAATTAACACTAAAAAAGCGGAGGAGGGATGATATACCCACAGCCTCCTGGTCATGGATGTAAATGAAATTCAGTATCAAAGCAGATGCACCAGTTTCTTGATATACTATTTCTGTCAGATTCTGGCAATGGCTCTGATTTGAACAGCAATTACTGGTAAAGAATTTAGCCTCAACTGTTTAGGAAAGTGGCTTTATTGAATTTATAAACAAGGCCCTACAATTTTCCATTTCCTTAGCAAGATATTAAATCAACCACACTAAGCATGTCATCATGACTATAATTTACGTGATGTGACATGGCAGTTAAGATGTACTGAGGTAATTTGTGAGAGCTAGCAGTATTATTGTAGTATCAAAAATTTATATGGTTCAGTTATTAAGGCAAATTGTTTCATTCATACTGAGATATCTGACAGTAAACCACCAAGGGCTTCCACATTACATTAAAAAATGACTTCCATATTCAAACAATTTGCACACCCTGTTACCATTATTTTGTTCACTGAGTGGAAGTCGAAGCACAGGCAATACAGCTATTTGATGTGGAAATGATCTGTGGGGAATATGAAGTGCTTCATTGTGGGTGGTTCTAAGAAATAGTTCAGCCAGGATAAAGGAAGTTATCTTTGGGCACCAACAACTAGGAACAGGATGTCCAAATTCTTTGCTCTGGTGCTATTTAGTATCCGATTTGCTTGCTCTCCTTATGTCAGTTTGATTTTCAGCCAACAGAAAGAAAAAGCATATGACCGAATAAAAAATATGGAAAAAGCTGTAAAGAATGTTCTATTATAAGCTGTTCTTACATAAATTTCACCATTGTAAGAAAAATAAGACCTTTGAAACACATCCAATTTTGACCCAAGGCTCTTCTCTGAACTCCTCAGGACAGGGGCAAAAAATTTAACAGTTTGTATATTTATCTTTTTTTTCAAGCAATTTTAAGCTGTTATATGCTATTTTATTCTTGTTAGAAATACAGGAGTTTCCAAAATAGAACAGGATAGAATGAATTCTTGTTGTAAAAGGCCTTACAAATACAAGTTTAATTGGATTTTTATTACAGCTGTAGAATTTTATGCCATATACACTGTCTCTTTTAAAGTACATATTCATTGAAAAACGTGTTTTATTCATTAACACATTTTTCATAATAGCATTTAGAAGTCTGCTAAAAATAAGAAGCTGGCCACTGGTTAAATTCTTTTTTTTTAATCAGCTAAAACCACCAATTCCCATTCACTGAATATGTGAACTACTAAGTTTTTCTTTCTCGATATTCATACTCTGTGCAAGAGAGCCACTAACAATAAATATATTTTGCTTGTTTTGTCAATGAAGATTTCATCAAAAACATCACTGTATTCTTACAGGTAAAAACTCAGAAGCTTACATAGCATCAAGTTGCTAAGGGATTTTTCTGTCACCGTTACAATTTCTGGTGTGATTAGTTAATTAAACTATCAGCTGATAAGGTACTAACTTCTGCAGAACAAGCAGACCATTTAGAATTATTATACCAAATTTGGTTTCTGACAAACTCTTAGGCAAAATAAAATAGTATGATAAAAGCCAAGACCTCTATCTAGATAGAGTTCATCCACAAAAGAAAAAAAAAAAAACCATAAAAACAAAACCCACCGCATTTCTGAGGCTGCTACATTTGTTTATCTGTGTATATTTTTATGTATGTTTCAGTGGGCTTTAAAAACAAAGATGCTTTCAATCTGGCCCTACTTTTAGCGTAGTTTTCTTTTGAGCTCCAGAAAATACGTTGTTTGCATAAACATCATGGCAAGTATTAAGTTAGTTATCTAATAAATTTCATTTCCAATTAACATTCATACAAGGTAGAAAAATTAGCTGTCTTGAATATCAGCTTTGAAATAAAATAGAAACAGAGGAGGAAACTTCAGTAAGTATCCTACCACGGACAACTCTAGAAAAAACAGCTATTTTGGGGCACCTGGGTGGCTCAGTGGGTTAAAGCCTCTGCCTTCGGCTCGGGTCATGATCCCGGAGTCCTGGGATAGAGCCCCACAGGGAGCCTGCTTCCTCCTCTCTCTCTGCCTGCCTCTCTGCCTAGTTGGGATTTCTCTATGTCAAATAAATAAGAAAAAAAAAAAAAGAAAAAGAAAAAACAGCTATTTCAAGTAAACACAACACAGTTCCTTCCAATATTCATCATTTGTTTCACAAAAATATCTTCAAGGTTTTGCAAAAATATCCTAGAGTCTTCATCAGCGTATTCAGTCATTCAAAAAGCATAAAAATGACTTAGACACTACCTCCCCCTGCCATCCCCCCCAAAAAGTTAGCACAGAATACCAACTGTGTAAAGTTGTATATTAAGGATGCTATAGACCATTCACTTTTGGTATACATACTTCCCCCAGCAGGCCTGGGGGAAACATCCAGCTTAAACTGATTTAGTTGCTTCTGGCTTCCTGATGCACCATGAATTTGTTCCGACCTTTATTTAAAAAAATACTTAAGGGACATCTGGGTGGCTCAGTTGGTTAAGCTGCTGCCTTCGGCTCAGGTCATGATCCCAGAGTCCTGGGATCAAGTCCCACATCGGGCTCCTTGCTCGGCAAGGAACCTGCTTCTCTCGTTGCCTCTGCCTGCAACAAGGAGGTATATACTCTCTCTCTCACTGACAAATAAATGAATAAATAAAATCTTAAAAAAAATTAAAAAATACTCAATAAAACCCATTCTCTGTATTGATCGGCTAGAGCAAAGCAGCAAGAAGCTGGCACTGCGAGGACTTACTTTGTTTCCCAGGTACGGAGCTGGTGCACTCCAGTAGTGACCCTGCGGCAAGGCACGGTGGACTTCCTCACTGCGGATGCTGATCTGCTGAGGCGGGTCTAAGTCATCCTGCTGGGGAGCCACTCGAACGTGGCCAGAGATGTCTGTCAGGTACCAGCCACGCATGTCTTGTATCTTCAAGAAAACACACGATCATCTTACTTAAGAAAAACAAAACCAAAAACCACCTCCACTTTTTTCTCTTTCCTATTCTGTATAGCGTCCAATCTTTGGAAATTAAAACAACAACAACACAACAACAACAACAACAACACCTATTAAAGTTTACAAAAATAGGAGAGCTGTGGAAAATGTGAAACTTATCATATGTACTCATCATAGAGTCTCATTGTGTTCTTGTTGATTCTAGGATTTGGATAGTAATATGTAATCATCTGTTTTTATTGATACAATGCTTTTTAAGAAGTTATGACTCCAAATACTTCTCTCTTAAAAACAGAAATTTGTTCAAAGCTACACAGGGATTATACTGTTATATAAATTATCTGATAGCTGGGCTCTAAACTGCATATTTTTCATTCCACTAATAATTTCCTATTGCTTATGAGAAAAATAATTACAAAAGGTTTTACATATGTATTTGTAAAACATAGGAAGAAAAGAGATAAAATATGCAAGTGCCTGAAAGGTAGCTTTGCATTGTTTCTCTACCCCTTTCATTTAATTAAATTTCAGTTTTGAGGCTTAAGGACATTTGAATCCACTAGCCTGTTGCTATGGCCACAGCTCACAATACTATACCTAGTCCTTCCCGTGGGGTTTGAAGTGCTGTAGGAATTCATAGCCTAGATCCTTGGCCCAGAAAAGGAAGGAGCCTTAAAGGAAAAATTAGGAAACACATGATGATTTGCTCTTCCATCTTTACATTCCGGCCGAGGGAGGGCATACAGCTACAATTCTGATTTAGACTGCCATACCTAGTTGGGACAAAACATAAGACACAGAGGTTTGTGGCTACCAGGGGCCCACTTAGATGTGTGTGAGTGGCTTAGTGTTGTAGGTGATGGGGAGCAGAATAGTGATGATGAGAATATGTGGATGACATTAAAAAAATTTTTTTTCATGTAGAGGTCATTTGATTCTCCATCTCTCAAAGTTGTGGAACAGCTGGGACTAGACCTTAAGAAATGTGTTACTTCCTTCTCTTCTTTCCAACATCATCCTTCAGGGATTCTAAGCACAGTGAGATTCAGAGGAAGGTCTTTCCAGAAGGCTTACTGACACGCAAATATCATTTGGACCTAACTGCTGAGAAACAAGGCTAAATTTGAGTTCTGCTCTTCTGCTGGCCATGAAACTTTGATGTTAATGGAACAGTCTAGAGCGTGGGGTGAAACTTTACAGACAGGAAGGGAAGTGGGCTAGATGCCTAATTGCTGTTGGTTCTATGTAATCTGCTCTGAAAGCAAATGCATTTGATAGTGTACAGATTCCGATTTAGATATGAGAGGACAATCAGAAACCACTCATGGTATTTTAGACTTGACATCAAAGTAATTAATACAGGCAGAAGAGAATATTGTAGCTATGTTAAGTATTCCTTATCTGACTAAAGTTGAAGGGGTGTTTGGAAGGTAGTTTACTGCAAATGTGATCTTTGTAAAGCACAACCCTGGTCCTATCACTCCCCTGATAAAATATCCCAGTGGTTCTCCAAGTATAAGAATCTAACTTAGCATTCGAAACCCTGGCTAGTAGAGTTTCTCATTCTCTTCTAGGCTTCTCTTTCTCCAGCTTGCAACCAGCTACTCTGTAGTCTTAAGACCTGCCATTCAGGCTATTTGAAATTCCCTGAGGGTCCCATTTTCCTCTCCTACATCCTCTATCAGGACACAAACCACTGTCTGTGCAGAGTTGAAAAGGCAATGGTGAGCAATCCTTCTTAATTTGTATACCAAAAACATTGGTGACTGGAATACATAATTCTGCATAGCATATCTGATGCTTTCTCAATTGAATCCTGTGCCCTTGGGGTTATAATCACATTAATCCCATTACTGCTTCACATAGTAATCATGGACACTGAAAAGACGAATATTTACTATTTCTAAGAGGTTCCAGGCTCCACACCGCTACAAACAAAACCTTTAAGTCTTTGATCAAAGATACATAAATAGCATTTGAAAGAAAATTCAATCCCTTCTTCATGATAATGGTAAGTAGAAACTTACTACCAGAAAACCATTTTTTAAAAAAATTTCTTACAAAAGAACAATAGCAAGGAGGTTCCATGGAGCAGCATACAGAATGAAAAGGCTATTGCTTACATGGCCGTAGGTCCAGTAGGAGCTCTGACATCTGTTTGAAACCCCGGAACAGAAACACTCATCACAACCTTTATGATTATCCTCTTGCAAATTGAAGAAGCCAGCTTTACAGCGACTGCAGTCCCCACCTTCAACATTCTCCTACAAATAGAAGCAGAGATACCCTTCAAGATAAAGAACTGTCTCTATTTAGTTCCGTGAAAGGAAATTATAAACTGGATATTCTTCATTTTACCCTTCAACCATATTTAAAAGATAGGGATTTTTTTTTAAAATCTGCTCAAAATCTCCTTGTTAAGCTATCTCCTTTCTAGCCATACTGACGCGAAAGGATAGTGGATACTCATCTACTGTCGTAAAAGCTACAACTTGATCTTCATGTATATCAAGAGCGTGGTGTAAACGCCATGATAAATACAGCAGTGAGTTTCACTGACTAAAATGGGCACAGGCTGCTTCACAACCTCTGTTGTTGAACCACTTCCTCTTAGAACACATGATATATGATAAAATTAGAGAATTAAACTAATGGACGTGGAACAGCATGTTGATATTATACAGAGGACAAAATACTTTCCATATTACATATTAAAAAAACATACACTTGGGGCAACCATGAGAACCTGACAGGGAGAAAAACTGGAGTAAGTGGCCATAGATTTCCTTGATGCAATCAAGCAGGAAAAGAGGAAAGTTTTTCTTGGTTAATTTTCACAGTGTTTCTTTAATACATTGGTGTAGCCAGTTAATCATATAGTAATAATATGGGAAATATAAATCTCGTGTGGTGACTGCTTTCCAGATTGGTATCATTAATCCTAGTCCCAACATACTGAAAAATCATTTGTTTATAGATGGGCCTATACTGTGGACTCGGGCTAGGGAAAGCTGATTATCTGACGAAAAACTGGGAAGGTTGCGGTCTCTCAATTTAAAGAATAGTTAATCTTAACTAGTAACTTCTAAATGAAGGCTCCTTGCTTTGTAGAAACAGATTCTCAGTATTCCCTACACCTGAATTTGCTCCACATTTCTTCTCTCCTTGAATTCCTTCATCACGTTAATTCTGAGACTTTCCTTCTCCTTAGAGAACTTCTCTCTCAGCTGTGCTTCCATAGTCCTTTGTACATTGCTCTATTATAACCACCAAAAAACCCCACATAGCTGTATCTTATGAGTTTGTTCTCTCTAGGTATATCCTAGTTATACCCCATAATCTATTCAGAGGTAGAAACCTTGTCTTACTTATTGTTACACTACCAGAAAATGCTGAGGTTCCTGTTACAACACTGAGCACTAGCTAAAAAAAATTTTACTAAGTTTAAATAAATTTCTTGGTGGTTGTGTTTTTCATCCACAGCAAAGAGCTATGGATATAGTAGATGTTTAACATAATTATTTTTTAGTAGATGTTTAATATAATTATTTTTTTAGTAAACCAAGATTGGGCAGAAGATAGGGTTGATAAGATCTGAGAACATAGGAGAAAAAATAGGAGAGAGAACAAGAGTGTGAAAAAATAGAAAAATTTGTAAGAATAAATAAATAAAGAGGTCCTGCTTGTATCTGAGAGAATAATTTATTTGAAATTAACTTTTGACTCTTAATTTCTATGACCCACTTAAGAGACCACAGTCACTCTATATTGCTGGGAACCTAAACAAAGGGCTATCTCCTGGCCCGTTTCACATGTCAATTTTTAGCAATTTGATAAATACACAAATTGAATTATTGCCACAGACATTCTTGCCAATTTTTATTTCTAAGGTAGATTTCAGATATTTTCAGATGATAAGTGTCAGCAAAACTAATCAAACTAATTTCGGACCTATGGTGACAAATAATTCCCCAAAGCTCTGAAGCTGGGAGTCCTCAGAAGAGTATATAGCCAGGAAAGATGAAACATCTCTATAATTGTAGTTTAGCTTATCCCACTGAGGACACACTATAGCTGTTCTGTAGACTGTGCTTTTATGCACTTGGTCTAATCTACTTTTCATTTACTCTAATTTGGAAACTGTGATACTACTTTTCTAAGATTCAGACTAAGTTCAACAATTTGAAATTTTTAGACATTACATTTTCCTTATCTCTGTTTTTTCCTGGTAATATAACCTTGAAAAAATAGGATTCAATAATTTCAATATTCAATTAATTAATAACCTGAAGCAACAGAATAGAGAAGGAATTCTAGGGACTCTAAAGATGGACAGGTCAAGGTCTCTGTCTTTAAAAGTCAACATCTAGAGCCAGGTAAAATGATACATTTACAATCCACTATAATGCTAGATGGAACAGGATTGTGCCTCTGAGAAATCAATTATATTATGGGAACACAGAGGATGAAGGACTAATTGTGCTACAAAGGCTTAAGGAGGCTTTGTGACAGGAGTGGCATCGTTTGCCATTTTGCAATTTTGAAGAATGGTTTAAAAATTGAACCTGTTGGAGAAGATAAAATGAGAGACCCATGGTTAGCAAAGAGATTGGAAACAAGAAATAATTCAAAGGGTAGATGATTCATTCATTATTTATTTTTTCAAAACAGACACACTGAATAGTTCCTGTGTGCCAGGGTCTGCCCTTGGTACTTGGCTTCCAGTGTCTTTGCCCTCACATAATGAACTTTCAAGGCTACTCTGAGATATTGATCTTTTCTCTCAGGAATTGGTAAATCATTATAGGTCATTCAGGAGGAGGTAAATCAAAAGAACTATACTTGATGCACCTAAGTTGGCGGGAAGAGGTAAAATGTCTAAGAAAGACGAGACACTGGTCAACTCTTTCATCACCATATGGTGCAGTAAAGTGTTAATTCAATAGGCCTGGAGTGCTCAAACTCTGCATACTCTAAACTAAAAAGACCATTGCTCAACCAGCTCCTGGGAGATAACCTATAAGCCCTTGGAATATTCTGCTTGATAAGAGTGTCTTTGTATACCTGGGGTCAGGGGTCACATCAAACAGTTTATGCTAATAATCCCATTTATGGAGAATGTCTAGTTTTGTTTCACCATGACATTGCACCACATTTATCAGCTTACAATACCATTTATAGTGAATGCATAGTTTTGTCTACCTGGGGCCCTGAGTCACAATGTATCAGTTTGATCTCTGGGGGACCTGGAGACTGGGTCAGTCATATAAGAGCTTCATACCTCAATGACTGACCTCCCAATAAAAATCCAGAATAGCAAGAGTTGGGTGAGTTTCCTTGGTTGGAATACCTCGTAAGTATTGTCATACATTGTTTCTGGGAGAAATAAATACTTTCCATATGATTCCATTGGGAGAGGATAGCTGGAAGTCTGCATTTGGTTTCTTCTAGACTCTTTCCTATGCACCTCTGTCTTTGCTGATTTTAATCTATATTTTTTTGCTGTAATAAACCATTAGGGTGAGTACAAAAACGTTTTAGAATTCTGCGAGTCCTTCTAGTGAATCACTGATAATGAGTGTGGTCTTGGGGGCCCCCAACACACCATAGTAAAGATAATAGGATGTTTATACCTAGAAAAACAGGCTACCCAAAGTGATAGTTTTGCTTTGTTGTGACAAATCTTCAAACCAAAACATTTTAGAACTCTTTATAGGTCTTCAAGCTAATCCGATTCTACACCACCATGCTTACTTCGACCCTCCTCACAAGTAACAATCAACTTCTGTAAGATCTGCATAGATCTTACACACGACTGGATAGGATGTCAGCTTCATGCCACAGCTTTAAGTTCTAGACTCCTACTTATTTAGTCCTGAGTCTGCACCACATTTTTTTCTTGAGTGAGTGGTAGCTGGGTTCATTGGATTGAAAAGTGCTTGGTTCTGATTGTTCTCAGGTTCTACAATAGACAAATACTAAGTCAAATCTAAATAGTAAATATGTTGGATATAGTACCAACTTATGTATCTGTCCTCATAGCTTAATTAAAAGGGCCTTTCAAAGCTGACAGGATAAATTGAGGATAAAATCTTTTTAGATAACTAGAGCTCTGCTTTCTGGTCATGCCTCCACTTGCAGAGAATAAATTAGTTATTGCAGGTTCTACTTCCTCCTTTTCCAATCTTCCTTGAGAGTATATCTAAGTAATTTCTTATTTAAGGATTGTGTTTCCAAAGTTTTCTTTTGAATGATATTAGCTTCAAAACAGGGAAAACATCACAGTTTGATATTTAATGTATTTTTAGAGTGGCACAATTCAAACACAAAGGCATAGTGTTCCAGGACTTATACTGAAACTTCTAGGGAGACAAGTTCCCCACCTTCTAGTAACTTGCTCACATAGAAAATCTTGGTAGCTTTCTTCTCAATTCTTTTTATGGGCTCTAAGGTACATAACTGCTTTTATGAAACTTCTTCGTAGTTCATCAACAATGCCATACATGAAGTGGCTATGATTATATTCCTGATTCATTTTTGGAAGATCTTCCTGATTTGAATTTTTGATTCTCAGATTGAGAGTGAATCTTCTGCTTTATGGGTAAGTTCCTTGAGCAGTTTAATTTACTATGCTGTCAGTATCAAATTATTAATAAAATCTATGTTATTTTTCACTATTCCCTTACTTGCTATTTTTACTCACTCATTCATCAAATCATGTACTACACATAAACCATTATGCAAAACGCCTGAGGGAATATAAAAATATTCAGGAGGATTATAGCAAAGGAAGTAAGGGTATGGACAAATAAGTATACAACAAGGCAGAAAGAAGTCACTTCCCCAAAAGGGTTACTGAGAACATGTGAGTCAGACACCAGATTCATCTCCAGAGTCCTCCATCTCTCTGAAGGAAAAATAAGACAGAAAAATAAGATGGGTGACGAAGAAATTGATCTTAAGTATCTAATAATGGTAAGTTTGCAACCTGCAGCCCAAATGTTATTTTGGTTGTGAGATTTCTCTCTGCTATAGCTATGATTCTATTATTTCTTTGTACTGATCAACTTCAAGAAGAGTCAACATATAATTTAATAAAATGTTTAAAGTTTTTTCTGTTTATTTAAACAAAAGGGGGTCTAATCTATTCTCTTTCAGCATTCAAATGGACATTTTTGTCAATCCAGTAATTTTAATAGTTTATTTAGAGTCTAATAGAATTCCACTAGACTGGAATTCTATTTCCAGTCTAATGTACAAATTTACTGATCATTTTTACACCTCAGCCCAAGAAATAGGTAATTTCTAGAATGCTCCTGACTTCTATTCTAGAGATTAATACTCCCTTATATCTCAATATTTTCTTAAAACAAAATAGTCCCCTTTCTTGGTGTCTAAACCATTACTCTAGTTGGTTCCATTAAAATAACTAAATAATAACTAATAATAGCAACCATTTTCCATGCTAAATTATCCATGCAATAAATATATTTATCCTTATATAGGCTGATGATAAATAGGCCTCTTCCCTTTAGACCAGCGCTTCCCAGCCTGATTTTTATTTTCAAGCCCTTAAGGAGCCTATTTCATTACCTTTTTTATTTTCATACTATCCTTACCATGAAATCTTCGTTCCACATGTATACTCTGTGTACAGGTGCACTGTGTCCATATGCTTGCCATATACATAAAATGAAAATGGTATTTTCACCCCTCTTAGAGCCAATTTTCATCCCCTTCCGGAGACATGCATGCTTAAGACACATATTTCTATTGCACATATTTAACTGAGTAGATAAGTAGGTATGTTGTGGTCTACCCTACAAAATATTTATGATAACTGCCCTTTCTCCTTCAGCAGTTTTTTCTTTAAAAACAAATCTTAATTAGAAAACCCTTACTAGGTTCTTTTTTCTTAGAGTCAGACATTGTTGGGTTGACACCAATTTTCTTTTTGCTAGAGTTCCCTCGGCAAAGGCTCTCTCTAGAGAAAAAGAGTCACGATCCATTCCCTGTAGCCATTCTCAGGAAGTCGCCTTCTTATAAATTAGGTACAACTCCAGTGGTACATGTTTAACCGTGATTGTTAGTCAACTGGGAATTCTATTGACAAGGTTACCCGGAGTATCTCCAGTGACATTTAAGTTATTTTTGGTGATAATTGCTCCAGAAATGCTGTAGTCATGCCTGTTTTTGGGGGGCATTTGTAGTCAATTACAGATTTTCTTCTGTTATGGCCTTCATTCTAAGGCATCCAAGTATTAAAAGACGTTAACAAAAGAAGGATAATTAGCTAATTAGCAGTATTTGTTGAGCGCTTACTCTTTAAATACACTGTTCCGTGGCTAAATAATAAGTGGTTGGTGGTTAGAAGCAAGAAGAAAATAGAAGAAAATTAGTTCCCACTTCATATAAGTTTATTTAGCCTTTAATATTAAAAATTGAATAACATAGTATTTCTCAACTGTTGCTGTTGCAGGAGACAAACTCTGGAATGCACTCCTCATGCTAAGAAATTGACATCTGTAATTTAGATTCAGGATCAAACATATAAATTGAACGCCTTTTGTAGAAATGCCCAGGGTTCGAGCCTAACAAGTTAATGAGGTGATCACTGCCATATATAAATGGGAAAGGGAAATACAAAAACAATAAAAATCTTAGCACACACCATGAAAATCCCATTATAGGAAAAGAGTAGAAACTTACTTCTACTCATAAAAAGAAATATAAATAAACAGAAAAAGTAATTAGTATGTATTTATGATGATCCCTTATACTTTCAAAAGGCTTTGATGTTATAATTACACCTATGAGAGTTAGGCAAGAAAGATTTAATATCATCATTTTATAGATTAAGAAATAGGTATCAACCAATCTTAGTAACTTTCAAATCTCTGCAATAGTTTCATTTTCTTTCTTCCTTCTTTTTTTATGTATGAGCCACTGTCAGCTTCTTATTGATTGATGAAAAAAATAACAGAAGTGAGGCTGACATTAAATAGATTGCAAGTTGTGAAAAGATAATAAAGGAAAAGACAAAGATGTTATAAGTGATTACTGCAGGAGAATGATTTCTATCAGGGGAACCAGGATCCCAGCTTTGCTAAGAAAGTGAAGATGAACCTTGAAAACTGCCTAGCATACAAAGGGCCAGGGCCAGGGGTGAGGTTTTCCCACCCTTCTAAATAGACTCTGAAATTCCAGAAAGAGCTTGGTGCTCCTGAGGAATGTAATGCAGGCTAGAAGACAGGGACTGAAGCTCCAGAACATTCTGGGAAGATAACCCAAGGTCAGATCACATAAGCTTGCTGGCCAATAAGGACTTAATGGAAAGTGCAGTAGAAAACCCAAAGCAAAGCACGCAAAAATACACACTTTGATTTCTAATCTTTTACTTCACTATTATCTTTCTGTTATAAGACTTTGATAAAATAAAAGCACATGTTACAACCTAGATCAAGGTCAGTTTATATTATGTATCAGAGTCTGTAATCCAACAGCCTTTGAATGGATAACATGACACCAAACTTCAAAAGAGCCAATTTCTAGCATGTGGTACTTAAAATAAATACCAAGAGTCTGACCAGCATTTACATTCAACTGACTCATATATCTGGGAATGCTTCCCTCTTGTAACTCACAAGAACATAGAGGAATTTCAAAAGTGTTAATAATGTATAAAAATTAGTAAGTATTTTTATGTCTTGAGCTAACATTGTTTTCATATTTTGAAATATAATGAGGATGATGTTCACTAATATCATTGAGTAAATAAGATATAACAGATATAACAGAATATCTGTGTAAAATTGATAGCAGTTGATACATACTAATTTCATTTACCTCTTTTCAAATCAGGAAATCTTTTTTTTTCCTTTGATTAAAGAAATTTTAAATTAGGAATTATTTTAAAGCACCAGAAAAGTACACATGACATTTATCCACTACCCATAACCTAGAGGTTGAAAAATATTAACATTTCTCATGTGTGTTTCAGATATATTTTAAAGGAATATTTAGTCACATTTGAAATTTATTTCATGTCTATCCTAATCCCTTCCCCTTTTCTCTAGAGTTAACTAGTCTCCAAAATTCTACATATCAGTGTATTTAAAAATTTTTAATTTAAGTAAGTGTGTGTCCACACAATATGAAACTGTTTTATGTCTTACAATGTCACATAAATGACAGCACAATGACATTGGTTTTCCTCACCTCTCCTGAAGTTTCTGAGATTTATCAATGCTTAGGCATGAGGACCTATTTCAAACTCACTGGAACAGCTCTCCTATCATATTTCATGAATGTATTGCACTTCATTTTTCTTACTGATATATGGATATTTCGATTTTTTTCTAATTTTTAAAACAATTATGTATATGGCGGACCTCTTTTCTTTGCTTCTTCCTGCACAGTGTACAAGTTTCTTTAGCGTGAATGTCTAGATGTGGAGTTGCTGAGTGACAGACTTCATTATCTTAATGATACCAGATACCCTACTGTACTCCTAAGGTCGTAGTACTAATTTACCCAAATGACAGCAGCACTGCTCTTGGTTTTCACCAGGATTTGATATTATTTGCTATCTCCCAATTTAAAGTTTTATCCTATGTTCTTCAATAATCTTCTTAAAAAGTATCTCCATTTTAAAATACTTATTTCTAAGTATCATATAGTTTTTGTTCCTATTCGGAATATTTTCATTCTATTTTCTAATTGGTTATCACTGACATACAGAAATGCTACTCTTTTTTATAGACAGATTCTTGCATTCTTCGAGCCACTGGAACGCTCCTCTGGTTTCAATATTCTCCTTGCTAAAGGATGTACATCATTGAGCAGTGTTTTCAATACAGTTGGACTGACAATGGCAAACACACACCGTGATATTTGTCTCTTGCACATATGATATGATATATGCAATAAAAACATATCTAACACATATAAAACTTTTTCTCTCAATCTTGACTCGCGGACAAGTTGCCTATTGGGAGCTTAGGAGGTAGATTTCTTTTTTATCTTCTTCAAATGGAAAACACTGAATTTTCTTTAATTCTTGACAATTCTTCTTTTCATCATTTTTGGATATTCTTTCTCATCTATTTCATCTAGTATCTTCTTTGGCAACTCCTGCTAATTTTGTTAAATTTTATCCTTCTATGAGCCATGCCACTTAGCATCTCATGTTTTCATGTCTTTACTTCCTATGTCAATGAATAAGTGATATTCTCAAGTCCACATTTCTAGTTCTCTATTAAGCAGTTTCTAATCTGCTCAGCCCATTCACTGAATTTTAAATTTCAACTATATACAGTTTTTATTTCTAGAAGTAAATGATATTGACTTCTTTTCTAAAGCTGCTTATTTATTTTAATATAGGGTCCTATTTTGTACTGTTTTTCTCATTCTTTTTTATTCTTTTATCTTCAAATCATGTTTTATGATTATACATTTTCATGTATTTTATGATTAATATGATAAAAGTATATACTTTGTTGTTTATATGAATTCTTGCAAACTATCTTATTCTTCTAGATCTTGGTGTACCAACATTCTGACTTCTGTGGCTCCTGATTTCGTTTTGTAGTTATTTTTCTATCGTGCAGTGAACTGCTTTATGGCAAGCTCATCATCAGGTGAGGCGGCACTTTCTTTCCTGTGGGAATACCACTTACCTGACATGCTGAAGAATTCTAACATAAAGAGAGAATAAAACTGACCCCATTCCCATATGGCACACAGGTTTGGGTGTTTGCTTCCTCACTGCACACTAATTTTTCCCCGCCTGGAGCCCCAAAGGAGAAAGAAAGTTACTGTTGCCACTGCTAGCTTGCAGGTAGAATTTTCTAGTGCCTGTTTCACTGTCAGGGGACAATTCTAGAGTCTAAGTGTAAATGAACTCAATTGTAATTTCCCTCCTTGAGTCCAAACCTCAATGTCAAGTCCTAGAGAGGCCATTAAAACTTCCAACCTTATTTCCATTTGTAGATTAGGACCTGTCTCCTACCCCCCACCCCACGACCTTCGTTGTTCAGCTCTGCTTGGGCTTATGCTTGTTAACTTAGGTTTCTCTTTTGGGTCTGACATATAGAAATTTCCCTCTCTTTCCTGAATTGACATAATTACAAATTTATTTACTCTGTTTCATCCAGCATACTTGTACTGGAAGTGAAAGAACTGGTGTCCCTTTTTCTCAGTATATCTTGATAGAATGTTACCCATTTAAAATTTACAATAGAAGTATATATATACCCAAGACTTCATAACCAAGTTCTTTCTTAAAGTATCTACATAGTTCAGTAAGGACAAAATTTCTTCCTAATGAAAATTATTTTAAAAAAATTACATGTGGGGCACCTGGGTGGCTCAGTGGGTTAAAGCCTCTGCCTTCGGCTCAGGTCATGATTCCAGGGTCTTGGGATCAAGCCCCGTATCGGGCTCTCTGCTCAGCGGGGTGCCTGCTTCCTCCTCTCTCTCTGCCTGCCTCTCTGCCTACTTGTGATCTGTCTGTCAAATAAATAAATAAAATCTTTAAAAAAAAATTACATGTTATAATGCAACCAAGTAAATGTGTACGTGTTTATTGGTTAATATGCATTTTGGAAATGAGCATTTATGTTAATACCATTTTATTTGAATTTAAGTCTCCAGTATCTTAGCTTCTTAATGAAGTATTACTTGTTAAATAACATTTTGATCAATCCATATTGTTTCAAATAACCAGCAGACACACCTATGTCTCATCATGTTTTCGTAAAAGAGTGGCCTACCACATTTCTCTCTACATTAATAAATGTCTGTTCAGTATTTAAATTGCATGCATATTTTGTTGGAATACTATGTACTTATTATTCTTTTTAACAAGAGATTATAGGTACTTAATTATAGTACATTACATGCATGCATATTATGATATAATTCACTTTCTGTATGCATATAATGAGTGATTTTTAAAACTATGTGGATGTCTATTGAAATCTGTTTTCTGCAAGTTTTTATCCTAAAAGAAAAAAAACATTGAGTTTTATCTAAGCGGTTATAGTTATCTATTTAAAATGTCACACAGTTGAAAGGCAACTCTTTTAATGATGCTACTTACTTATTTATTCTTTTATGATTCCTTAATTGCTGTTTATTGTCTTTTAACTATCTGTGTAGAGCTTCAGATGTGTTTGTAAGAAGGATGGTTCTTCCTTTTTGTTTTTTTATATATTTTTATTTATTTATTTGACAGAGAGAGACACAGTGAGAGTACACAAGTAGAGGGAGTGGGAGTGGGGAGAAGCAGGCTCCCCCCTGAGCAGGAAGCCTAATGTGGGACTCAATCCCAGGGTCCTGGGATCATGACCTGAGCCTAAGGCAGCAATTTAACCACTAAGCCACCCAGGCACCCCAAAATGGATGCTTCTTAACTGGGACTGTAATTGCTCGGTACAAGACAGAGGCAGACAGAGAGATGGCAGAGGGCAGGCAGTGGCTCAAGTAGCTCTCCCTCTGAGTCCTCCCAGTGGCTATAGCTCACTTATTCTAGCCTTTCTCTCTATATTTACCAAAGAAAGGAAAAAATGAGGCCTGGATCCCTCCCTCACTTGTTACTCTTTCCTTGCAAATACTAGACATCTCCAGTGTATGAACAGTAGGCATATAAAAACATTCCTTTTCTTTTTTCCCATTTGATGTCCTGTATTCTAGAGACTGGGGAGATTTCTCTTCCATTCTAAGCTCAGCTTTGCCTGTCCTTTACTTGAACAAGTGATAAAACTCAGAGATTTCCATGGAGTTTTGTAAGAGAAATAAAATGCACACAAGCAACATTTTGGTAAGTATCAGAGAAGATGAACTAAGCCGGTAGGATTGTCCAAAAAGACACACAGAATGAAGAGCAGAGGTCTCATTAAACAAGTGATCATAAACAGATGGCAACACAGTCTTGGTCTGTGCTACAGCAATTTGTTACTTCAAATAATATTGGAATAAAATGTCCTATATCTAGGAAATTTACTGTTTCAGTATATGACAGCTTTTACTATAGATTATGGACTTTCTGCCAGTTTACAGAGACAGGAGTCGTGCAGTTTCAGTAGGCAGAAAAAACACCTAAATGACCCATGATACAGCATACACTTATTATGTAACTATTATAATATTTAGCTTGTTATGTCAGACATTCTTGTCCCAATCAATATACACTTCGCATTAATACTAATATTTACTTCTTGTGCTATACTTTAATGTTTGTATGCACATACACATATAACAAAGGGAAGCATATAATTTCATGTAATTTACAGCTTCCTAGATAAGACTAATGATTTATTTATTTTTTTCTTTTTTTAAAGATTTTATTTATTTATTTGACAGAGAGAGATCACAAGTAGGCAGAGAGGCAGACAGAGAGAGAGAGAGGGAAGCAGGCTCCCCTCTAAGCAGAGAGCCGGATGCGGGACTCGATCCCAGGACCCTGAGATCATGACTTGAGCCGAAGGCAGTGGCTTAACCCACTGAGCCACCCAGGTGCCCAAGACTAATGATTTAATAAAGGTTCTTAAGAAGGTTCCAACCATGATTGAGAACAAAGGAAAAAAAAAGTAACATTCATTTTTATATCAGTATGGCATTCTAACTTTTTCAGTGGATTTTGTCAACTAATATAGATAACACTGTTTAACCCCAGTGTTTTGGAACTGATTAGCACAGCTAAAGGAAATCAGTTCTGTCATTTTAGACTTGTGCATGCCTCTGTTTCCTCTATGCATACAAGCTGTGGTTGTAATGCCTCCCTCAGTATTAACACGATGAGCTATCAGCTGAGTATGTACAACAAAAAAGGTCATATTTCTGAAAGTACTCTTAGGAGGAAAAATTGAGACTTTAATCAATTCCACTAGGGTTTCATACATTTTTAGAAATAAAACAGAAGAATCTGAATGTAATATTTTCAGACAATCTGGGTCTAAACTTCAAAAGATTATCTAAAATGCCAGAATTTAACCCCTGGCAGAATTGTTTTCAGAGGTATATATGAAGCTATGAAAGGTTTGAGTGTATCGTTGCTGTTTGTAATGCTATTTTGCAATTCACAGACTAGCTGGGTAATGGGGAAAAGGGGTTTTTGCCATGAAATGACACCTCTTCCTAGGGTGACCAGTCCTTCTTGAGTTCGTAGAATTAGACAAACAGTGGATGTGTGGACGTCCTGGTTGTAAAGACACTTACGAGGAGGATAGGTAGGGGATATTTAAAGTAGAAGTTGTTACAATTGACCTAAGGTCAAACAGACAGAACAGAACAGAAAAGAAAGGGAAAAGGACCTTCTGTCTTGACAGCAGACTTTACCGGCATACACAACACACCTTGCAGTGACAGTGTCCAAAACAAGGGTCTTCATTTGTGCTCCCTGCACCACTGCAGTTACATGGCTTGCATTCTGGGTAGCCAGTGTAGCCTCTGGCACAGCGGTCACAGCTCACACCTCTGAAACCAGGTTTGCAATGACAAGACCCAGGTGCCAAACCTATGGGAAGACAAGCCACATATTAACAACTGAAACACACACAAATTCCTAAGATTTTCATGATACTAATATTTATAATTCTTTTTTGACACAAAAACTAATAAAGAAAAGTTAAACCCAAAGGGTATAAGGTTTAATTGGAAGTTGGCTACAAGTCTCTAACACAGCATCTCTTACATATCTTTACAAATATAAAGAATGAAAAAAATAAGATAAAATCTTGAAGCTCCTACCAAAATTGAGGCCACAGAAAAACTGTCACAATGATCAAGGACTCACTTTCGTAGCTGATTAATGATACTCAAAGAACAAGCAGCGACCTGTGATACATGTTGCTTCATAGCTTAGACTACCATGAGATGGAAAAAGTGCCTGGTGGATAAAAATATACTGCTTAAGCCCAAAATTAAACAACAATCATTTAAATATGACATCATTGGGTACAAGAACAACAAAAAGACCAACAGTTTGTGGGAATAGATATTTTGAGAACAAGATATGGAGAAAAATGAAAGCAGTTTAAATTTACTTTTTCTTTTTAAATCATCAAAAAAAAATTTCTATTCTTCTCTCTGATTAAAAGAATGGAAAATTCAGATGAATAAGTACAAGTTATTGACTTTTAAAATCTGGAAGAGTGTAAGAGCCAAACAGCAAAATATAGCCCACTCAAGAAAGGAAAGGAGGGAAGAAAGAAGCATTACAAGGGGAAACACACAGCAGAATGGGAAGAAGACTGTCAAACCCACATGCTAATCATATGTCATATGTTTGTGGTCTTACTGCTCCTGTTAAAACTATGTGTGGAGAACTTTTAGAAGTCTACTTCACTGAAGGGCATTTCTCCAGTGGGTAAGTGGGGGTGGAACCCTCGTGGGGACAGTGTGCACTCAGGATCTGTGGGTCACAGAAAGACCCAAAAATCTGAATGCAGCAGAGCACCCAGGTATTGGAGCAGGGAAGCTGACTACAGAGACAGAGCCAAGGAGTGAGCTCTCAGCTTGGGGTTACCTTAAGCTGTGATCCAAGTCACAATCAGGCCACTGCTCTTTGAGCAGAGACCCCACAAGTGGCAGATCCGGAGAGACCTCCTCCTTCCTCCTGCACGAGGAAAGGCAAGGGAGCACATGGCAAGAATCTGCAGAGACTGAAGACACCAAATGGGGCCATGTGCCAGAAATAAAAACAGTCACAGGACGAGTGAGCTCAGAGCATGCCCAGAGACCACGGGGATGGGAGGGACTGACTTGTTTTCTCTGAGGGTGCAGTGAGGAGTGGGGCCGCAAGCTCTTGGCTCCTATAGGCCGGAGACTGGGAGGCCACCATTCTCATTCCCATTATGCAAAGTAGTATGGAGAGCATTCAGGGAACAAAAGATCCCGAGAGCAAACTCGAGCAGATTGCTTTAGCCTGACCCCTGGCAAGATGGTACAATACCACTTCAGGCAAAGACATTTGAGAATCACAGCAACAGGCCCCTCCCCCAGAAGATCAGCAAGAACATCCAGCCAAGACCAAGTGCACTGATCTACGAGAACAGTGGAACTCCACAGCTAGGGGAAAGCAACATATAGAATTCATGGCTTTTTCCCCATGATACTTTAGTCTTGCAAAGTTAAATTTTTTAATTTTATTTTTTCTTATTCTTTTTTTTTTACTTTTCCTCTTTACTCTTTCAACATTTTTAACTAGTTTATCTTAACAATAACTTTTTAAAAAAATCTTTCAAAATCTTCAAAACTCTCTCAAAATCTTCATTGTTATAGCCATATTTTATCCCTTCATTGTATTTAACCTTATTTTTTTGTATACATATAGATTTTTTTCCTTAAAATTGTGGGATACAATTTCTTCTAATAAATCAAAATATACCCTAAATCTAGCACATGGCTTTGTTCTAGTCTCCAACCTGATCACAGTCTCTCCTTATTTTTTTTTCTTTTTCCAACCAACTTATCTTATCAATTCCTTTTATAGAATTTAAAAAATTTTTTCATCTTTATAGTCATATTCCATCCCTTTATCATGTCTACCTTATTTTTGTGTATAGATACGTTTTTTGTTCCTTAAAATTTTGGGAGGTAGTTTCTTCTAAGAGACCAAAATACACCCAAAATCAAATGGGTGGCTCTGATCTATTCACCAGTCTAATATACATATATATACACATATATATGTATATATATAATTTTTATTTCATTTTCTCCCCCCCTCCCACAGTTTTGGGTCTCTTCTGATTTGGTTAGTGTACATTTTTCTGGGGTCTTTACTACCCTTTCAGTATTTTATTCTCTCATGCATATATTATTATCTGGATAAAATGACAAGGTGGAAAAACTCACCACAAAAAAAAGAACAAGAGGCAGTACTGATGGCTAGGGAACTAATCAATACAAACATTGGTAATATGTCAGAATTAGAGTTTAGAATGATGATTATCAAGGTGCTAGCTGGGCTCGAAGAAGGTATGGAAGATATTAGAGTATTCCCTTCTCGAGAAATAAAATCCATTCTGGTGGGGAAAAAAGAACTAAAATCTAACCAAGTTGAAATCAAAAAAGCTATTAATAAGGTGCAATAAAAAATGGAGGGTCTTACTGCTAAGATAAGTGAGGCAGAAAACAGAATTAGTGATATAGAAGACCAAATGACAGAAAATGAAGAAGCTGAGCAAGGGAGAAAAACAACTATTGGACCATAAGAGGAGAGAATTCAAGAGATAAGTAATACCATTAGATGAAACAATATTAGAATAATTGGGATCCCAGAAGAAGAAAGAGAGAGAGGGGCAGAGGTATATTGGAGCAAATTATAGCAGAGAGTTTCCCTAATACAGTAAAAGGAACACACATCAAAATCCAGGAGGCACAGAGAATTGCCCTCAAAATCAGTAAAAATAGGTCCACACCCTGTCATCTAATAGTAAAACTTACAAGTCATAGTGAAAAAGAGAAAATCCTGAAAGCAGCTCGGGACAAGAAGAAGTCTGTAACATAACAGTGGTAGAAATGTTAGATTGGCAGCAGACTTATCCATAGAGACCTGCAGACCAGAAAGAACTGGCATGATATATTCATAGCATAAAATGAGAAAAATATGTAGCCAAGGCTGTCACTGAAAATAGACGGAGAGATAAAAAGCTTCCAGGACAAACAAAAATTAAAAGAATTTGCAAACACCAAACGAGCCCTACAGGAAATACTGAAAGGGGTCCTCTAAGCAAAGAGAGCGCCTAAAAGTAGTAGACCAGAAATGAACCGAGACAATATACAGTAATAGTCAGGCACCTTACAGGCAATACAATGGCACTAAGTTCATATCTTTAAATAGTTACCCTGAATGTAAATGGGCTAAATGTTCCAATCAAAAGACACAGGGTATCAGAATGGATAAAAAAAAATAAGACCCATCAATATGCTGTCTACAAGAAACTCATTTTAGGCCCAAAGACACCTCCAGATTTAAAGTAAGGTGGAGGAAAACAATTTACCATGCTAATGGACATCAAAAGAAAGAGGGGGTGGCAATCCTTATTATCAGATAAATCAGATTTTAAGCCAAAGACTATGATAAGAGATGAAGAAGGACACTATATCATACTTAAAGGGTCCATCCAACAAGAAGATCTAACAATTTTAAGTATCTAAGTCCCTACGATGAGCAGCCAACGATATAAACCAATTAATAACAAAAACAAAGAAACATAACAACAATAATACAATAATAGCAGGGGACACTAACCCGCTCACTGAAATGGAAAGCTCATGCAAGCAAAAGATCAATAAGGAAATATAGGCTTTAAATGACACACTGGACCAGATGGATATCACAGATATATTCAGAACATTCCATCCCAAAGCAACAGAATACACATTCTTCTCTAGTGCACATGGAACATTCTCCAGAAGAGATCACACCGTGGGTCATAAATGAGGTCTCAACTGGTACCAAAAGACTGGGATCATTCCCTGAATATTTTCAGACCACAATGCTCTGAAGCTAGAACTCAATCACAAAGGAAAGTTAGAACTCAAATACATGGAGGCTAAAGAGCATCCTACTAAAGAATGAATGGGTCAACCAGAAAATTAAAGAAGAATTGAAAAAATTCATGGAAACAAATAAAAATGAAAACACAACTGTTCAAAATCTTTGGGACACAGCAAAGTGGAGGAAAGTATATAGTGATGCAAGCCTTTCTCAAAAAACAAGTAAGTTCTCAAGTACACAACCTAAACCTACACCTAAAGGAGCTGGAGAAAGAACAGCAAAGAAAGCCTAAACCCAGCAGGAGAAATCTTAAAGACCAGGGCAGAAATCAATGAAATAGAAGCCAAAAGAACAGTAGAACAAATCAACGAAACTATGAGCTAGTTCTCTAAATGAATTAATAATATTGATAAACCCCTGACCAGACTTATAAGAAAGGAAAGGAGAAAGGACCAAAATAAAATCATGAATGAAAGAGGAGAGATCACAACCAACACCAAAGAAATACAAACAATTACAAGAACATACTATGAGCAACTCTATGCTAGCAAATTTGACAATCTGTAAGAAATGGATGCTTTCCTAGAGGAATATAAACTATGACAACTGAACCAGGAAGAAACAGAAAACCTGAACAGAGCCATAACCAGTAAGGAGATTGAAGCAGTCATCAAAAATCTCCCAACAAGAGTCCAGGGCAAACAGCTTCCTGGCGGAATTCGACCAAACATTTAAAGAAGAATTAATACCTATTCTCCTGAAACTGTTCCAAAAAATAGAAATGAAAGGAAAACTTCCAAACTCATTTTATGAGGCCAGCATTACCTTGATCCCAAAACCAGACAAAGACCACACCAAAAAGAATTACAGATCAATATCCTTAATGACCATGGATGCAAAAATTCTCACCAAAATCCTAGCCAATAGGTTCCAACAGTACATTAAAAGGATTATTCACCACGGCCAAATGGATTTATTACTGGGTTGCAAGGTTGGTTCAACATCTGCAAATCAATGAATTTGATACAATACATTAATAAAAGAAAGAACAAGAACCATATTATACTCACAATAGTTGCTGAAAAAGCATTTGACAAAGTACAGCATCCTTTCTTCATCAAAACTCTTCAAAGTATAGGGATAGAGGGTACATACCTCCATATCATCAAAGCCATCTATGAAAAGCCCACAGCGAGTATCATTCTAAATGGGGGAAAATGGAGAGCTTTTCCCCTAAGGTCAGGAACATGGCAGGGATGTCCACTATCACCAGTGCTATTCAGCATCGTACTAGAAGTCCTAGCCTCAGCAATCAGACAACAAAAAGAAATAAAAGGCACCCAAATCAGCAAAGAAGAAGTCAAACTATCACTCCTTGCAGATATGATACTTTATGTGGAAAACCCAAAAGACTCCACTCCAAAACTGCTAGAACTCATACAGGAATTCAGTAAAGTGTCAGGATATAAAATCAATGCATCAGAAATCAGTTTCATTTCTATACACCAACAGCAAGACAGAAGAAAGAGAAATTAAGGAGTTGATCCCATTTACAATTGTACCCCAAAGCATGAGATACCTAGGGATAAACCTAAGCAAAGAGCCAAAGAATCTCTTCGCAGAAAACTGTAAAGTACTCATGAAAGAAATTGAGGAAGACATGAAGAAATGGAAAAACATTCCATGCTCATGGATTGGAAGAAATATTGTGAAAATGTCTATGCTACCTAAAGAAAACTATACTTTTAATATAATCCCTCTCAAAATCCCATCCATTTTTTTCAAAGAAATGGAACAAATAATCCTAAAATTTATATGAAACCAGAAAAGACCCCAAATAACCAGAGGAATGTTGAAAAAGAAAGCCAAAGTTGGTGGCATCACAATTTTAGACTTTAAGCTCTGTTACAAAGCTGTCATCATCAAGACAGTATGGTACTGGCACAAAAACAGACACATAGATTAGTGGAACAGAATAGAGTGTCCAGAAATAGACCCTCAACTCCATGGTCAACTAATCTTTGACAAAGCAGGAAAGAATGTCCAATGGAAAAAAGACAGTCTCTTCAACAAATGGTGTTGGGAAAATTAGACAGCCACATGAAGAAGAATGAAACTGGGCCATTTTCTTACACCACACAAAAAAATGGACTCAAAAAGGATGAAAGACCTCAATGTGAGACAGGAATCCATCAAAATCTTTGAGAAGAACACTGGCAGCAACCTCTTCTACCTCAGCTGCAGCAACTTCTTCCTAGACACACGACCAAAGGCAAGAGAAGCAAGGTCAAAAATGAACTACTGGGACTTCATCAAGATCAAAAGCTTTTGCAAAGCAAAGGAAACAGTCAACAAAAGCAAAAGACAACGGACAGAATAGGAGAAGATATTAGCAAATGACATCAGACAAAGGGTGAGTATTCAAAATCTAGAAAGAACTTATCAAACTCAACACCCAAAGAACAAATAATCCAATCAAGAAATGGGCAGAGGATATGAACAGACATTTCTGCAAAGAAGACATCCAGATGGGCAACAGACATATGAAAAAGTGCTCCACATCACTCGGCATCAGAAAAATACAAATCAAAACCACAACAAGATGCCACTTCACACCAGTCAGAATGGCTAAAATTTTAATGAGTCAGGAAATGACAGATTTTGGAGAGAATGAGGAGAAAGAGGAACCCTTCTACGCTCTTGGTGGGAATGCAAGCTGGTGCAGCCACTCACGAAAACAGCATGGAAGTTCCTTAAAAAGTTGAAGATAGAGCTACCCTACAACATAGATAGCCTTTGCACTACTGGGTATTTACCCTAAAGATACAAATGTAGTGATCTGAAGGGCACATGCACCCGAATGTTCATAGCAGCAATGTCCACAACTATGGAAACTATGGAAAGAAACTTGATGTCAAACTATGGAAAGAACCTAGATGTCCATCAATAGATGAATGGATAAAAAAGATGTGGTATATATATACAATGGAATACTATGTAGCCATCAAATGAAATGAAATCTTGTCATTTGCAATGATGTGGATGGAAGTAGAGGGTGTTATGCTGAATGAAATAAGTCAGAGAAAAACAATTATCATATGATCTCTCTGATATGAGGAATTTGAGAGGCAGAGCGGGTTGATGGGGAGTAGAGAAGTAAAAAAATGAAATAAGATGGGATCAGAAGGGAGACAAACCATAAGAGACTCTTAATCTCACAAAACAAACTGAGGGTTGCGAGGATAGGGAGAGGGTGGTTAGGTTATGGACATTGGGGATGGTGTGTAATATGGAGAGTGCTGTGAAATATGTAAGCCTGATAATTCACAGACCTGTATCCCTGGGACAAATAATACATTATATGTTAATAAAAATAATTTAAATAAAAAAACAAAACTATGTGTGTATAATGTTTAGCAGAGATATGCAAAATGGTTAGAAAGTTTTTAAAAAAAAGGGATGTAAATCGACATTAGGAGAGCATACAGAGTTGTAATATTAGTAATGAGCAAAGTAGAATCCAATGAAAGCAGATACACTAGGGGGCTCCTGGGTGGCTCAGTAGGTTAATTGTCTTCCTTTGACTGGGGTCATGATCCCAGGGACCTGGGATTGAGCCCCAGGGCAGGACCCCTGCTAAGTGGGGTGTCTGCTTCTCCTTCCCTCTGCCCCTCTCCCCTTCAACCCTGTGCTAGTGCTCTCTCTCTCTCTCTCAAATAAATAAAATCTTTAAAAAAATTGATTCATTTGGATAAGCCCTCATTTTACAATGATGACAATAAAATAAAAAAACATGACTTAAGATATTCATACTCCATAAAAACACTAATTTTAAGTACAAAAATATATAGATAGACAAAAAAAGATTTGAGGGCTCAAAGAGAAAGTGGCCAAAAATCCGTGGCTGAGAATGACATTCACCTACTCCTTTCTAATATTTATAGATGATTAGAAAAAAAAAAAGACACAGAAAAACATGAATCATCTACTATTGTTGAATTATACATTATATTGTATATATATCTATCGTAGTTCATTAATCTACAAAAATGCTCAATTTCTCAAAGCAGAAGTAATCTATGTCTTCTTTCCTTAACATAAATTACTATTTCTGTATTTGTAATAAAAGTCATTATAAATTAGGATTGAGGTAACATGAAATATCAACCATGATAATAAAGTCTTATACAAAATTCCACCACTCTAAAAATGAGTAATACTTCCCCTTTTAACTCTTGAGTGAAAGAGAAATAAAGACTTCAATTGTGATTAAATAGTTTTCTAAGTATATATATAACAGCAGTGAGAAAAGAACTTAATGTTTATGAGATATAGAAAAAAAACAGTAACCAAAGGTTAAATACATTAAAAAATGTAAATAATTAAAATTTAATTCATGTAATTATAAGAAAAAAAGAGAAAAAACAAATGAATACCACAGGAAAGAAGGATGATTTGAAAAATAAACAAAGAAAATAAGGTAAAAGAGAACTTAAAAATAATCAAAGATATCAAAAGAGGACAAATGGTCAAAGATTATCATAAAAGTATTTTAGTAGCAGTTAGTTTTTACAATGTTTTCAAAGTTTGAAACTGTAATGGAGTATCTAAAACATAGAGGGCTATGTAATTTAGTTTATGAAGCTAGTAAAACTTAGTATCAAAATCTAACTAAGGTAGCCCTAAATAAACCTAATAACAGCTTATAATTAAATGGTACTCATTTTGTGTGAGGTATTATGCTTGGCACTATATACGACACATGGGTTAATTTAGTTAATACTCAAAACCTCAAAATGAGATAAGTACTATAATGTTTCCCATTTTACAGATGAGAAAACTAAGGAACAGAGAAATTAATTTGTTTGCCAAGATAGCACAGCTGGCAGATGTCATAGCCAAAACCAATTTACATATGAATTCAGATGAACAAGTCCTAAATAAAATAAACACCAACTGAATCCTCAAGTACATTAAAAGGATTTTCCATAAGGACCAAGAAGATTTTATTCTGTTAATTTAAATATTGTTTCATATTAATAAACATATTTTAGCATATTATATTCATAAGTCAAACGAAAAAGAAATCTAGTAATTTCAATAAAGGCTGAAAAGCATTCCAAGAAATTAACATTTACTTCTCATGTTAAAATCCCCATTAAGATTGCGTGTAGACATATTCCATATAAGGACCATGTCTATCTTAACATTTGTAAAAATCCTATATGTTATAACATTGTAATATTGTGAACGAGATGCCCAAATATGCCCTCTTGTTCAGAACATTTGACATTTGACAACACAGGATAAGACAGAAAGAGAGATAGACAGACAGACAAATGGCTGTGCTGGTTTAAAATAAGGAAACTAGTTGAAGATCAGAAACTACAAAATCTAAAAAAGAGAGAGAGAGAAAGAGAGAGAGGAGATTCTAAAGAAATAAGCTATCTCTTAACCAGTATCCTTTCCTGGAGTTGACTGACCGATTAACTGAGCATGGCTTTGTGGAACAAAAGAAAAATTGTAGGTACTATTCAAGTTAGAAGACAGTATCAGAGATTATACAAACTCAAGGATCCTGAAAGGATAAACTAGAACTTTTACACAAACACACACACAAAATCATCGAACACAAAGAAAATAGGGCCCCAATGAATAAATTAGCAGAAAAATCAGCCCCAGGATTAGGCTTATATAGGTAACAGAGAACGCTACTAAGAGACACAGAATATAAAATAAATATACGTAATATGTTTAATGAAAAAATTGTATTAAATATAGATCAATTTAAAAGAGACTACTAGAAAAACAAAATATAGCTAGAAACTTTCTTTATAAAACATACCAAATAAATTCCATACTGATTAAGGAACTAAGTATAAAAAGGTGAAACAATAAGAATTAAGGAAATGAATTTGCGACAACGTGGATGGAACTAGAGGGGATCATGCTTAGTGAAATAAGTCAATCAGAGAAAGACAACTATCATATGATTTCCCTGATATGAGGATGTGGAGATGCAACATGGGGAGTTAGGGGGACAGGAGAAGAATAAATGAAACAAGATGGGATTGGGAGGGAGAAAAACCGTAAATGACTCTTAATTTCACAAAACAAACTGAAGGTTACTGGGGGGAGGGGGGTTGGAGAAGGGGAGGGGGGTTATGGACATTGGGGAGGGTACGTGCTATGGTGAGTGCTGTGAAGTGTGTAAACCTGGCGATTCACAGACCTGTACCCCTGGGGATAAAAATACATTATATGTTTATAAAAAATAAGAAATAAATAAAAAATTAAAAAAAAAAGAATTAAGAAAATGAATACATTTGTCTGATCTTGGATAGGTGAGAGTTTTAGAATTCTAAAGGCATATCAAAAATTCAATTAAAATATTAAAGCATAACAATCCTGGCATAATGTCTTATAGCTAAAGTTCTTTAAGTTGTAATAGGTGATTATATAAAACATTTTAAAGTTTCATTTATAAAATAATCTTAACAATAGTGAGACACAAAATCTGGAATGTTTATAACAAATTTAACATACAGTTGTTTTTCATATTTAAAGCACTCTTATAAATCTTTGGAGGGAAAATCACCTTATACCAAAAGTAATCAGTTTTTTAGTAATCAAGTTAATGTCATAAAATAGCATTTCCCACTATCTGGTTACTCATACCAAGAAGTCCAAAGCTTTACACTGTAACTTAGACTCTTTCCTAAGAAATCATCAAGCTAAACATGAAGATAAAAATTTATCATGGGAAATGTGTCTAGTTTGGTAACCCAGGTCTATATTGAGTAATATATATCTAATTATAAATTTTGATTCTTACATTTCAGTCTTAAAATTAGAAGAATTAGGTCTCAAATTAAATATAACTATGATTTTTGAAAAGATAAAGATGCAATTGGCAGACATTGTCAAGTGAGTTGGAAGACCAGTGGAGAGTATAGGGACTTACACATAGTAGGACCTCAAAAGAGGAGTCTAAATTTAGTAGATCATAAAATCATAACTTAAACTTTTTATTTAACATGATAAATATACCATACTTAAGAAAAATGACTAGTGGAGAAAAGGAATAAATGAATGAATGAAACATTTCTTTTTAAGATGGAGAGTCAGTGGGCAATATTTAATGGTGATGAAAGTACTAAGAATATTATTTAGATATTGTCTGGAAGATGTGTTTTTCCAGAATTTAATAGAAGAAATGACTCAATGTGGTTAAATTTGAAAATGAGATTGGGGGATGAATAAATTGAAGAGGATACTATTGCTATTTATTTTATTCTCTTCCCTATTGTTAAAATTTGTTTTTACTATGTATGGTTTTTATAATAATTGAAAAATATTTATACACAAATATCCTCACTAAAGCATTGGTTACAATAATCAAAATTAGAAACAATCTCAATAGCTATATAAAGTTAAATTATGGTATATCCACATAATGATGATTCAGGTGTTAAAGCCAGATTTCAGAAAAATGCTCAATAGTTTGGGGCAAACTCATGTGAAGTTAGCATAAACATGTTAATAAGAGTACTTATAATGGACCTACCAAAGAACTCCGACCACCCATGAAATCAGCCTGAGATCAGAATTATACACGTCTGGATCTCTACAGGAGCAGAAGACGCCAGTGGCAGGTAAAGCCGACTGGGAACATCGGACTGATATTGGAAGATAAACAAAAGGGGGAGGGAGCCACCAGAGGTGACCGATTGGAAAGTAATACCCCAATACGAGAGTGCCCTGCATCTGGGAACCAGCATTAACTTGGAGTCTGGTTGAAAGCACTCAAAAAACAAAGAGCAAAGGATCGCGGGGGGGGGGGGGGGGGGATAGTGGGAACCTGGGTGGTTAGGGTCAGGGACCAAAGTCCCCGGACCCAGGACAGCCTCCGCTGGCGCTGAGCCAGAGAGAGTGCAGCGGAGAAATCAGGTATCCATCCCTGAGCCGCCAGTGCACCTGACCCGCCAGCGCACCCGAGAACGAGTGGGGTCTGGCTCCCGTGAGGGGCTGGGAACCTGGCCAGACGGCAATCCTGAAATGCGTGCATCCCACACTGTCCCTTGGGAGAGGTGCTCATAGGCGCTAGCCTGGAGCTCTGGCACCCGGAAAAACCAGACATTCCCAGCCCGAGACAGCGGGAAAATCTCAGTGTGCGATCTCTGCTCAGAACCTCTCTGGCAGTCTGGAGCTGCCTAGACAGCCACCGCTGCCCTGGTTTTGGGTACAACGAGGAGCTCCTGCATCCCCAGGGACAGTGACTCAGAACCGACTCTGACAGCAGCTCTTGCAGAACATTCTGAGGCTTCTCTCTGAGAGGGAGGTCAGGGTGCAGTTTGCTCTCCTATAAAACTCCAAAAACCATCAAAAGCTGTCAAGGCGAGAGAAAACAGATGAAAGAACATAAAAACCCCCAGAGAACAAAAGCCTGAAAAAAACAGTTTCCTCAGAGCCCACCCCGTTGAGGGGAGCGGGAGGACCTAACTCAGGGAACATCATTGTCTGAAAACCCACGTGGCAGGCCCCTCCCCCAGAAAACTAACCAGGAAGGAAGAAAAAAAGAAGAAGAAGAAAAAAAAAAAAAGACTACAAGAGAACAACCACCACTACTCCATAAATACAACTTTTGTTTTTAACTCTTTACCAATATTCTGGTTCTTTTTTTTTTATACATACAGATAATTTTTTTAACCTATTTACCATCACACTGAGATGTCCAGTACATCAAATTCTTTAATAACCTTCTAACCTGAACTTTTTGATACATACACCTGTGTTTTTCTTTTGCTTTTCTATTTTTTTTAATTTTTTAAATTTTAACTTAGTTTAGTCTAGTTTATTCTTTTTTAATTTTTATTTTCTACTATACATATAGAGTTAAACTTCAAGGTAATCCCCTTTCCCCAATCAATGCTACCCCTATAGGCAAACCAGTTTCTAATCCCCCTGTAACTTAGGAAAGTTGAGTCCCTTAACAAAAACATCAAGATACCTTCAGGAAGAATCAAAATACTCTTCCTCACCCACACTGAGAATTTATAACCACTCTCCCAATTTTTCCTTCTGTTAGTGTTTCTGTGAATTTGTGTTTGTCCTGATAATATATAAATCTTATACTTGGAGTTCTTTCTGATGAGGTTCTTCCCTTTTTTTTTTCATATATATGTATTTCTCTTGTCATATAGTTTTATCAGTCTTTTTGTTTGTCTGTTTTTGTTCGTATACTTCACAAATCTTACCTTGTGGCCCATTTGGGCTGAGCCTTCTCTTTTATCTTCCCTTTTTTTCCTATCTGTCTCTCTCTCTCTTTTTTTCCTTTTTTTCTTTTCCCTTTTTTCCCCTTTCTTCTTCTCTATTTCTTTTTCTTTTCTTTTTTCTCTCATTTGGGTGGGGAACCCTGATTACACAGAAGCATTCCAGGGTGCACCTTGACTGCACCACAATCGATAAGTCCAGCTGCATCTGTTCAGTCATCTCTTACCAAAATGACTAGGAGGAGGAATACCCAACAGAAGAAAAATACAGAGGATGGACCTTCTGCAACAGAGCTAATGGCTATTGACATAGACAATATGTCAGAAAAGGAATTCAGACTAACAATTATCCAGGCAATAGCTAGGTTGGAGAAAGCCATGGATGACCAAACAGAATTGATTAGGGCAGAACTGAAAGCCACCAGGGATGATGTTCACAATGTTAGGGCAGAACTGAAAGCCACCACGGATGATGTTCAAAATGCTCTCAATGAGTTCCAATCTAATCTAAATTCTCTAAAAGCTAGGGTAACTGAGACAGAAGATAGAATTAGTGATCTGGAGGACAAACAGATAGAGAGAAAGAATCAGGAGGAAGCCTGGAACAAACAGCTCAGAAGGCACGAAAACAGAATCAGGGAAATAAATGATGCCATGAAACGTTCCAACGTCAGAATTATTGGAATCCCTGAAGGGGAGGAAAAAGAAAGAAGTCTAGAAGATATAGTGGAAGAAGTTGTCTATGAAAATTTTCCCAATCTCACGAATGGAAACAACGTTCATGTACTAGAGGCAGAGAGATTTCCTCCCAAGATTTTAGATTCTCGAAAGTCCTCATGACACCTTATAGTTAAAATGAGGAATTATGTTTCACGACAGACCCTCTTAAAAGCAGCTAGGACAAAGAAGCTCCTTACATACAGAGGAAAGCCCATTAGAATAACGTCAGACCTTTCCACAGAGACCTGGCAAGCCAGGAAGGGCTGGCAAAATATATTCAGAGTACTAAATGAGAAGAACATGCAACCAAGAATACTCTATCCAGCAAGACTGACATTTAAAATGGATGGAGAGATAAAGAGTTTCCAAGACCGGCAAGGCTTAAAAGACTATGCAACCACCAAGCCGACACTGCAGGAAATATTAAGGGGGGTCCTATAAAAGAGAAAATATCCTAAGAATATCATTGAACAGAAATATAGAAACAATCTACAGACAGAAAGACTTCAAAGGCAACACGATGTCAATAAAAACCTATCTCTCAATAATCACTCTCAATGTGAATGGCCTAAATGCACCCATAAAATGACACAGGGTTGCAGATTGGATAAAATGACAGGACCCATCCATATGTTGTCTACAAGAGACCCATTTCGAACCTAAGGATACACCCAGACTGAAAGTGAAGGGATGGAGAAGCATCTTTCATGCCAATGGGCCTCAAAAGAAGGCCGGGGTAGCGATTTTCATATCAGATAAATTAGATTTTAAACAAAGGACTGTAGTCAGAGATACAGAAAGACACTACATAATTCTTAAAGGGACTATCTGCCAAGATGATCTAACAATTGTGAATATCTATGCCCCCAATATGGGAGCACCCAATTACATAAGAAAACTATTAATCAAGATAAAGAGTCATATTGATATGAATACAATAATAGTAGGAGATCTTAATATGCCTCTCTCAGAAATAGACAGATCATCGTAGCAGAAAATAAAGAAATAAGAACATTGAATGAAACATTGGACCAGATGGACCTCATAGACATATACAGAACATTCCACCCTAAAACAACAGAATACTCATTCTTCTCAAGTGCACATGGAACCTTCTCCAGAATAGACCACATACTGGGTCACAAAGCAGGACTCAACCGATACCAAAAGACTGACATTATTCCCTGCATATTCTCAGATCACAATGCTTTGAAACTGGAATTCAATCACACGGAAAAGTTCAGAAGGAACTCAAACACCTGGAAGCTAAAGACCACCTTGCTTAAGAATGCTTGGATCAACCAGGAGATCAAAGATGAACTTAAACAATTCATGGAAACCAATGAGAATGAAGACACTTCGGTCCAAAACCTATGGGATACAGCAAAGGCGGTTCTAAGGGGGAAATACATAGCCATCCAAGCCTCCCTCAAAAACATTGAAAAATCCAGAATACACCAGCTGTCTCTATACCTTAAAGAACTGGAGAATCAACAACAAATCAAACCAACTCCACACGCAAGAAGGGAAATAATCAAGATTAGAGCAGAGATCAATGAGGTAGAAACCAGAGATACAGTAGAACGTATCAATGAAACTAGAAGCTGGTTTTTTGAAAGAATCAATAAGATCGATAAACCATTGGCCACACTAATCCAAAAGAAAAGAGAGAAAGCCCAAATTAATAAAATTATGAATGAAAAGGGAGAGATCACAACTAACACCAAGGAAATAGAAACAATCATCAGAAATTATTACCAACAGTTATATGCCAATAAGCTAAGCAACCTAGATGAAATGGATGCATTCCTGGAAAACTACAAACTCCCCAAATTGAACCAGGAAGAAATTGACAACCTGAATAGACCGATATCTAGTAATGAGATTGAAGCAGTGATCAAAAACCTCCCAAAAAACAAGAGCCCAGGACCTGACGGATTCCCTGGGGAATTCTACCAAACTTTCAAAGAAGAAATAACCCCAATTCTCCTGAAGCTGTTCCAAAAAATTGAAGCAGAAGGAAAACTTCCAGACTCTTTTTATGAAGCCAGCATTACCCTGATCCCCAAAGCAGGCAAAGACCCTACCAAAAAGGAGAATTTCAGACCAATATCACTGATGAATATGGATGCAAAGATTCTCAACAAGATCCTAGCAAACAGGATCCAGCACCACATTAAAAAGATTATCCACCATGACCAGGTGGGATTCATCCCTGGATTGCAAGGTTAGTTCAACATTCGCAAATCAATCAATGTGATTGAACAAATCAATAAGAGAAGAGAGAAGAACCACATGGTCCTCTCAATTGATGCAGAAAAAGCATTTGACAAAATCCAGCATCCGTTCCTGATGAAAACGCTTCAAAGTATAGGGATGGAGGGAACATTCCTGAACTTCATAAAATCTATCTATGAAAGACCCACAGCAAATATCATCCTCAATGGGAAAAAGCTTGCAGTCTTCCCGTTGAGATCAGGAACACGACAAGGATGCCCACTCTCACCACTCTTGTTCAACATAGTATTAGAAGTTCTAGCAACGGCAATCAGACAACAAAGAGAAAAGGCATCCAAATTGGCAAGGAAGAAGTCAAACTCTCTCTCTTCGCAGATGACATGATGCTTTATATGGAAAACCCCAAAGACTCCACCCCCAAACTACTAGAACTCATACAGCAATTCAGTAACGTGGCAGGATACAAAGTCAATGTACAGAAATAAGTGGCTTTCTTATACACTAACAATGAAAATACAGAAAGGGAAATTAGAGAATCGATTCCATGTACTATAACACCAAGAACCATAAGATACCTGGGAATAAACCTAACCAAAGAGGTAAAGGACCTGTACTCGAGGAACTACAGAACACTCATGAAAGAAATTGAAGAAGACACAAAAAGATGGAAGACTGTTCCATGCTCTTGGATTGGAAGAATAAACATGGTTAAAATGTCTATACTGCCCAGAGCAATCTATACTTTTAATGCCATTCTGATCAAAATTCCACCGGTATTTTTCAAAGAGCTGGAGCAAATAATCCTAAAATTTGTATGGAATCAGAAGAGACCCCGAATTGCTAAGGAAATGTTGAAAAACAAAAACAAAACTGGCGGCATCACGTTACCCGATTTCAAGCTTTACTACAAAGCTGTAATCACCAAGACAGCGTGGTACTGGCATAAAAACAGACACATAGACCAGTGGAACAGAGTGGAGAGCCCAGATATGGACCCTCAACTCTATGGTCAAATAATCTTCGACAAAACAGGAAAAAATATTCAATGGAAAAAAGACAGTCTCTTCAATAAATGGTGCTGGGAAAACTGGACAGCGATATGTAGAAGAATGAAACTCGACCATTCTCTTACACCGCACACAAAGATAAACTTGAAATGGATAAAAGACCTCAATGTGAGACAGGAATCTATCAGAATCCTAGAGGAGAACATAGGCAGTAACCTCTTTGATATCAGCCACAGCAACTTCTTTCAAGATATGTCTCCAAAGGCCAAGGAAACAAAAGCGAAAATGAACTTTTGGGACTTCGTCAAGATCAAAAGCTTCTGCACAGCAAAGGAAACAGTCAACAAAACAAAAAGGCAACCCACGGAATGGGAGAAGATATTTGCAAATGACAGTACAGATAAAAGATTGATATCCAGGATCTATAAAGAACTTCTCAAACTCAACACACACAAAACAGAGAATCATATCAAAAAATGGGCAGAAGATATGAACAGACACTTCTCCAACGAAGACATACAAATGGCTATCAGACACATGAAAAAATGTTCATCATCACTAGCCATCGGGGAGATTCAAATTAAAACAACATTGAGATACCACCTGACACCAGTTAGAATGGCCAAAATTAGCAAGGCAGGAAACAACGTGTGTTGGAGAGGATGTGGAGAAAGGGGAACCCTCTTACACTCTTGGTGGGAATGCAAGTCAGTGCAGCCACTTTGGAGAACAGTGTGGAGATTCCTGAAGAAATTAAGAACAGAGCTTCCCTATGACCCTGCAATTGCACTGCTGGGTATTTACCCCAAAGATACAGATGTAGTGAAAAGAAGGGCCATCTCTACCCCAATGTTTATTGCAGCAATGGCTACGGTCACCAAACTGTGGAAAGAACCAAGATGCCCTTCAATGGATGAATGGATAAGGAAGATGTGGTACATATACACAATGGAGTATTATGCCTCCATCAGAAAGGATGAATACCCAACTTTTGTAGCAACATGGACGGGACTGGAAGAGATTATGCTGAGCAAAATAAGTCAAGCAGAGAGAGTCAAGTATCATATGGTCTCACTTATTTGTGGAGCATAACAAATAACATGGAGGACATGGGGAGATGGAGAGGAGAGGGAGTTGAGGGAAACTGGAAGGGGAGATGAACCATGAGAGACTATGGACTCTGAAAAACAACCAGAGGGTTTTGAAGGGACGGGGGTGGTGGGGTGGTGGTGGGAGGTTGAGGAACCAGGTGGTGGGTAATAGGGAGGGCACGTACTGCATGGAGCACTGGGTGTGATGCCAAAACAATGAACACTGTTATGCTGAATAAACAAATAAAAAAAATAAAATTAAAAAAAATTTTAAAAAAAGAGTATTTATAATGAATTACCACTGCATTGTATGCTTATTTTTCTACCTTTCAATATTTTATCAGTTTTTCAAAAATAATACATTTCTTTACAAAGTAAAAAAAGTAAAAAAATAAATAAGTACAGAAAAAAGTTAAAAGACATTACTGAAAATAACATGATTTAGTTGTTACTACAAAAAGATAAGGAGCTATAAAATGAAAAACGACCTCAATAATTCACCATTTGAGATTTAAAATAATCAGACTTTTAATCTTTTAAGATTTAAGACTGTAGGGTTTATGCTGATAATCTTATCATTTTATAAAGAAAGCAGGTAAGCTACACCATGCCAAAGAAACATTGCCAGTGTTTTAACTTGAAAGCCATTGGAGGAAAAACCCTATATTGTAACCATGATTTATTTTAGTTTCTCCCAAGAGAAGAATCCACTCTTAGCGATATAAAAAAACTGCTGCAGATATGTCCTAATGTTCTACTTAACTTTGGCAAGCAACTCTCCTGGACATAACTCCTCGACATTTTTTATCAAGGAGTTATTTTGGCATTTGATTCTTCAATGTTTGGACCTCATCATGAGTTCAATCCTCAAAGAAAGTCTTTGGCTTAAATACTGTCAGCTTATTTCCCTTCATTAACTTATGACAACTACCTATTTTTCGTCCTTTATGTACACATTTTGCTTTCTGTACTATGGACTCATCTCAGTGTATGAAGTCTGTTCTATCCTCCCCCTGCAACCCACACATCCCTCAGTGAATGCTGTCTTTTCACACTAGAAACCACAGAAACTACAATAAACAATTCAATAAAGAACAAGACACTAAAAAATTACATACATCACAGATTTCTGATTAACCAGAAGATAGACAGGCATAGCTATATAAATATGTATATATGAATATACACACATATGCTTATAATGCAAAATATCCAACTCTTTTTGCTTTTAAAGCATAATTAATTAGTTATAATTAATTTACAGGAAAATAATTATTGAGATGAATAAAAAACTGTTTCCTGGAGGGAACATTGATAGATATGAGAATAAAATTATTAAGTAAAATTTACTATAAAATATTACCCCCAAAATAATCATATCTGGCTTTTCATTGTCCTTTTATCAGAACAACAGTTCTTTGTTCTTGCTCTTACCTCGTTGAGCGTGTTTTTCATCCTTCACACAGACTTCATTTAAGGAACCAATTGGATCACAATGGCATGGCTGGCATGGTCTTGGATAATTTGGAGATACCTAACAAGTATATTAAAGGGCTCTTAGCCAAATGTAATAAAAACATAAATATTTTTTAATTTGGCAAACTTTAAAGGACAAAATAAATTTAATAATACATAATAATAAATTATATGGAGAAAAGAATATAGGAAATTATCTTCAATATATATTTGCAATTTCTAAAATCCCTTTCTTCTAAACAGAGCCACAAACCTAAAGCAGATAGTAAAATACACTTGTATTTATTTGCTACCTATATTCAGGAATTATCAAGATTCGGCCATATGAGTTCCATCATTTTTCATTCTTTGCTAAGTTTAAAGAAAACTGCAGATAGGGGTGCCTAGGTGGCTCAGAGGGTTAAGCCTCTGCCTTCAGCTCAGGTCATGGTCTCAGGGTCCTGGGATCGAGCCTCGCATCAGGCTCTCTGCTCGGCAGGGAACATGTTTCTCCCTCTCTCTCCCATCTCTCTGCCTACTTGTGATCTCTCTCTCTGTGTCAAATAAATAAATAAATAAAATCTTTAAAAAAAAAGAAAACTGCAGATAGAGTACTTTAATCCTTAGATATTTCAGGATGCATCTTTTTTTTTTTATAATCATGATATCATTATAATAAACAAAAAAAACCTTGATAGTCTCTAATATATATATTCCTTAATAAAATTCTTCTGATTGTTTTTTGTGTATGTTTTTCTTTTTTTATACCAGAGTTCAAAATTAGTAATTTCCCCAAATTTACTTTTTAGGAAGTTTGTTCATGTTGATGATGATGTGACTGACTAAATAGAAATTTATATTTGGTGCTGAAAAAAAGATAATATTAAGTAGGCAAATTAACCATTGGCTTCCTGGAGAGGCAGCATCAGCCAAATGCACATGATGTAGTGTCTCCACTATTAGGAAAACGTGAGCTTGCATCTCAGTGTGGGTGCTGACTACGTGGCCTCATTTAACATCTCTACTTCCTTGTGACATGAGGATATCAGTAAAAACTATAGTAACATTTTAAAAAAAAATTTTTTTTAAATACTTTATTTACTTATTTGACAGAGAGAGATCACAAGTAGGCAGAGAGGCAGGCAGAGAGAGAGAGGAGGAAGCAGGCTCCCTGCTGAACAGAGAGCCCGATGTGGGGCTCGATCCCAGGACCCTGGGATCATGACCTGAGCTGAAGGCAGAGGCTTTAACCCACTGAGCCATCCAGGTGCCCCACATTCTTAAGCTAAAATTAAAAGAACAAATAAAGGTTCTGATAAGATTCCTCATATTTATTATTCAATACAACTAATTTTAATGTTAAAATATTTTAATTAAACAAACCTAGACTGTGAAAATATGCTGTAATTACAACATTTGGTTTCTAGATGCAATAGGATAAGAAGGGAAAAAAAAGCATTTGCCTAGGGTATACCTAAACACTGTGCACATGCTCTCTCTGTCTCTCTCTACATATAAATAAATCTATTCACATAAATATATACACTTCCCCCATAAAATGTATGTATATATCTATGCTTAATTTAGAAATGGAAACTTGTTTACTAATACAAATCAAAATGTTATAACTAGTTATTTACATGTCTGATAGAATATCAATCAACTATATTCACAGATCAGTTTTAAAACCATAATTTTTAAGATACATTTATTCATTCCCCATTATGAAGTAAGAATTGTACAAAGCACAGATAGGTAATGCCTGGCATCTGCTTTAAATAAGCGTACAGGAATAACAAGCTTGGAAGACACTGATTAAGTAGAATGTGCCAAGTGATAAAACAGACATACAAACAGAGCATTAGGGCACAATAATACAACACAATGAAGTCAACAATATTTCACAGAAGTGACATTTAGACTGAAGCTTAAAGTATGAGTAACAGTTTCAGAGTAGGGATGGCAGAAGGGCTCTCCCACTAGAAAAACAAAACAAAACAAAACACTAAGACATGAAAACAAAAAATGAAAAAAAAAAACCCTCCGTGGGTTAAAGAAAAAAAATTCTTTTAAATGAGATCTTGGCTATAATAAATATGATTTATGATTCCAATGATAAGCTTGGGTAAATCAAAGTCCCCTAATTCATTATCTCTCTGTGGTAATTGGGGAAACTTGCCAGATTGCTGACCAGGAAACTTTCTAACATGAGATCCTATAACTATATCAACTTTGCACATGATTTTTAAATTTATTAAAATAATTTTATTAAATATTTATTAAAATAACTATTAATATAGATTAGTCAAAATAAACATTGCATTATATATATTTAACTATTAAGTATATGGATTTAGTAAGTAAATCTTAAATCAAATTTCAGAACAATAACTTTTAAAATATAGAGATGTTATTTATCTGAAAACCTCAATGCAAAAAATTTTTCTTTTTTTTTTTTTTTTTCCCCATACCATACTGGCTATTCCATTTTATTTATTTTTTTCAGCGTAACAGTATTCATTCTTTTTGCACAATACCCAGTGCTCCATGCAAAACGTGCCCTCCCCATTACCCACCACCTGTTCCCCCAACCTCCCACCCCTGACCCTTCAAAACCCTCAGGTTGTTTTTCAGAGTCCATAGTCTCTTATGGTTCGCCTCCCCTTCCAAATTTTTTTTTTTTTAATAAACATATAATGTATTTTTATCCCCAGGGGTACAGGTCTGTGAATCGCCAGGTTTACACACTTCACAGCACTCACGATAGCACTTACCCTCCCCAATGTCCATAGCCCCCTCCCCCTCTCCCAATCCCACCTCCCCCCAGCAACCCCCAGTTTGTTTTGTGAGATTAAGAGTCATTTATGGTTTGTCTCCCTCCCAATCCCATCTTGTTTCATTTATTCTTCTCCTATCCCCCTACCCCCCCATGTTGCTTCTCCATGTCCTCATATCAGGGAGATCATATGATAGTTGTCTTTCTCCGATTGACTTATTTCACTAAGCATGATACGCTCTAGTTCCATCCACGTCGTCGCAAATGGCATGATTTCATTTCTTTTGATGGCTGCATAGTATTCCATTGTGTATATATACCACATCTTCTTTATCCATTCATCTGTTGATGGACATCTAGGTTCTTTCCATAGTTTGGCTATTGTAGACATTGCTGCTATAAACATTCGGGTACACGTGCCCCTTCGGATCACTATGTTTGTATCTTTAGGGTAAATACCTTGGCATCAGGGAAATACAAATCAAATTTTTCTTTTTTTATCTTTAAAAATGAAGAATAAATGAAATAAGATGGGATTGGGAGGGAGACAAACCATAAATGACTCTTAATCTCACAAAACAAACTGGGGGTTGCTGGGGGGAGGTGGGATTGGGAGAGGGGGAGCGGGCTATGGACATTGGGGAGGGGAGGCGAACCATAAGAGACTATGGACTCTGAAAAACAACCTGAGGGTTTTGAAGGGTCAGGGGTGGGAGGTTGGGGGAACAGGTGGTGGGTGATGGGGAGGGCACGTTTTGCATGGAGCACTGGGTGTTGTGCAAAAAGAATGAATACTGTTACGCTGAAAAAATAAATAAAAAGGGAAAAAAAAAAAAAGAGGTAACATAACTAAAAAAAAAAAAAAAAAAATGAAATGGACTTTTGCGGCTCTTGGGAGGCTCAGTCAGTTGAACGTCCAAATCTTGATTTCAGGTCAGGTCATGATCTCATCAGTCTTGTGTTGGCTCCATGCTCAGTGGGGAGTCTGCTTCACTCACATTCCCTCTGCCCCTCCTTCTGCTCAGGAGCTCTTTCTCTCAAATAAATAAATAAAACTTAAAAAAAATGAAATGGACTTCTACCCAAATATTTGGCACTTGAGTGATTTGAATTTTTAACATATAGTGTAGCATAATTATTTTTATAAGTATTAAAACACCATAATCTAGGCTCCAATTCACTTAATTACTTGTAATAAAAATATGAAGTCTCCAGGTTTGATCATGGCAGTGTCTTGTATGGTCTAATCTACTCTCAGATAATAATTATTAATTCTGGATAAAATATGAAAGTAAAATATTTAAGGGCCTGGAATATTAATCAAAAGCAGGTAGAACCTAGGCAAATTTGAGTTTGAAAAAAAAAATAAACTAGTTGAGATCTATGGTCAGATATGGGGAGCACCAGAATCTGCATATCAACACCCTTCAAATGCTTAACTGATCCCTTAATCTTACATCTGTTCAGTAGACTCCAAGGAATCCATCAAAAAGAAACAGCTGGAAAGCTCAGTGATGGAGTAGAGTTTTCCAGTCTGTATACCATAAAGTAAACAGAGATTGGAGTTGTCTACCAAGTTAGCCAAGATTACACAACCACCTTGAGTTTACTGTTAATCTGTCCTAACACGGCGTAAAGCAAGCCTCTAAATAATCTAGCTTAAAGCCACTAGGACAAATAAAGGAACTTAGGTATGGGATATAACATCAATATTTGAAAATCTTGATAATAATAACATTAAACAATTTTAAAATTATTTTTTATAATAAATATACTGAGAACTAACAAAAGACATGCAAGATCTCTGTACTAAAAACACTGCTATGAATATTTAAAGGACGTATAAATAATTGGAGAGACATACTATGTTCATTGATTACAAGACTCAATATTAGTATTAGTTCTCTCCATACTTGAATTTAGATTCTATACAAGAGTCTCAACTAATATTTCTGTCATTGATTTGTACAGCAATAAAAAGAGAAATTGTGATCCAAAACAATCTTCAAAAGGAAGACTAAAGTTAGTGTATTTATGTTTCTGAATTCAAGACTTATTCAAGGTAAACCAGTCAAGATACCATGCTATTAATGCAAGGATGGACAAACAAATCCATGGGACAGATCTAGGGCTCCAGAAACTGACCCATGTGATCAAACCACATGATTTGCAACAAATGCCTCAAAACAATTTATTTATTTCTCAAGATTTTACTTATTTATTTGAGAGAGCAAGCAAGCACAGGTGCCCTGCCTCAAAGCAATTTAAAGGAGAAAAAGAATATAAAATCTTTTAAAATAAACAAACAAATAAATAAAAATAAAATCTTAAATAAATAAATGACTAAGTAAATAAAATCTTGAAAAAAAAGGCAGGGGGATGCCTTGGTGGCTCAGTGGGTTAAGTGTCTGCCTTTAACTCAGGTCATGATCCCAGGACCCTGGAATAGAGTCCTGCATTGTTCTCTTAGCCCAATGGGAGCCTGCTTCTTCCCCTGCTTGTTCTCTCTGTCTCAGAAAGAAAGAAAGAAGAAAAAAAGAGAAAGAAAGAAATGGAGAGAGAGAGAGAAGAAGAGAGAGAGAGGGAAGGAAGGAAGAGAGGGAGGAAAAGAAAGAGAGAAAAAGGAAGAAAGAGGAAAACAAAGAACTTAAAAAAAATGGTCTGGAACAACATTAACCATGTAGATCTCAATCACTGTTTTATACCACATCCAAAGATTTACTTGAGATGGGGCATAGATCTGAAAGCTAAAATTATAATGTTTCTGGAATTAAAAAAAAAATACTTTGGCTTGAAGGGAAAGTTCACAAGACAAGATATAGGAATAGACAATAAGCACTTAACAGGAAATTACACGCAAAATGGGATCAGCTGTAAGGTTATAATAGAAGATCTGTGGTAGCACCAAGCATTGATGGGAATGACTTATGATTTCCAAATACCCACTCACCACACGTGCGGTACCCACTAGAATAGCTAATAAAAAAGACAGTCCAATACCAAATATTAGAAATTATATGGAAGAACTGGAACTCACACATTTTTGGTAAATAGGTAAAATACTCTTTCTAATTTGGCAAAATGTTGGCAGTTTCTTATAAAGTCATATAAAGATATATTAATATCCTATAAAACAAGTATTCTATCCCTAGATACTTATGCAAGCAAGGTAAATAAAACTTGACCACAAACACGCTTACATAAAATATGTCTTTCTGTGGTCATATTGTATTTAATATAAGCAGTGTTTTATAGGAGCTAGCCAGAAACTGAAAATGACACAAATACCTACCAACAAAATGGATTAAAAATTGCAGTACGTTCACGCAAATGAATAATATACTCAGTACTATTTTTTTTTTTTAAAGAACTACAGATGCACCCACTATGGATAACTCTTTAAATGTTATACTGAGTGAAAGAAGGAAAACAAAATTGTATTCATTTTATGATTTCATTTTCATGAAATTCACTAAGACGCAAAACTAATTTAATGTTCTAAAAATCAGTTTGCCAAGGGGTGAGGATTGATAGGAATGGGGCACAATGGAACTTTCTAGAGAGATGGAAATGTTTTATACCACATCCTCAAAGATTTATCCAGTTTTTATTCTGAAACATTCCTAGTCACCTCTCAGATTTGCAGTCAAACTGTTTAGAAAAGCTTTCAAAATTATTTTTCTATATGAGACGTCTCTGTTTGAAAAGGCCAAAAATAACACTTTGTGAAAGAAAAAGAATACTTTACCCCTTTGGGTCTGAAGAAACCATCAATGCATGTCTCACAGTTTATACCAGCAGTGTTTTGAGTGCAGTTAATACACACACCCCCTCCGATGTACTTTCCATGTATATTTAAACTCAGATTTCTTCTGGCAACATTTTCATCATAGTAGCATTCTTCAGCTTTCCCATGACAATTGCATGCTGCATTAAGGAAAAATAAATTCATAAACATTAATTTCAGGTTTCAAATTTACTTAAAAATCATTTTCTGTTATATAATATTTTTTATATTCTATGAGAAATTATGTTGCATTAGTGTATATATATATATACAAGCATTAGTGTGTGTGTGTGTGTGTGTGTGTGTGTGTGTGTGTATACACACATTACAAAAGTATCCAGAAAGTATTTGGGTTTATTGAATGTAATAATAAATTCATACTTTTTAATAGAACTTGAAATAATTAAAACCTATAAATTAAGCTGAATCATATGAAATTGCCAATATTTGACTGATTTTATCTTATAAAACTGAAATTCCTCATGGTTCAATCCATAATTTCCTATTATGACAAATAAGAAATTATTGAACTATGGCACTGAATGATTAAAATCCAGGTAATCTGCAATGGGTATTATTACATGTGAATCTCAGTGTTAGATCCTATAGGTAAAAAAGGACACTTATGACACATTTGCTTTTTTGCACTTCTGATAACTAAAACTTGGGATTTTTTTTTTTTATATTCTACATTCTGTTGTGTTTTATATCTATTGCCATAGATTTTAATTCTCAAAATAGCTTTATCAGTTAGGGGCTCATATTAACCTCTTTTCATCTGCCAGGGATGGAGACAGAAGTGAAGTGAAGTAATTATAGAAGGTAACCAAATCAGTCTTGCCAACCTCACTCTGAATTTAGGCTCCTGAGTCTACAGGGCTAACACTGGCAAATTCCTTCAAGTTCTATCTGATAAGAGAGATGAACTCTATCATAAGTGCCAAGGAACCAGGGCAAAATGAGAGTCGGTTTGCTTAAGTGCCTGAGATCACATGGTGTTGCACCAGTCATGGCTATCGAGTACTTAGTCATGTGATATAGGGAACTTCTTAATTTCACTAAGGCTCTGTTTCCGGAAACATGGAGAGGTCAACAGTAATTACCAGATTGGAATATTTAAAAGCATTAAGTGAGAAAATGCCTGTAGAATCATTAGATAATGCCTTGTAAATAAGTTCTTAATTGATTTTTCCAACACCCTTCCCCCTTGATCCTCCTTGTCTTCCAATCCCCTTCTCTTCTTCCTCCTTCTCTGTTTCATGTCATATTATAGGAGATCAGAGATGTGAAAAAATTATTCCCCCAGAAAGAATTGGGTAAGGCTTTAAAATAAATGGGTAAAATTCATTTTAGGATGGGTACTAAGGAAAAAGATATATTATGCAGAATCTCCTTCCACAGATGTTGAGTTTCTCAGGTGTTTTTACATGATTTCCACATTTGTGTGTGGAGGGGTGCATGTGTGTATACGGATTTATGTGTGGGGCACACAGCTCAGTCTCCCCCACCCCACAAAGGGAAAGATTTATAAACTGTTCTGAACTATTCCCAAATTTTACTAACAGTAAAAAGTATAGCTCTTTCTCTCTTAGCATGTTTCCTTTATGGCTACACAGGGTATTTCTTGAGTGGGGTGTTTAAGATCCTTTTAATGGGTAATTATTCTGTTTCCAGATTTCTCTTTTATAAGTAACACTGAGTAAGCAATAGGAGCCCAAGGAGGTGGGGGATGATTGGGGGTTCTAATGTCATACCAATTCCCATTTACCAGATGAGTGACTCTGAGAAGACAATTTAAATCCTGGTGTCATTTTTTTTTTAAGATTTATTTATTTATTTGACAGAGAGAAAGAGAGCACAAGCAGGGGGAGTGGCAGGCAAAGGGAGAGGGAGAAGTAGGCTCCCCCCTGAGTAGAGAGTCCAACGTGCAGAGAGCCCAACATGTGGCTCAATCCCAGACTCTGGGGTCATGACTTGAGCCAAAGGCAGACGCTTAACCCACTCAGTCACCCAGATGCCCCACTTGGTGACATGTTTATGCTTCCTTTTTACGGATGTTGTGAGAGTGCAAAACACCCAGTAGAATGGCTGGGACACAGGAAATAGTCCTGCTGCTATACAACCACATCTCTAGGCTAAATTCCTACAAGTGTAAGTTCAAGTGGAATTTCAACTTCAATTAACTTGAAAAATTTCCCTCCAAAAATGTGATGTCAGATTACTTTCCCTCTAACAGATATGATAAAAATTCAACCGTAGCCTCACCAACACTATGTATTATCAACCTTCTTTATTTGTTCCTGGACATAGTAAGTATTCAGGCATTTGTTAAGTGAATGAATGATAAGCTTTGCCAAATTAAAGAGTGTTTTCATTGTTTTAATTGGTACTTCTTTCATTATGAGTAAGTGTGAGAATCTCTTTAGATGGTTTTAAGTCTTTTCTATTCCTGTTTTAATCTTTGCTCATTTTTAACCTGTTTATTGAATTCTCTCTCTCTTTTTTTAATTCTTTCTTATTGCTATAGAAGACATCTTAATATTGTAAGAATACTATCTCCTTATCTTGTTTGTAGCAAATACCTTCCCTGGTCTATTGACTTTGGTTTAGAATATAGGATTCTTGCTATACTGATGGAAAGTTTTCAAACTTTATTCTAGGGAACCTATAGTCATAAATATAAAATTCTAGGCATTATAAGTGGTTTTATACCTTTAGGACAATACACAAGAATTCTTATAAATCCTGTTGTAAAAATATATTGCAAGAAACAGACAAGATTTCTGCTTCCAGTGTAAGTAAAGGGAAATATAGAGGAATGAAAATTGATTCACACATTATTTAGATTTAATATTTATAACCATGAGCTAAGTAGGTAAAACATGGATGCTTGGGGAGCCCTGCTTTTCACATTCCATGCCAGGACCCTCAGCCTACAGCTCCCATGGCTCTTTTAAAGGCACTGCACCTGCAAAGCTTCCTATGTATAGCCTCAGAGAACACAGATAGTTCCCAGTCACAAAGAGCAATTTTTCACTCTGCCATCAGCAGTTTGCTATTTCACAGAATAACTAAGAGACGTGATAGAAACGGTCTTTAGTATAGGCTTAGCAAGGGAAGAAGTATTCTTTGCTTTTTAGAGATATATCCCGCCTTAAGTAAGCCAGATTGATGAAAATCCAAATTAAACTCAAATGAATTAGTAGGTAATTATTCATTTCATAGAAGGATTTTTCATGTTACAGAAGGGGTTTTCTATATCTTAAGGTGATTGGAACACAATTCAACTTGGAAAAGAAAATTTTCATACAAGCTTTTAGGAATGCATACATTGCCAAAAGCATGATATTTATGCAAGGTTCCATGGTTTGGATTCTTGTGTCTAATTTGTGGACAAAAAAGAAAAAACTTTTTTTTTTTTAAATTTGGAAATACCGCCTCCCATCTGTTCCATAAGAAAAGATGATCGTTTCACAATTCCACTATTTAAAAAATATATATATAGTAACAAGTGGCGATGTGCTTTTGTATTGCTTTATCCATCCCTGTTCCTCACAAATTTAAGCTAAACCTTTTGTTTCCTTGTGTAAACACACATATACAAGTGGAGTGAGCTAAAGGATTCTGCAGATCACTTTACAAAATTAGAACTGTGTGGGATAATGTCAGGGGCAACAGGAAGAACCCCTGCCCTCAAATGCTCCTCCCACTTGTGATTGCTGATATTCCACCAGAAGAAGAGAAGTATAATTAAATTTACAGAAGTCTGAGAACATGAGTGGCATTTCACTCTTAGGAATGAATGTCTGCTTTCACTGGGAGCAGCTGTGGAGAACCTGAGGGATGGTCAGGAATGGGGTAGGGGATATGCAAAGAAAATAAAAGTTGGGACTCTGGATGCCCCTTTTACCACAGTGGGGGGTGGTGGCCCATTTCTACAGATATAACTCAGTAACCATGGGTGATTTCTAACAAAACATCTTCACAACCAGGCAGACACAAATCAAAAGGCAAAAAAAAAAAAAAAAAGGGAGCACTTGGGTGGCTCAGTCGGTTAAGCGCCATCCTTGGTTTTGGCTTAGGTCATGATCTCAAGGTTGTGAGATGGAGCCTTGAATGAGGCTCAGTGCCCAACATGAAGTTTCCTTGTGATTCTCTCTCTCCCTCTGCTCCTCCCCCTCTCTAAAATAAGTAAGTAAATCTTTTCTAAAAAAGGGCAAAAAAGGTGACTACAGAAAATGGAGGGACTCAAGACATTGATAGTATGTTAGTATATGCAGAATCATAAAAATTCAAAAGAAAATATTTTGTGGTTGGGGGGATTTTATGATGAACGTTTGCTATAATTCAATAGTTTTAAGGACCTACCATGTCTGATACATGATACATGATAAATTCTTTTTAATAAATACACAAAGTTGGTATTAGGTTAAAACGTCTACCAAGCCTGTTTTGGGGGCTATGTATACTTATGAAAGTAAAAAAAAAAAAAAAAAAATGTAGCTAGGACTCAATAAATATTAATATTTGAATTCAATTGAATTGGGCATTGTGGTTATTTTGGATTTATAGCTCAGTACAAGTCTTTCATTTAGGTCTTGTCTTGGCCTGAGCAGATCTCCATCACAGGTGTCTCTAGCATCCCTATCACCACGTTGGGCCAGATGACAATTTTAGGCTAGAAAGTCATCTGCCACATACTTCTTGAGTATTTCCCTTCTGAAAAAACTGGACATACACAATTGTCTTCTAAAGTGCTAACATTCAAGTATGAATGAGTATTTGTTGACACGTGTTTTCACAGCCAATTGTTTTACTATTTTTCATCACTGGCTTTTTTTCTTGGTTGTCACCATCCCATAATCAGTACAGGCTAGTTTATGCTAATGATTATCATTGGTGTCATTTCTAATATTAGTATCTTATATTATTATTAATGAGAAACCATACATTTAAAATATTTATTATCACTATTAAAATATTTATTTGCTATAAATTTGATTGATTTTTTTGCCTTCTCTGTTACCTTTTACTCTCATTTTCTTCCCAGCTAATGTGCCCAAACACCACCCTTTAATAAGTATAACTAATGAATCAGAGTGTTTTTGTTTTGTCTTTCAGGTAACAATATAGCTCTAACTGGAAAGGTGTAATCTCTCCCCTCTGTTTTTTTCTCCATTAGATGATTGATATACTAGAGCTGTTTACAAGGGAACTAGCTACAACGGGAGAAAGAAGCAGAATCTGGAGCTCTACTGGTTTCAGAACCACTTTACAATCATATAAATATATTAGAAAATTAGTCTCTATATAGTGTATGTAGGTTTTGTGGTTTATTTGCATTTCTAGTGGAGTGTGTGTATGTGTGTACATAGTTGACCCTTAAACAACATGGGTTTTTAAATGGTGTGCATCTACTTATACATAGACTTTTCTCAACAAATATAGTGGAAAAATTCTTGGAGATTTTTTACAATTTAAAAAACTTACAAATGATCCATATAGCCTAGGAATACAAAAAATATGAAAGAGTTAGATATTATGGTAAGAATACAGTATATTATACATTATATTATATATAAAATACATGTTAATTGACTGTTATTGGTAAGGCTTTTGATCAATAGCAGACTATTAGTAATTAAGTTTCTGTAGAATAAGAAGTTATACACAGATTTCTGACTGTGTGTTGGGGTTGTCATCCCTAACCTCCATATTATTTACGGTCAACTGTGTGTGACTGTGCGCGCGCGCGCGCGTGTGTGTGTGTGTGTGTGTGTGTGTGTGTGCATGTTTATATAATGCTATAAGCCTAAGATTTACTCTGATGACAGTAAGTGTACTTTTGTAAAAAGTATGCTTTTATTATGCTTTTGTCTATTTCTCGTAATTCCCACACAGTGGTAAAATTTAGGTGTTTAGTAACATTTATCAAATTAAACAAAACAAAACTGAGTAAAATAGTAGGGTAAAAGAGCCTACCAGCTATTGCCTTAGATAAAATACATAAACTGGAAATATGCACTTACCTAAAATCACCACATTTATATTACCTGTGTCCCAGAAAAGGAGGAACAATAGATGTTGTTGAATTCTAGGGATCATACCTTCACATTCTGTTTTAGTCAGAAAAGTCCCAGCTCGCCAAGGTTTCTGATGGAATCCTGGACAGCACTGATCACAGCTATCTCCACATGTATTATGCTCACACTCGCAGCGGGATTTCTAGTCAAAAATTGGGGGAAGCATAATTTTAGTATTTTTGGAGCCATTAATGAAGGGCTTTCCCTAGAAGGTAGAAGGAAGAGAGGAGAGAACTTTTCTGAGAACAGGTGCCAAAATGTGAAACTCCTATCCATCTGGAAAGGAAGAAGTACCAGCCTAAGGAGTAGATATATTCGGTCAACACCAGCCTGAGGAGGTCCAGACTAGTTCTGGAGTCACTGGACTCAGGTCTGGAAGACAGCACAGGCCCAACTGAGGACTGTCTTGAAGACTGAACTCCCTTCTCTGATTCCTGAGATCTATAGTGTTTCTGGTTTGGATGTGTCCACTTTAAGGCAAAGTACTAGTAGCATTTAGGGGTGTGGGAAGAAGAGAAGATTCCTAGGCACTAAAGGTCATAGGTCTAATAGAAATCTAACGTCCCAGGACTGAATCTCCTGCCTGTGTGTGCTCCGAGTAGAGTCCAATGCATCGTGTGGAACGGGGCCTGCAAGGCTGCCTTGTGGGCTCTCACAGCTTGAGGAACACATGAGAGATAACACCCACGTCTTGCAGAAAGCATCATAACCTGCCCCCAAAGAATAGGCTAGGGCATTTGAACCTCCCCTAGGAAGTAACATTATGATGCATTAGTCAGAAAGCCAGCTTTGAGAGAAATACCATTTGTATCCTGGTTTTAAAGGAAAAAAAAAAATCCATACATAAGTAACTACGCTCACTGATCTTACTACTCAGTATGTTTCTTCCCTATTATATACAATAGATGATTTTGTATTTTACCAGTTTATGACTGAGAAAAACAGATATCCATTCATCTTCTTTTTAGGTGGTGCTTATGTAATATGAGAGCATTAATGAAAAATTCAAGCCAAAAGCATTCAAGCATTTTCCGACCCGGTGGTTTCATCACTCTCTTGAAGATGCTCTTCAATTCCGCGCCCTGTCGCCCAGGCCCTACTGCAGCCTCCCGCTCCACGGCCATTCCGATTTACTTCCATGCGCAGTCTTCATTTGTTTGCATTAGTTTCTTTGATGAAAACTTTTTAAAAAGAAATGGTCAGGTTGACTGATGGCAGGCATTCTCTAAAGCTAAATCAGGCAGCAGGCTGTCATTGCTAGAGAGGTTTCAAAATAGACCAGTTTGGGAGACTTTTGGGGGGGAAAAAAAACACAACAACAAAAAAAAATCCCAACTAATCCGTTTTCTGATACTGTGGTGGCTGACTTCAAAGTCTATCATCCTAACTGCTGGCTCTATTTCACCCTGGCATGGCTTTCTGTTACACCGTCTAAGTGAGGATCTGACACCCATTCACAGCATCCCTGTCAGCAAAGCGGCTCATGAAGCATTTGACAGTTGAGAGTTTCATCTTGCTAAGTATCCTATAAATATACATACATTTGTCACCGGATCAAGCGGACAAGCCCTGGCATGACCATAGCAGATGCACATCCCTCCGACCGAAATATCCTTGACCGAGTAGTAATACTGCAAAAAGCAAACCAGAGAGAAATCCTGTTAAGATGACTGCAAGGTGTAAGTAACAAAAGGGAACATTTGCTTAAAAACATTACTTTCTGCTTTCATCCTTAGTTTGAAGCAGGAGGGAACAAGGGAACAATGGAGGGCTCACAAAAGGTATCAAGTTAGCTCCCTGGCCTGTGATCAGAGCCCAGAGAAAGACCACCTCTGATTTACATGTGGGGGGGGCATTTAAGAAATTTCCTTCCCACAGCCATCCAAAGTCTGTGCTGGAGTATTTATTATTGAGAGCAAGTTTTTATGGCAGGGTGGGGGTTGGTCAGGGCAATTACTCTTCATAAAAGTTGTTTTATGTACTTTTGTGAAAGAAAACTCCCTTTATTGCCATTATAGGAAGCTCAGTGTTCATTAATCATATGCGGACTGTCTTACTTGATGGATTTGAAGAAACTCAACATATTTAGAGGAAATCATGCTCAAAACAAAACGTTTCTTAACTATATTAAGAGGAAATAAAATGTAATGAACTGCAGGATTGATTTAACATAACATAAGGAGTAAACTACATGGGAGGGACACTTGTTATTTTTTTTCATTATTATGTTAAAATTAGTCCATGTGATTACTTTCCTATTTGAAATTAACATAAGGTTATGTTTTTAATTATTTTAAGCTACCCACCTATTTTCAAAGATAATTTATAATGACAGTACTGGATTATATATAAATTTTAATTAATATGCATATAACATTTTGTAATCATGAGAGCATATTATCTTATAGAATCCAAATAACCATTTCAGTGGTAAATAGTTCTGTTATTCCAATTATTCACATTACAAAACCCAGCAAGAATAAGTAGGTGAATACAAATCTGAGTTCCCTGGCTACAGATTTCCTTTTTCCATTTACTTCTTTTTTTCCTATTTATTTTTGTTGTTTATATAGAGTATCTTTTATAATATTTTTTGTCACTTTTGTTTCTTGATATACTTAGACCTGGAACTTGAAATGAAACTTGCCAGAAGTTTAGGTAATATAAAAGTCTGTTTTTCACTAAATTCATCACTTAATAATATAGATATGAATAGGGATATTTGGTCAGAAAGTTGATAGAGTATTTTTGTAGATGCTTTTAAAACTGGGAAATTTTCTTTAAATATAAATAAATGCCTAATGCTTCACTTTTGAGTCATGAAGAGCTGAAATTCAATATCCTATTTTTATATATTTAAATTTATATGTAGTGTTTACTGAACTTGAGCACTTTCAAAAAGCTTATTTATATGTTGCATTTTATTGCACTATTTTAAAGGCTCATGTACAATGAAGTTATAAATAATAGATGTGAATCCCAACCCCCACTCTGCCTTCTGCAAAAGATAACAAAAGGAACATATTTATTTACATTGATTTTTTTCCTCCATTAGATATACTGTTGAAAAAGATTAAATTTCACTTCAAAATTACTCAGTCTTCCTCAGTGTATATTTTTAAGTCATGTTAAAATGATAATTAAACGTGATATTTTAAACATGTAAAGAATCTAAACATTGCAGTAAAATAATATTTCTGCATAGGATTATTTACAATATGCTGAAATGTAGTGCAAGGTAAAATTATTTCAGGTTTGGAAAATGCAGGGTACTAAAACATCCAACGTGTGTTGTATGGGGATAATCAAACTTTAAAAGTTATTTTTGGGATGATGGAGTGGTTAGGTGTGGGTGAGTTAAGTAATGAGAAGAAAATATACATAAGGGGTATTCATGAACTGTGAAAAGTGGTGCCCTTCGATATTCAGTCTGCTTGTTCAGCCATTTGTAACTGGTAGAATAGTCAGACCTTTTAGAACTAAGTGCATCCTTCTAGAATTAAGTGCTTTGTCTCACAATCTCCGTTTCTCTCTATAATCTGATTTCAGCTTTCACTCTATTCATAAAGTAGATATTCTCTTAGCATGGATTTGCTTTATGGATTTATAGCTGAATTATAACAATGTCTTGGTTGTACAGCAGCTTCTCAGGAATGGGACGTAAACTAGGGATGTGGTGAGTGCTAGGTAGGAAAAAAGGCAATTATTACTTTAGTAACCTGGACTGATCACCTATGTCATAATCCACAAATTCTAGGTTAACCCTGGAAAACACCACTTCTCTTAGCTCCTGTTCCCCCTGATATCCTATTTATAAAAGACAATAAACTAGGGTACACGATCGGTTTCCTCCCACAGTAGCACATTTTAAAATTATGGGTTGCGATTCATTAATGAAACATAAAGTTAAATTATTTGATTGGGCAAAATGGTTCACAGAACAGCAACACTTACGTCACCTAAAAACTTGCTAGAATTATTGTTTTTCAATTCTGCCCTAGACCTACCAAGTCAGAATGTTCATTTCCACAATATCACCAGTTAATTCTATTCACATTAAAGTGTAAGACATACTGAGATGTGTATGTGCATATGTGTGTACTGAGTTATGATAGAAAATACATTTCTTAGTGTGGACTGTGGCCAAAAATGTTTCAAAGTCATAGCACCTCCCGTGGTAACCTCTCAGTGCCAATGGTGATAGGAGTTCAGATCCCCTCAAGTGACAGCAACAAACTCGGTCACCAAAAATAAGACGATGAACTAGGTACTGTCATGCTCATTTTACAAATGAGGAAATTAAAGTTTAGAAGTGTTAAAAAGTTTGATAAATGCTCCATATCAGAAAAGGGGCAGAGGTTGGCTTTGAACAAAGGGAGGTTATGTTGAATAGGTGTCTGGTAACAGCCACTCCTATGAATCACTGAAAGGCACTTTTAAATGTTATTTAACAATTACCAATATCACTTACAGGCCGTGATAGGATTCATCATAACTTACTCTTCGGGTGACAATCGGGTCAATTTCTCTTGGGTCTCTGTGGGCAAACATCATCAAATCAGCATTCAAGGTCCGGATCCTCTGAAATCGCAGGCGAATGTAGCGAGCAGAGGTAAATTCTAACAGTTCCGGAGAGGGGTCATCAGCACTTGGTCTCCCATTGATCAAAGAGATGTGAATCTACACAATACGGGAAACAATTTAACAATTAAGGTTACCAAAAATGAAATATCTGGCTTTTTCTGATTTTTCTTGGGGAAATAAAATTAAGCTTCATCCCTCCCAATGAGGCAGATGCAGGTTGATATTTACTCACTGGAATATAGTGAAGTAATTGAGGAAGTTTATGGACTTTCTAACAGATGTGTAAGACATCTAATAGATGTATAAGTAATTGAGGAAGTTTATGGGCTTTCTAACAGATGTGTAAGTCATTTCTTTATATTTTAGGCATTCTCTATATACTGCAATTCCCCTATATTCTTTTGTTTTAAGGCATTACCTCTACTTGATTTTGCTAGGATTTCCATAAAATCTTAGGTCAATCATTCTTTTTCTAAAAAATGTTATGCCCTAAAATTATTTAAGAATCTGGTATATAGTGGGAAACGAGAAAACCTGGTTTTTGAATAAGTTACAAAATTTCAGATAATACAGGAAATTAAAGTACTTCTAAAGTTGAAAGTATCTAATTATACAGCCTTAAACATATACAGCAAAAATTGACGCATTAGAAGAAAACTAGACAAATCTACAATCACAGTGAGAGATTTCCAAAGGTGGTTTTTTTGTTATTTGGTTTTCAGAAATTGATAGATTAAGAAGACAAAAAATTACCAAAGCTTCAACATATTCTATGAAAAAATACACTCTATGAAAGTGCATTGAAACCTGGATTGAAAGGTGAAATTTTTAGGAGGCTAATTTAGCACAATTAACACCAGAAGAAATAAAATCTAATCATGAAAAAAATGGAGAAATTAGCAAAGAACTACCCTCTAGAGGTGCACAAAGCCCATATTCTCCACAGTTATCTCATGAGAACAGAGAATTTCTGATGAGGGAAACTTGGTAAAACCAAAAGTACTTCTATTATAGAAAAGAAATTATTTTCCTAATACCTGAAGAGTTCCTATAAATCAACAAAACAAAAAATACCAGCAACTAACACAAAAACACAGAAAATATAAAGGCACTACTTATTAGTGGCTGTTAAGCTTTCAATTAGAGAGTGAACCTCACTCATAATAATAGGACTGCTCATTTAAGTTTTTAAAAAGATTTTATTTATTTGAGAGAGAGAGAGTGAGCATGAGTTGGGAGGTGGGCAGAGGGAGAGGGAGCAGCAGACTCCTCACTGAGCAGGAAGCCTGACTCGGGGCTCAATCCCAGGACTCTGGGATCGTGACCTGAGCCGAAGGTAGACGCTTAACCACCTGAGCCACGAGGAGTTCCACAATTGCTCATTTAAAATATTGTAATAAACATTTTTCATTTTTTAATGCTGTCAAAACCTCAAAATACTTGTAATATTCCCTTATGGCAAGAGTTAGGAGATCCAGGCATGCAGACACTCATAGGTATGAGTGGCACAAACCATTATGAAGGTAAACTCAGCAAAGCTATCAACATTACAAATGCCTAAAATTTTGACCTAGAAATTCTACTTCTGGGAAATATCCTACATATATTATATATATATATATTCCTATGGGATTTTTTGGTAATAGCAAAAGACTAGAAACAATCTAATACCTGTCAATAATGCATGACTGATTAAATAAGTTATACATCTATATAATGAATTATGTGCACGATAAAAAGGAATGAGGAAACTCTTGATACACTCAAAGGAACAAGTATAGTATTTTTACTTTTTCTCTCCTTGGTAAATGAAGTACTCCCTGTGTGATAAATCAAAATGGTTCAAAAAACTTGAAACCGGCAGGTTTTAGGCAGAAAACATATACATGGAGAGAGAGAGAGAGAGAGAAAGAGACAGATACACACACACTTACAGGAGGCTAAAGAGATAGGAATATAAGAGAAGAATGTGTGCTAGGGTAAGGGCTGTCCCAGAACATGACAGTCTGTACCTACACTGAACAACTATGACTTGAGGTCACCCAATGGAATTCTCATCTACTTTTTCAAAACGATAAATCATGTGTGTTAATTATGTTTTTTGACAGGAGAGGCAATGATATGTGTTTTCATTCCTAACATCCTGCATTTAGATAATCCCTGAGAGATTTTAAAAACTGACTGCCAATAAACTACCGAATCACTAGAAAAATAAATATAGCAAACTCTGAGATGAGAAACTAATTCTGATGCCACAAAGAATAAATTCAAAATGGTTCAGGATAAAAATATGAAATGTCCCAGCTAACTGAGTCTACCTTGGATATTTAGTAGAGAATAAATTCACTTAATACATTTGGGAATGATAGAAAGCAAAGTATTCTAAAACACTGAATCTCACTATACCAAATACCCTCCCTCTAATGTAGGAAATTCTGGAAGACTTAAGTAGGTCTTGCATATTCCATAGTTTTGGTATCTAGCAGGTGAGCCAGAAATATGTTTAAAATTAAGTTGTCTCTATGACTTAAAAATGTATCAATTAAAGATAGAACAAATAGGTGCATGAAGCAATTAAAATGAGTTCCCTTTAGAGATTCTGGCATCCAGGAAATTGCCCATGCCCTTGAATTCATGCTTACTTTTGTATCTTATCAAGCTCTCCCTTCATTGCTCCCAAAAGTGTTATTTGAAAGAAAGGAAAATATCACGTCAGGATTCGTGTTTCTGAAAATTAATAAGGTTTATTTGGTATAGATGCTGTGGGAGCCATATATGTACATGGAATCAGTAAGTTCCTCATTTAAACATACAGGAACTTAAAAAATTATGCACGTGTTCTCATTTAGGTTAATAAACCCTATGATAGTGACATAAAGGATTCGGCAAAAGAACACTTCTCCTCACAGCTTTGGTATTTTCATCCATTCCTTCTGCCAAGAGATCGTGTGAGTAGAGTTAGTCCCAAGCTGTTTCTGGAATATAAAACCAGCTGTTTGGCTATGTTGTGTGCAGCTTTCTTCCATCATTTTTCCCACTCTCCTTCAGAATAAATCCTAATATTAGATAGGTTATGTCCACTGGCACGTTGCTGTGTAATTCCAAGTCCACTGGATAGCTTCACATACTTCCTGATCTCCTGGGGGAGGGTAACAACTGGAGGGTGTCTATCTTCAAAAAGATGAAAAGTGTCAGTCCTTAAGACCACTGCTGCCTTGCTGAGAGACCGTGGGAAGTCTGTGGTGGTGTGGTGTCTTCTGAAATGATTTCCATTACAGACATGTTGGAGAGTCTATGTTCATGCTGTCAAAAGAATTCATTCCAGCTGAAAATATCAGCCTGATTAACAGCCGGCTTTTTAGATTTTAAAATTACACTCTTCTTTGAAATTAGTTTTCACAGATAAATAAAAAGAAAGTAAAAACTCATGAGAAATATCTTTTTTATAACCAAATGTCTAAATCAATATTATACTCTACCCATCCAAATAATTATGTTTTTATTAGTTGTAAGCATACTATTTGAATCACATCTCCTTTGCAGATGGATCAGATCTCTGTGCCTCTATGGTGCTTTTATTTTCATGATTAGAATACAACTTAAAAATAGTTTTCACAGCAAATAATCAATTTTCTAGTATGGATAATTGTCCCTTATTATTATGTTTCTCTATTTATATTACTGCATCTGCTTTAGATTTAGATCTGCCCTTCAACAGGCATATGGATACACAATGGAATATTACTCAGCCATCAGAAAGGATGAATACCCAATTTTTGCATCAACTTGGATGGGACTGGATGAGATTATGCTGAATGAGATAAGTCAAACATAGAAAGTCAAATATCATATGGTTTCACTTATTTGTGGAGCATAAGAAATAACATGGAGGACATTAGAAGACGGGAAACTTGAATGGGAGGAATCAGAGTGGGAGATGAACCATGAGAGACTATAGACTCCAGGAAACAAATGGAGAGTTTTAGAAGAGAAGGGGGTGGGGGGAATGGGTGAGCCTGGTGACGGGTACTAAGGAGGGCACAGATTGCTTGGAGCACTTGTGTTATACGCAAAAATTGAATCATGGAACACTACATCAAAAACTAGTGGTATACAGTATGGTGACTAACATTATACAATAAAAAATAAATTAATTAAATAAATTAAATTTTAAAAAAACAAAGTATCTTGCTGCAGAATTCTCAATCATCCAATATGATTATTGTTCAAAAAACTAATAAAACACCTCCAGAATTAAAAATATATATATATACACATACACACACACACACACACACACACATATATATATATATATATATATATATAATGTTTCAGAGATGGAGAGTAAGATTTTAGTAACTTGGAAAAGGGAGCCTAATCACTTTTATTTTATCCAGTGAGAAAAAAAGGGCATATATTTGGAGAAAGGGGGTGAGCTGTGTGAATCTTAGGAAAAGGAGATAGTGCAATAATTCGCCACTGTGTTTCCAGTGCAGAGCAAAGGCTCTGGTTCTGGCTCTGGGTGGTCAACAGAAACCCCCAAGTGATCAATTTTCAGTCCTCACCGTACTTGATCTGTTTGTAGCATTTAAAACAATGGGTTACTCCCATGATTTCCAGGACACCACGCTGTCCTGGTCTTCCTATCCCTCCAGCTACCTTTCTCACTCTCCCTCACTGCTTACTCCCTCCCTCCTTTCCTCTCTGACTTTCTAATATTGGAGCTTCACAGTATCTGAGTTTTTGGCCTTTTTTTCTTGTCCTACCCATACTTACTCACTTAGTAAGTGAGATCCCATCACTTAGTAAGTAGATCCCATCAAAACTCACCAATGTAAATACCATCTATAACTCTTTATGATTAATGAAAGTAAAACACACCCATGGCAAAAATACATACATACATGCATACCATCTATACTGGTATCTCCCATACCTGGCCTAACCTCTCCTCTAAACGTCAGGATGCAGAATCCAGTACACTGATGTGGCTGCCAAATAGGTATCTCAAACTGAGTTTGTGATGTTCATCCCCATAATTTTCCTAACCTCACTGAATGTAAGAAGCAGGGCAGAGGATCATAGGGGAAAGGAGGGAAAACTGAATGCGAAGTCTTCAGGGAGAGAGACAAACCATACCAATACGAGACTCAGCTATAGGAAAACCACCTGAGGGCTGCTGGAGGGAAGATGAGTGGGGGGATGGGGTCATTGCATGATGGGTATTAAGAAGGCACATGATGGGATGAACACTGGGTGTTACATACAACTGATGAATTACTGAATTCTTTATCTGAGACTAATAATGTACTGTACGTTGGCTAATTGAATTTAAATTAAAAAGAAGAGATAAGGAATAGCACAGAGGCTCATAGGGGAAGGGAGGGAAAACTGAATGGGAAGAACTCAGAGAGGGAGACAAACCATGAGAGACTCTGGACTCTGGGAAAAAAATTGAAGGTTGCGGAAAGGGAGGTGGTAGGGGTATAGGGAAACTGGGTGATGGGCATTAAGGAGGCATGTGATGTGATGTGATGAGCCCTGGGTGTTATATGCAACTAATGTATCACTGAGCCCTACACCAAAAACTGATGATGTACTTACTGTATGTTGGCTACTTTAATTTAAATTAAAAGAAAAGAAAAGAAAAAAATTCATCCTTTCACCTACTCAGGACTCCAAGTTGCAATCCTGCTTGACTGCTTTTGTTTTCTGTCTTTGGGCAACCAATTTGTCTTAATCCTCTTGGCTTTACCCTCAAAATATATCCAGCATCCGAAGACCCTGGGTGGCTCAGTTGTTGAGCGTCTGCCTTCGGCTCTGGTCATGATCCCAGGGTCCTGGGATCGAGCCCCGCATTGGGCTCCCATCTGCTTCTCCCTCTCCCACTCCCTCCGCTTGTGTTCCATCTTAAAAAAAAATATATATATATATTAAATTTATATTTATATATATAAATATATATAAATTTATAAATTTGTACATATAAATTTAAATATATATATTTATATTTTATTTTATATATATTTTAAATATATATTATATTATATATATATATATATATATCTCCAGCATCCAAACGCTTCTTACCACCTTCCCTAAAACCATACTGGAATAAACTTTCATCACCTTCCCCCATCCCCGCCGCCCCAGGCACCACGATAACTTCCCAGCAGTTTTCCCTGGCACCACTCTTACTTCCGTACCGTGTATTTGCTACCATTGCAGCTAGGTTTGTTTTTTTAAAGTCTTTAGTAAATGTTTCCATTGACTTATTCCCTGTATTGTCTAAAAACAAAAATCACAAGTTTAATATTAATGATGTAAAATACTGTGCACCAGAGCCAGCTCGCACTATGCTGCAAAGTTGGTCTGTATTCTCTTCACTGCTGTTTGCCAGATGATCTCTAGCAATTTCGGCAGAGTTTCCTCTTCAACAGATCACGTGCTAGAAGCAAAAGCTGGCCAGGAACTAACTGCAAATAGTGTGAACCACCGCAAAAGAGGTCCATTCCCAACTTGAGCCCCATGCCATAATCACATTCATCATTAGCAGACTGAACAAAAGTCCTCATTTCCCGAATGGGAGGGAGCAAAAGCTTTTAGTGATGCCTCTTCACTTGATGCCCCAGCAACTGTCTTGCAGATTCTTGAGGTCAGCATCTGTTTCAGGGAACTCTCTGAAAATGCCTTTGAAAATATAATTCTGCTCACATCATTCTTTTCCTGAAAACTTTCTGATGCCTTTCTATTTCATGACCAATAAAAGTCAAAACTTTTGCAATGAACTATGAGATCCTAAATTACCTCAATGCCATTTCCACCCTGAAACACTGCCAAAGAAAACATTAACTTTGAGAACTCTTTTCCTACTCTTTCTCTATTCACATTGCTCTGGCCAGACTGCCATCTTGGCTAGAACATTCCAGACAGGATTTTCTCTCAAGGGGTTCGTTCACTTGCCTGGAATGTTCTCTTCCCAATACTGCAACGCTCGGTTTCTCATCTCTTTCCAACCTTGCTTCAATGAGGTCTTCTTGGTGAGTCTTTCAGTGACTATCTAACTACAGTGCAAACTTCTTCCTGGCGTGTACTATTCCTCCTTTACAAACCTAAGCAAAACAATGACTCTCCATGGTTGATGACCACTGAGCTACTTGAAAAGTAATATTCTAATATATAAAATGTCAAGGACTGTGTATGACTTTAACTTCCTTAACTAACCTATTTCAATACAGGGAAATGTCAGCTTAATGAACCATTTAACAAATATGACTGTATCATTGACTATGCCACCCTTGACTTAATCTTAATGGGTCTTTCACTCTCCTGTAAGACGATATTTTGCTTTTGACACCTACTTGCTTCCAAATGCCCCTGAAACTTAGACTGTTTTTCTTTCTTTTCCTTCTCCTTCTTCTTAGAATTACATTTCTTGCATTTGCCATTTCTGGATATAAGCTTTCATAATTCCATGACATTTAAACAGATTCTTCACTATTAAAACAATAGTCATGAATAAGTTATAGCATTATAATAAAATCAGTTCTCTCCAAAGAGTATTTGTCATGTTTTAATTTTTTTCTCTCCTAGTGAAACTAGTTAAAATATTTCACTCCAAAGGTTTGCATAGCTTCTCTACTGGTTTCTCCCTCTCATCTCTCTCTCTCTCACGTTGTATCAGTTACTTACCCTTTCTACCCACAGCTCATCTTATGTGGCAGCACCATCTGACTCCTATGGGTATAGAAGGGTAAAGTTTCTTAGAAAAATAAAAAATTGAAGCAAAGTCGCTGCTTTAGGAGTTTTAATTTTCTCAAAGTCTCAAAACTGGTGTGGTCCTTTTTAAAAAAAAGTTTCTGGTGGTCTTCTTGCTTTGTACAACTCAAAGCAATTCAGCAAAACATTTATCTCTAATCCACTTTCTCAAAATGAGCTTAAGTTACCTTCCTCTGAAACATGCTCAGATGGGTAAACTATAATCCATCATAACTGAATGAAAGATCCTGATACCATTCCCACTGGTCATGATGTATAAAAGGAATAAGGACAACTACGTCACTAAAATTTTCAAAGAGAGAAAACTATTACTAAATATAAATATAACTCCCCCCACCCTTTTTTGTTTGCGCTGAAAGAACCTTGACATGCAGGTGCTCATTGTACATCTATTTTAAAAATTTATAATTCTTTTCAAATAATAATTTTTAAAACTACTCCAAGTTAAAAAATTTTAATTACTTGTGTTTTTCTTTTTCTAGTTAAAATAGTTAATATTTGCAAGGATAAAAGAAGAGCTGTCAAAATAGGTTTTCTCAATCTCTTTTGAAAGCTTCTCATTTAAATTTTATCAAATGCACATGCCATTACTAAATCTTTGTGCTGTCAAACAGAGACTATATAGGGACAAACACGTCATCTGAAATTCATAGCCAAGAAAGAATCTAAGAGGAGTCACTTCAGAGCAGGCCATGAGGGAAAGTCACCAGAAGGAAAGTTCTCTAACTTTCCTCTAACATTTGCTTTGCTCCAAATTTTGTTTGGGGTGTGGCTCAATCCCAGAGAGACTAAGAGAATAGTTTCATTAGTCATCTGTTCCAAGTTCATAGCTATTTCAGAAATTTTTTTGCAATATATAGTACCTTGCACACAAAAATAATAGTTATTACTGTGTCCTTACCGAATACAGATATTCTTGCCTGTGATCTGTGTATACCAACTCATAGAGTAGTAAGTCACTTAAAGCTTGCAGTAGCTGTTTTTGAAGCTGATGTTATTATTATCTCTTTAAGAAGATAAAACAGATATGAACCTTCTAATGAGTAGGGCTAAGTTCATATAGCTAGGGTTTGTTCCAGTTCTAGTCTAACACTGTTGGTGGAACTCCTCAGCTCAAACATGGCACAGAGTAGAGGCTGTGTGAGCATTTGTTGAAGAAATAAAAGCCAGTCACTGAGCCACTATTTGCAGACTCCTAGCAACAAGAAGCTTAGCACTGCAGACAGAACTTTTTCATGTACCTCCCTCCATTCTTTTATTTGCTTTATTTCCATTCTGGTCCTATCTGTGACTAACACAAGGATTCTAATTCTATTTTCTCTTGTTTGTCCTTCTGGTCTTCTGGAATTATCTCTACTGTTTGATTTCCCCAGCTCTTGGCTTTTCTTCATAAATTTGGATAAATTTATCCTAGTAGTTATTATCCACTCTGGACTTCCTGAGGTAGACTGTGTACCGTGCTCCAGGGCCCGACTCAGGACCCACCACCAGACTGGATGCCCCACCTCCTGAGTTCACCTAAGGACAAAGGGTCACTAAGCTAAAGCCAGGCTTATACCTGGTTAACACCCCCTGGCATTGATCCATAGCAAGAGAGATCCTCCTGGTAAACAGATGCAAAGCTCAAAACCAGAACCAGAACATGTCTGAGAGCTGAAGTCTAAAGCATCATTTATCCAGAAAAGAACTAACAATCCCCAAGGTCTTACTAACATCATAATAAATTAAATTGGTTTGACAGGTTTAGTATTTAAGTATTTGAGTAAGTAAAAGCCATTCACTGGTGTGCAAAATAATTAGTTTATAGTTTATAGTAAAATCTACTAAGTAGGAAAGACTGAACCTCAGATTACAGGAAGAAAGGGAAAATAACATGTTAATAACAAAAACAAATATCTGTGAAACTAACATGCTTTTATTTACTGTGGAGAGCTCTCAGAGAAAGTCCCAGACAGAAAAAAAAAAAAAAAAAAGCAACTGAGAGTACGGTGACCCACATTGGTAGGACAGAACAATCAGTACGCTTGAAAGACATATAATAAGAGCACAAAGGAAAACTTAAGCAACATTTTCCTGTTTTGTACTCAGACCTCATGTGGGAACACTTGTTTAAAATTAAAATAAAATCTTGGACCGGGAAGTCTAAATACTGCGCCAGATCCTGTGTCATTAGATTGGAACAAATCTTGCTTGACCAAGAAATTCAGTCTCTCTCCTCCATTCTTATTCTCTGACTCAAGGGTTTCTCAGAGAGCAATTGTGTGTGTGTGTGTGTGTGTGTGTGTGTGTGTGTTGCAAGTACATAAATGAAAAAGTGTATAAACACATTATTTCAATTTTTTTTCTCCCATAAAAAAGCAGCATTCTGGGGTGGCCATTGATGACCTCAACTAGATTATCATTCTGAAAGCTGCTGCCTCAAACAACAAGATAGAAACAACTTTAGATTATGGAGTCACACCAATACTTAAGAGAAGAGTCTGAACATAGATACAAGGTTCTCAGGTTTGTCCCCTAGGCTACCTGTATTTCTAACATCCCTCACATATATGTCTGCAAACTGGACTCCCTGTGGTGGCTGCCCACGTGCCTTCACCCTCCGACACTTGCCTATCCCCTCCTTACTCTCACCAATATAGGGACAGGCTCATTCTCTAACTTCTCCCTTCTTTGCCACCTTCCTCTCTCATCTTCCTTTTGCTTTCATGTTATTAGTTTTTTGTTGTCTTCTTCCCTAGCCATACCTTTAGTTCTCCGTTCCTCTCCCTCCCTCCCTCTCCCTCTCTCACTCCTTCTCTGTCTTTCTCTTAAACTCTTGTCCTGCTTCATTTCATTTTACCTTTAGAGTGAAATTGTACGTCCATGGTCAGTCAAGTTCCTAGGCTTTCAAGTGAAATCATGTGTTCTAATATCTAATTATGCCCTCTAGCTTAGCTTTGTAAGAGGAAACTACAGGTTTCCACTCTCCAATCTTAAGATTTTTCATTGCACAAAGAATAAAATAATAAACAAAAAAATTAAGTTTTTTTTTGCAGAACAAAATTTCTTCTTTCCATAACTGGGGGATTTTTATTTCAGTGGGTTTATAAATCTGAGTACCAATGAGTCTGCATATAAGATGGTGAAGGATGTCTGTACATGTATGCTTTCCTAATTTTGGCTAAGCTTGTGCCTGAGGCTTGGTACACACATTTGTGTGTGTATATGTGTGTCTCTGTGTGTTTTCAGATAGATAATTACAGTTTAAGACTTTAATTCTGGAGACAGATGACCTGGATTCAAATTCTGACTCTGTTACTGACTACTTTTATGAATTTAGGCACTGTCATCTCTGTGTCTCAGTTTCCTATATAAAAGGCAAACATTAACATGCTGTTTGGTGAATTAAAAGAGATAATCCATATAACCTGAAGAGAAAAATGCCTAGCACATAGGAAAAACCATTAAGTGCCAGTTGTTGTTACTCTTGAGAAAGTAAGAAAAATAATAATACAGATGGTGTGTGTATCTCCGCTAAGCAGGATGTGTTGCACCCTTTACAGAAATTACCTATTACCCACCTGGACAGCCTCAGACAACGTAAGCAGTGGTGGCAAGGTTCTCTCCTACAATGGAAAGATGATTCTGGAAATGCTAAGAAGGATACCCATCCGTGGGAGATTAGGCATCAAGAAGAATAGGACATGTGCCTGAATTTTGCCTCCTTACTCATGACCAATTTCACACCAGGGACAAAGACAAAGAAAGATCAGAGGGCTGCCGGGTCACATCCCCTCTAGCTCCGGGCTGGGCTGTGGCTCTGGGGATGGCCTGTATTTCCATCTGCTGATACAATGGCCACTGACGACACAGAAGGTGACCAGGTACCAACACAAGGGTTCAGTTAGAGAAGGCTGCAGAACCCCTGACATGGGGGCAGTTGTTTGTGAGAAGACTAAGATGAAGAAAAGGATGGGACGTGAGAAGGGACATTCTGGAAATCTGACCTCATACTGAAGATCTCCTGGGAGTCACCGGGCTCGCAGCACACACCGCAAAGTGCACAGAACATTCAAAATTATCAAGGTTTTCAAAAAGGGCTTCATCCAGGAGGCTCAGTGTGAATGTTGCATGCTTTCTGGAGCAACAGCCCCACAAACACAATCTGTGTCCACAGGCTCCCAAGTTCGGCTTCCTCCCATTAGTCTGTACAGAGTTAGATCATAATCATTTATTTACTGCATTTATAGGATACTGGCTCTGGACACCCCTGACATCTGTACAGCACCAACGGATCTCCAGTCCCTTCAAAGAAACAGAGTGCACCAAGGGACCTCTCCTCCCACACAACCAGGCAATGAAGTTTTCTGTAGATTTACTGAGTACACAGTGTTCTTGTTCCTTTGCTGGACTCACACTAATAACTGACCACAGGAAGCTGCAGGGCCCTGGCCTCAAAGAAGCTCAGATACAGCTCGTGATGCCAGTTAGCTGGCAGGGGGTGGGGACATGCTGAAAGCCAGGTTCTCATTTTCTGCAGGAATTCATGCAGACTCGTGAATATTAGAAACATTAAAGCTGGAGAAAAATGAATAAATAGCTGATACGAGGTCATTGATCATTATCGTAAGTTATTTGTCTAAAGTGGATTTTGGTTCACAACATTCCCTTTTTTCTTTCCTCTTGACAAACACAGTGTGAATGAAAGGTAAAGGGAATCAAACATTTAATCAATCATCCAGGGGCCAGGGCTGAATTGCTTTCTGTTATACATTTGCTGCCAAGTTCACAGAATCAGGTTTGTTTTCAATTATTTGTAATATGGTTTCCCAGAAGAATTTATAATAGGCTGTTTAGGCACTGCTCCCTTTCCTATTAATGACAAAAATACAACTGTTTCTCCTTAGCAAAAAAAAAAAAAAAAAAAAAAAAAAAAAAGGAGTTAAATTGGGAAAATTGTTATAAATGTTGCTGCTGGGCTAAAGAGTGTTTGGGTTTGTTTTCATTCTAAGCTGGCTCCAATGAGTAATGGCAAGAAGATGGTTTCATTTCTTCTTCCCTCTTGCTGTGTTTATTTCCACAGTAAGAAGCTAACAATCTCTTTTGGAGATAGTTTATAATAATGACATCTATACATTGTTAACAATAAGTGTATGTCATGACTGTCCATGTTGCCTTTTGTGGTTATAACACTGTGAATGTGGTTCCTTGGAAAAGAAGGTAGAATGTAACTCCAGTGAATATTTATGGGTCAGAACACAAAGGTTTCAATCTCTCCACTTCTCACTCATCTCAGAATTCCCTGCCCTTCATCTTTTCCCTAGGCCTCCTATATCCTACCACTTTTAGCATCCGGGCCATTTCTCAGTATCTTTAAGTCTGATAAGTTGTGAATTAAAGCCATAGACACATTAATAGGAGATTCCAGTCCTTATTAAAGGTCTGGGTATAGCAGTATCGTGAGAAATACAGTTAGAAGATCTGAATTCCTATGTATATGCATTCACAAGGGGCTGATTACTTTGTGGAAAGAGGATGTATAGACTTTTCTATTTCCAATCATCTCACTCTGTAGCACAGGGCCAGAGACCACAATGGCCATGTGCCAAAGCCCACCTGTATTCACAGTGTACTAGATTATACCTCTAGAAAGCTGGTTTTGAAAAAGTCTTGACCTATGACTAGTGTTAGTATGGAATGGATTTCTTTGTAAGTGCTGAAATCTGATCAATATTCTGTCCCTTCTTTAACTTCATTTCTGATAATTCACCTTCTTTTCTATTTTTCACCTTTTCTTCTTTAGTATAATTATATATGATTTAATGTATCTCATGACCTTCTATCCTCCAGTAATGTGTTTTGACTTAAAATAGTCTTTCATCTTACTGCTACATCTATATCCCTATTTCTTTAAAATTCTTTTACTGAGTCTCTAAAGTATTTTTTAAATAAAAATTTAACTTATTCTCAATTCTAATTCACCAGGTGTTGTATACATCTGACTTTCTTCTCTCCCATTTATTAATTCCTATTTCCTTCTAGTGGTATATTGAACAAACAACGTGGCAATACTGACAAAGCGAAAGGAAAAAATTCTCTTAAGACATAAACATCATATCAAGTTACACAATTTATAGAGAAGTACATGTATGCCACCAAAATCTTGTTTCTTTTTCAAGGAAAAAATACAAATACATGTCGGTCAACAAATTAGTGAACAATTCAAAAATAAGCATCCCAGAATTTATAACTCCAATTGAGTATTATTCTTTCTCAAAATGATTATTCTGTGGTACACTCCTTATAGCAATATTGCTTTATCTCTAGCCATTTTAATACTCCTTGTATTTTTTATTATTCCTGAGAATTGCTTTAAGTGGTAAGAGGAAGACTATTTCAAAACAAAGATCACTGAGGGAAAGGAAAATAGGTCACAGAAATTAAAAGAATAAAAATAGAAAAGGCAAGCTGGAAATAGAATAAGGTACAGCTACAGAGCCTGCCCGCGTACTTCCTCTACCACCCAGAATTCCAGGGCTCCTATCAGCTGCAATATACCTTAGTAATCAACCACAGGGAAGTATTGGGAAATACTAAAATTTGGGAAAGGAACTGGGGACCACAGGTAGTATACTTGAGAAATCCCTTCACTCATAAAATCAAATCCTTGCAGCCCACTGAAGACAAATAATCATTCACTAAGGACAGGATTTTACTATGTCAATGTCACTTATGAGAGAAGATTTAGAGTTAAAATGCAAACAAACCTGGGGAAAATATGCAAATACTTGAAACCTAAGTCTAATTAATAATTCTGCCTGCTGTTGTTTTCAGTCATTAATAGAATTAAAATACAACTGGTGAAATCAATTTCAACACATTATCATTTCAGTATAAAATCTCGAATTTATAAAGTAATACACCCTATCTTTACACACCACTGAATGGATTATGTTAATAAATTGTGTTTCTTTTTAACTTGAGAAGCAGAACAATTATTGGTCACCTAAAATGTCCTTCCAGCTTGCAGGATAGGTTGTGTTTGTATTTCAATGAACATCTGTTTGACAAATTGAAATGCTAATTATGATTTATCATTTCCATGACATCAAACATCCACATAATAATAAACATTGATGACCGACTTTTTTTTTTTTTTTTTTGTTTCACCCAGATGTTTGGCAACCCATAAGATACCACCTTACTTTTACATAAAAATAAAGTATTTCTGGAGTTCTGGCATGTATAGTAGGAGGCAAGGGATATGAATGAAGTGGTGGGTACTTCATTTTCTTTTCAACATGTAAAATTCAATTGGCAAGGCTTTTATAATATCATAAATGAAGTTATATGTCCATTAAGACCCATAAAAGTGTGTACACTCTTTTGTTTGCTTTTGCTTGATATATACCAGAGCTTGGCCTTCTCTACACTCTGCCTGGGAAAACCTGGTCAAGTTCTTGATGGGTCTGAAGCCCCTTCTCCTATAATTGTTTATCATTATTTTTTCTTTCTCTTAGGAAGCCAATGGAATTAGCAAATAGTCAGTTGCCTATTAGATAAATCACATCAAGTTTTGAGTGTACATTTCCTGAAAGATTATTTCCACATCCGGCAACAAAGAGAATCTGTAACACTTGCAATGTTCTCACAAGAAACCTCTGTCCAAAACTGTGTTTTTGCTCTTTGATGTGACTAGTTTTACCTCATCCGTCTGACCTCTCCAGGGTCAAGTGCCCCCGGACTCAGTCCTAGGAGTGTTTCTCTTCTTGTACTTCCTGGGTGATCTCATGCAGTCTCACGGCTCTAAATTTCTAAATTCATATCTTTAAGCAGTATTTCTCATCTGAGCTCTAGGATACTATTTATGGTCTCTGCAACCTCACTATAATGTCTAACAGACATTTTCAGCTTAATCTCATTTAAGCATAACTCTTTCTCCTCCCCGTCAAAACTTGCTACACCCACAGTCTTCCCCAATTCACTGCATGGCAACTTAATCCTTCCAGCTGCTGAGGCGAAAAATGGCCAACTCATCCTTTACTCATTTGCTCACACGGCATGGAAAATCCATCAGCAAATCCTTCTGGCAGATGCAGTTGGTCAGGAAATCCCATTGGCTGTACTTCTAAAATAAATCTTCTCCACAGACACCTCTCACCTTCACTAAGTGCTACAAAGCCCTCTTAACCATGATCCTGCTTCCACCCTCCCCTCCTACCCTCAAACATCAGCCCAAGGCAGCTGGGAGAGGAAGGGAAGGAAGGCAATGGGAAATGACTGTTGATGGATATGGGGTTTCTTTTGGGGATGTTCAAAAAGTTCTAAAATTAGATCATGATGATGGTTTGCACAATTCCATGAATATACTAAATGCTACTGAACCATATACTTTAGATTTCTGAATTTTGTGGTATATGAAGTATGTCTTAATAAAGCTATTTTTTAAAGATTTTATTTGAGAGAGAGAGAGTGTGTTCAAGAGAGAGTAAAGGTGAGGGTGGGGGGAGGGCGGAGGAAGAGAGAGCAGCAGACTTCCTCTGAGCAGGGAGCCTATGCGGGTCTCGATCCTGTGACCCAGGGATCATGACCTGAGCTGAAGCCAGACACTTAATCAACTGAGCCACCCAGGTGCCCCAAAGCTATTTTTTAAAAAAAGACTAGGAAGGGTCAGAAATGTTACCTGATTTGCAAGATAACAAGTCAGCCTGACATAATTTTATGGCTACTGGCAAAACATATGACACTGTTAAAACAGGGTCAAATGACTGTATTCCTCACATCACAGGATCAGTATATTTGGTCTGGGAGGTTCAGAGACTCTGTCCTGCAGAGACGTAAATCAAGGATCCGTGGATATATATACTCCAGGGGGTTGTGTTACAGATGAGGAACCTCTGGTGTGAAGAAATCTTTTACTTTCGGCAGAAAGAACACTTGCCCCCCCCCACCCCGGAGGGAGATACCATCTGTATCTTCCAAGGCTGTATGCAAACCCAAGCTTTGATTCACAGGGAGGCACTAACTTCACTTGCTAAGGCTTTTCGCTTGATAAACAGCCTTGAAACAATAGTCCAGAACAAAGACGATCTGTGCCTCTGGTTTCGAAATTCATAACCACTGGCTGAGCTTTGTCATCTGACAATCAGGTTTGCCATTTGACAATTCAGGCCTGAGCTTTTGGATTTTCGACCAGTAACCAAAATGTAACTATTATTTCAAGAAACATCACATGAATTAGATGGCTTTAAGCGGCAATATTTTTTAAATATGTCACTTATATGCCGATTTTATCGTTTAGGTTTATCTCATTTAATTGTTAAGTATCAAGAATACATTACTGTGCTTCATGTTTGCAGATGAGGAAACAGGCTCAGAGAGGTTAGTGAACTTGCCCATGAGCAAACAGGTAGAAAGCAACAGAGCCCAGAATTCAAGACCCACAGTAAATGCATGTGCGGGGCCTATGCGGGTAAGCTAGACTATGGCAACCTGGGGGGGAATGAATGCTGCCACAGACACCCACTCTGCACAACCAGCAAACCTGGAGAGCATTCAATCTTCATAAAAATACAAGTTACAAGTGTTCACATAAGTAGCATTTGGAAAAAATCTGGTGGTAAACTTTATATATAATCCTATTTCCCAATGTTCCGTCTAGTGCTGTAAAGCCTCCCACAGATTTCCAAAGGCGTGAAGCAAAGAATAGTATGAAGGCATTCTGGGTTCTCTTTCCCTGAATTTTCACTTTGGGCCGCAAGAATTAATAAGGCTGTGTTTAGGATAATGAGCACATTTACACACTGAAGCTCCCCAGAAAGAAATACAGAAACTCAGAAGTCTACATTGGTGCCATTTCAGGCAGGAGCATTTGACAAATGGAATAAATTCTGATATAAGATTTTTTCAAAAATCCTATTTTGAATGTTGGTTGCACAAATGTGATTAGAAAAAAAAGAATCCCTTCAATATTCTATTAATCATTTAAAAATTATCAGTTGAAAGGATGAAAGATCTATATAGAGTGAAGCCTAAAGTTCCTGTAGGATATTTACCTACATATCCAGGTAGAGCTTAATTGGTTTAGGGTAACTTCCAAGTTTTGCTAATTTTAAGTTTTAGGGAAAGACTAAAACAAGTGATCTTTTTTCACAAAATTTTAAGGGCTAACTGTTATTGCAATAAACATCCTCATAATGAGTAATAATCACAGATTTGTTTTTTTCATGTTGGTTTAAGCAGTGAAGCAGCAAATAAGATACCTTTCCTTTATGTTCACTGAAGCGATTACCTCAGGAAAGATTTGAGATTTTAGGCAACTCATAAATCTTTAATAGCTCAATGCCTCAGAAAATTGACTCTGGTTAATTTTAATCATAACTTCAAAATATATTATGTACAATTTGCTGCTGCCTTGTAATTTCTTTGATCCACAGCCTTTTCCAAAGTTTGCAGAGGCTCCAATATAATTTTCTTAAAACCCATTTATAACAGTATTAGAGGTTCTAATCTAATCTCAAGAGTCACTAACAAGATGGTTTTATTTTTTCTAAAGTATATAGTTTCCAGCTTTGAGGTTACTTGTTAGCACTTTCTTCCAGAGATTCCAGCTTTTAACTCCAGGTATCATGGGGTTCTGCTAGTTCTCATGTGTAAACTTCAGGGAAATCTTTGGAGCTGCAAGCACATCACTGAAAACCCAATGATATCACTAGATACAACTGGAAGAGAAAGTTGTTAACCCATAGGAGTGACTCATGCTAAATTAAACTAACAAATTAAGTAAAAATTGCATCGTAAACAACAGCATCAAGGAGGTTTGTAATAAAAATTGCAAGCGTATTTGCAAAAGATTCTGAGGTCTCCAAAAAGGTAGTAAATAATTTTCTTACTAGATTGGTAAATCTCCCAGTTTAACAGTTTACTAGACAAACTTCCCCAAAAGTGAACAAGCACAGTGAAGAGGGTGATTCATGTGTTTTTATAAGTGCTCTGCAAGTAATTATTTCTGAAAACACATCCCAGGCCCACCATCCTGGAGAGGGACAATGGGGAAGGCGGTCTTTGTCTTGCACTCAGCGGGGCCTCTCGCCCATTATGTATTCCCACCCACTATTGCCACATCACACATTTTGTGCAATTTTGCTTCAGATATTGTTAATCATTTCAGTATTCAAAAAGTCTCCTAGAAAAGTCCAGCTGAAGGAGCACACTGATTCATGTGGTTTAAAAAAAAAACCCTTGCAATTTAGAAACAATTTTTTATTAAAGGCAATAAGGAAGTGGCATGAGAAGACATCAGGCACCTTTGTATTCTAGAGTGCTCACTTCTACTTTTCCTGTATAGTTCACCTGTGTTCTAAGTCACAGCAAATGCGATATAGCAAAAGACTGTGTAGACCCCGGAGGATAATAATTTCCTTGAAGATTTCCCAACCCAACTGGAAGAGATAGACTGAAAAGCTTTAGAAGGACCCCTGACGGAGGATAAATAAGCCCTTATTTATTTATTTTAAAAGATTTTATTTATTTATTTGACAGAGAGAGAGATCACAAGTAGGCAGAGAGGCAGGCAGAGAGAGAGGAGGAAGCAGGCTCCCTGCGGGGCAGAGAGCCCAATGCGGGGCTCACCCTGGGATCATGACCTGAGCCAAAGGCAGTGGCTTAATTCACTGAGCTACCCAGGCACCCCAAATAAGCCTTTAAATAAAATAGCTCTGAAGACAGAAGTGAAGTCACCTATAAAGGAGGTTCTGACTTCTAAGCCCAAATAGATCATATCTAAAGTCAAATGCTTTGTAACATACTAATTATTATCTTTTAGTAAACATTGTAAAACTATTTCACTTTTTAGATTTTTTAATCTAGAATCCCATACATTTTTATTTACACAGTAATTGCACATTTTTACTCACTTTGATTCTCCTAAAATCCTGCAAGTTCAAAAATGCATTAGTCCAATTGTGTCAATTTTTATGCAAGGCAATATTCCGTGGACAAAACTTACTTGTTATTTCATTTGAATCTGGCTTTTCCTTTTTTTTTTTGAATAATAACCTATTAAATTTTTACAAATGATTACACTATAGATCCTCACTGTGTTCAGAATTCCTCAAACATTTAAAAAAAGCTCAATTTTCAATCTATCCTTACTGTATCAACGATGACTCTTCAGGATAGAGAGGTAGACAGAATGTGATTTTGGATATTTATTTAATTTCTTTTGTTTTTTTTTCCTTAAATGCACCAAAATATATATCTGAGAGACTGAGGCTTGGAACATCCTGAAATCTGCTCTGACAACTTTAAAAAAATGTTCTCAACATATTTGTTTTTCTTATGAATGTGACAGTTTCTGGTTATAAATAAAACTTGTTTATGACATTAGTATATAGATACTGGAAATTATATTTTAAATGTGTATATGTCCTTTGACCTAAGATTCATCTTACCAGACTTAGTTACAGAAATATTCATGGGAGAACATAAACATGTTTATATAAGTTGTCCATTATAGAATTGCCTATAATCATGAAAAGCTAGAAATAGCTTAAGAGGCCAAGAGTGAGGATATGATTAGATAAATTCTAGGACACCCACATTTCAGTGAAGTAGCACATGACAATTAAAATAAAAACAATGTAAATCTACCAATACTGAAGTGGGGGAAAATACTGCAACATCATAAACACTATGTATAGGATAATTCTATTTGTGAGAAAAATCAGACTGCATAATACACTTTTATACCCTTTCTCATACATGCATTTAAAATAATACTTGAAGAAAAGATATACACCAAACTAGTAGTAGTTGTCAGCAGTGCAAAGAACAGAGGGAGAAAAAGGACTCTGTCTTCCATCTGCCTACTGATCATGGTGCAATTCTCCTCATATAATTACTTTATATAATTTATAATTTATATAATTTTATACCATTTCTTTCTTAAGTGTCATTCAAAAATATTAAAACAAAACTTTAAGTGTTGTTTTTTTTAATATTTTATTTATTTGACAGAGAGAAATCACAACTAGGCAGAGAGGCAGGCAGAGACAGAGGAGGAAGCAGCTCCCTGCGGAGCAGAAAGCGGGACGTGGGGCTCGATCCCAGGACCCTGGGATCATGACCCAAGCCGAAGGCAGAGGCTTTAACCCACTGAGCCACCCAGGCGCCCCAAAACTTTAAGTGTTTATAAGACTTTTTGTTCCCTGAAGGAATTTCAGACTGGGTCGCTCATTCTTACGCATTGCCCATTAGGAGCAACGACCCATCAGCATTACTGCTGGTCCTGGCTTTACTTCCATTCTTGAGGGACATGGTTAAAAACAATAAGGTACTTCTCATGGCTTTCAAAAGTTTCTCCTTAGCTTTTTATTCTTAGAGAGATTCTGACCCTATCTACTCTTGAATATATTCCAGTCTATTAAAGTTTCCTCAAAGACTGAATGAGAGTAGTTAAGAACAGATTTATAACAGACAAAATTCCAACTTGAAATGCCATGAAATTGGCCTATAGATAAGCTACTTGTCTTTTTAATTGAACTAAAATAACTCGGTACAGCTTGTACATTAATTGGATGCATGTCTTTCACCCACGGCAAGTATGTGTGAACACTGGGCATCTGCAGACTGCTTTAGAATCCACCGGGGTATGCACTTACAGTATTTTATTTGGCATCACAACAAAGCTGGGGGTAGGGGACAGAGACAGCAAGAATTTTAAGCCAAGTTACAGGTTAAAAAAACTGAGTCTCTAAGAAGGTATGTTCAAAGTAGAACCTAGGAAGTTGAAGAGAATATGAGAGGTAGAGTGGGGAATTAAACCCTGATTTTATCCATTTGTCTATTTCAATGCACTCTCCCATAGACCACAACCACTTCCTTAAAATGAGCTCTATTTTCCCGTCTGATACCATGTGAAATGTTAATCCATTCATTCACCTACTTCAAAGGATTTATTAATGTCTTCACTTTAGCCTGCTGATCACAATACAATTTCTTCACAATCGGATACTTGGCAGGAAGTCACACTGATGTTCTTTAATGGTTAAAGCAAGCAGATTTTAGTTAGTGCTCCTATTATCATTGTTCATGTCCTTCTGTATTCCATGAAACCGTCTAAAGTATCCATTCTGCAGAGTCCACAAGCTGATATAAATTCACAGGCAAGTTGAGGGTAAGTTCATGCCTGTTGCTGAGCGCTCAGGCTGTGATTTTAAAATTTTGGCTTTGCCATTTATTACTATATAATCTTGAGGAAAGTAATACTGCTCATTGGTTTCCTCATTCATAAAACAGGAACACTGATAATGTCTCCTACGTGTATTTATTGTGAAAGTTTGATGGACTAAGAGAATCAAAGCACTTAGAATGGTATCAGGCATGTGGCAAGTGATCAGTAAATGCTAGCTATTGTTACTTAAAATGAATGTTGGGTAAATATATTGGTTCTAACCACAAGTCTCCCAACAATGCACTTCTGCATGGCGGTGAGCTAGCTCTTCATTTGGTTAGAAATACATTCTCTATGGTAATCACCTGGAAGACTATGCAGCAACAAGGAATACTGATGCTTAAGTCCCTGTAAGTAATTCAGTCCTGTGGATTTGCCTTTGCATTGACATTTGAGAGGGACATCAAGATGGACAAATTACCCATCCATCCTCCAAGCTCCTTCCTGAGTTATATTATCACAAAATTACGGATTTAAATCATATTATCTTAGTTGCTAAGAGACTCACAGATCATCATTGAGTGAAAATTTTAAGTTTATATCCTTAGTTTTCTTATGTGGTAGAAATAAACAAGTGATATTATCCTCTCTGCTAGTTTTATCCTTGAAAATCTTGTACTTTTTGCTATCTGAAGTCTTTACATACGGATTTCATTAAAATATTCTCTGAGAATTCTCTGCCAAGAAAATGTCTGTTCTGCAAATTTGGATGCTCTCTTTTGTTAGACAAGGAAACTACATAATTTAACATTTTCCCTTTTTTGCTTTAATTGTCTAAAAATTCCAAATTAAATTAAGAGTTAAACTACAGTAACTTAATCCAGATGAGCAGTAAATAGTATTTCTCTTTAATTTGTTGTTCAGTTAAATTTTCATTTTTGTCAGTTTTAAGTGTTTTGTTATATATGCCACTTTGATAATTTTCCTGGGAATAAGTGGAGGCAAAGGGGATATTTCTTAGATAAATAATAGCAATAAATTCATTTATTTTAACATCTCTTTATTCATTCATTCATTCACCTAGTATTATCTAGTACTATTGGACTACTAAGTATTGGGGAAAGAGCAAAGAATGAGACAATCTACAAACCCTCAATTTCTTTTTTTTTTTTAAAGATTTTATTTATTTATTTGACAGAGAGAGATCATAAGTAGGCAGAGAGGCAGACAGAGAGAGTGAGAGGGAAGCAGGCTCCCTGCTAAGCAGAGAGCCCTATGTGGGACTCGATCCCAGGACTCTGAGATCATGACCTGAGCTGAAGGCAGCAGCTTAAACCACTGAGCCACCCAGGCGCCCCAAACCCTCAATTTCTTTAAGGTAACATAAGAACACAGGAAAGTATACACTTAAGAAAATTGTTGGGTTTTCAGATTCAATATGTGAAATCCATGTTATTAAAATCATTTCTCTGAAACTGTTAACTCATATTGCCTTGAAAAATGCCTAATCTGTGAATGTAAAATGAAGCTAACGTTTTAAACAAAAATATCAAAAGTTGTAAAATCAAGTAAATGAAAACCCCTTTGCATTAACTGCATCAGTTCTACACATATCCCAATAACACGCAAGAGATTCTGAACAGTTCAGAGCTGTACTCAGAACCTTCAGTGCATTCCTCTAAGTAAATATTACAAATTTTATTTTTGAAGGTGAATAACTGGGGGGGGGGTGGGGGATAAAACCAAGTCATTTAGCCTCTTCCATGAAGAGTTTCACAACATTTGGAACATTTCACTTATGGCAATGCATTCTTATTCCCGCCACAACAAGAGCTGAAACTTAGAGATTTTATTTTAAATGTTTGTGAATTCTGAAGGCTTGAACAGTCAAGTTTCTTTACACACACTTCACAGTCTTTGCTGGAGAAGCTCAGAAAGGAAGTTTTCTCTGGCTTCCACTACAATGTCTTTAGCCAGCTTGAGTCCTTCGGTCTCCTTCCACTCAAAGAGTAAGTTTTTTAAAAGACGACATTCAGCTGCAGATCTGAAAAACCTTGTACAAATCACCAAACTGCCAGTCACATAATAAAAGCCTTAGAAAGTTAGGAAAAGAAATTGCATTCTGTACATAATACATTAAAATAAATGATAGTAACAGTTGCCATTTATTAAGTACCCACCTTGAGTCAGATATTTGATATAAATTGCTTCATTTAGCATGACCTATGTTGGAAGGCATGTATTTATACTTCTCCATTTTGAGATCAAGAAACTGAATTTCAAAGATTTTGCCCAAGGTTACACTGACTAACAGACCAATGGTTCCAAAGCAGGCCTGATTTCCAAGGTCCATGCACTCAACACCCCCACCTGTTACCATTCAAAATTTTTCCTTCCATGCAGATCTCTACCACTTCTGCCATGGGAAAAGCTGGTTGGAAAGAGAACAGACTGGCAGGACTTTGTATTAAACATGCTTTGTGTTTCCTCAGGAATTTTAGAGGCTGTTACACTCACTTAACCATGTCTCTTTGAAATGAATAAACAGCAGCTGGGGAAAATACATTTCTTACAGAAGTATTCTATATGCATCAGACAAATAAAAAAAAAATCTCAATTCCAGATGTTAACATAAAATTATCCAGATGCTACCAAATGATCCTCTAGGACACCAGAGGCAAAAGGAAATCAAACCGGAGATTAATTTCAAAAGAGAAATCAAAGTGAGACAACAATTTGGTTTTGTGCGTTGTTATAGGACAGGGATTCTCTCACTATTTTTTGCAAAGTGCTCTCTTCAATGATGGACTGGGGATACAAAATCGTTTCTTGATTTGAGTAATGAATGCACAGTCTTTGAGATAAGATTTTGTTCCCCCCTGTAGCATTTTGCTTATGTGTTATTTTTGAATTAAAAAAGTATATTTCTCTTAGGTATCCCAAGAGATGAGAGGGACTAAATAAAAATTATTATGGTCCATATACATTTTGCCCATTCATGTTCTTACATGAATATTTATATTTTAATCCAAATATTTAATCCAAAATAACTGACTGCCTTTTCGTCCTTGATTTTCCTGGGAGTTTGGTGTCACCCCAGCACATGCATGAATGACACATGAAAATACCTATGAAACTCTAAGTGTTACCTTCCTGTCACAAATTTGAAAGCTAGCTGGCTGATTCATCGGGACAGTCATACTAGGTAATTCAAGTCCCACTTTCTACTCCCAGGCAAGAATGATCTGATTTGGCTGTTGGCATGGAAGACTTTACACATATGTTTATGGTATGGAAGCTGAGGAGTAGAGAAATGCAAAAAGAAGTCAGTCACTGTCCCCTCCCTCAAGGGACTCAATAGCTAGCTTTTAGCAATGCCTAGTAAACAGCATCCTTCAGCCACATGATAATCTATGAAAAGGCAGTAGGAAAAATTCTGTCAAATGACTGCATATAGGATATAGAAATACTTTTTGAAAGCAAATACAACCTCCTTTAGCGAATCTTCATTCTTGTTATCTGATTCTAAAACATACAAGCAAAAGGTATTTGTATTCCTATCTCTAGAAACATCCTTTTGTAGTTTTGCTTTAGGGAATTATATGAGCTATAATCATGTCACTGGGAAGCAACAAGAATGTCACTGAGTATTCGTCTTTGCTTGTTCTTTAACCTTGCAGTCTTCCAACAGGATGACTTGTTTACTTCTCTTTCTGCAGCTGGGAGTTCTGGACGGAGTCGTAGTGATGTGATTTTTCAAAATAACCCCAAATCCTTGTTCCACAACAGAATATCAAAGTATTGTTTAGTTTGGCACAGATTTTAATGATTGCTCTTGACCTAATTGCTTTGTATCTTTTCAACCTTGATTTGCATTTACCTTATGCTTTACAGTTCCCTCTCTCATATATATATACACACACATACATATGTACATATATATATATATATATATATATATATATCCTTTTTTGTCATAATTTGATCTGTTTCCAATTTTGAAACCTCAAGGGCCTGAAGGTACTATTTCTTTTATTATTGTAAAAGAAATTTTAGTATCATCAGAGGCATTGACATTAGCTCCTCTCCATAGTCTACCTTTGTTTCCTCTTTTAATAAAATTTCACTGGGCTGAAAAATTATCTGTGCTATTTTTAGAAATGAAAGTTGGGCACCAACTGTGCAATTTTTCCAGAGTTAGGGATAAAATGCCCAGAACTATCTCTCCTCTCAGTTCTCATATAGGGCCTTAACCAGGGCAGGGCTGAGAGTGACTGCAATCAGGGGCTCCCCTCCCTGGGGTACTTAGAAGATACTAGTGAGCCTTGACAAATTTCAGCTGCATGGCTCTGTGGGTAAGAAGATGGGTCTACACACATTATGTTGTCCAGGACACCATTTGCCCTCATTTTGCTACTGTCCTAATGATTTGGCTTCCAGAGAACATCATTTGCAATCCACTCTCCAACTTGAGATACTCTTCCTGTGGTCACAGAGAGGTGCTTTTATCCATTGCTTGCCTATTTTAAACATCATCCACATAAGTAGTTCAGCCTTGTTAGCAAGCATCAGATACTTAATGAAATGGACTAGTTGAGATTAGGTCCCAGCACCCAGACAACATAATGTAAGTGCTGACAAAATGGGTTACTTTGTTCTTGACTTTTCTCTCTATAGTTCTACCCCTTCTCTCTTTTCCATCAGTTCTCTAATGCTTTCATCTAGTCATTGTCTCAAGGAAAATGTGTATGCTTTTTTTTAGCACAGAACCCATATCCTACCAGGTAGCCCACTCCATCTGTGATGGTGATATAGAGACAAATATTACCCCGTGCTTGTGCTGGGGAATTCTTACAAGCTACCTCTCAATAGAAAGACTGCCCAAAACACTTGGAAAAAATGATGGACTATGCATTGCAACTCTAGTAACAGGTTCTTCATGCTACAAAGTGAATCTCCCATGACATGAGACTTGTCAGAGGAGAGTATTACAAGATACGTCTTACAAACTAAAGCAAAGACAAAAACAAACCAAAAAACGAAATGCTTTTATTCCTTGTGCTGATAAACACCCTTATTTATTTTTTTAATTTTAACAAGCACTTAGTCATAAATATCATACAGGGAAGGAATTCTGTTTCCCCTAAAAGCTGTTGCTGTGAAATGTTTCTGCAAGGCAGGTGTTGGGGTCTTTTCCTAAGTGTAGTTTAAAACTGAATTTTCTCAGGGCACCTGGGTGGCTCAGTTGGTTAAGCACTGGACTGTCAATTTCAACACAGGTCATGATCCGTGAAGCCTGCTTAAGATTCTCTCTCTCTCTGCTCTCTCCTTTCGCCCCTCCGCCCAAAATAAATAAAATGAAATTGAATTTTCTCATTCTGAAACTGTTTTATAGCTCTGTCCAGATAGCCTCTCTACTCAACTTATTCAGATACGCAGTAACTAAATAACTAAAAAAAATCATGGTGAATCAAGCAACTGTTTTGAACACAATGGGTATCCCATCACTTGCTTTCACATTTCCTGTGTGGCAACCCTCACGTTCCCCAACCAGGTCCCTGCCATTTTCTTACTCTCTCAATCTCTCTCTGTCCCCGTCTCTTTCTTCCTCCCTCCTTTAAATCCATTCCCAGTAACCAAGGCTGTTCTGTCCTAGACAGGCCTTTACAACCTTGTCCAAGACTTTAGATGTTTTCCCTGATTTATTAATATATCTTATATATACCTCCCAAATATAATGTCCTTTGTTCCCTGCACCTGAGATAGAGTTTGCTACACAAGTAGTGCTCAGTGTTTGTTAAGGGGGGGAAAAAAAGGCTAAATCTGGAGCACTACTGATTGGTTTTATAAACTCACAACATTTCTTTGTAATACCAGGTCATTTGGTGGTTGAACTGAAACTGTATTCCTGCCATATTTTTGATGTCCTATCTTTTTAGTAATGCATTTACTCAGGAGTGATTAATGTGTGAGCCGCTGTATCACAGCTAATTCAACACCAGAGTTTATCTTATTATAAGATAAATGGAATGAGCAGAACAAATCATAAGGAGGAAGAACACAATGTTTCTCATCCACTGATAAAAAGAACAAATGTAAAGATAAGAAATAGCAAAATTAAATCATTACTATGATTTTTCTCTTCAAAAAAACAATAAAAGATTTTCCCCCCTTAACATAATTTTCAAAAATTTTCACCAATAGTCTTGCAGTAAGGTAATTCATCCTGAACAAAATAGTGAATAACTGCTATAAACTGGACATCAAGTTTAAAAATATTTGAAATATGGTTTCACTCATATGTGGAAAAAAAAAATAGTGCAGAGGACCATAGGGGAAGGGACGGAAAACTGAATGAGAAGAAATCAGGAAACCATGAGAGAACCTTGATTCTGGGAAACAAGCTGAGGGTTGCTGGAGGAGAGGGGAGTGAGGGAATGGGTAACTGGGTGGTGGGCATTAAGGAGGGCACATGATGTGATAAGCACTGGGTGTATATGTAACTGATGAATCACTGAACACTACATCTGAAACTAATAGTGTACTATGTGTTGGCTAATTGAATTTAAATTAAAAAAATATTTGAAATGCCTCTAAGAAAGTGGCAGCTAGCACTTCCAATACAACTACTGTCTACCCATGTCATTATTCGGCACATATAAGGGTACTGGAATGTACAGATGTAAAAACACAGACGTGTGCATACATGCTGTACACTCTAGGAGCCAAAACAACTCAGTTCCCAAACTTCTTACTTGTAACGACCTTCAACTTCCCCATAGTTCTCCATGCTCCTAAGTAATGCCTGATTATTCATATGAAAAGGCCATTTGCTATTCTCTCCTCCACCAAAAATTAAGAAACAAACATAGGGTGACCCATTTTTAGTTCAATATTCACCATATCACTAACAAAGTAAGGAAAAACCTTCACAAAACAACTAGTATAAGTTTTATACTTATAAACTTTAATTTCGCTGAAGAGACTCAATTTCCCTTTAATGCTTTTGCTAAAATAATGTGTACAGGTGAGGTTATGCCGAGGACAATTTAAACTTCTGCAAATATTTCTATTCATGCTTTGGCATATATTAGCTTAAGCCATATGAAACTGCATATTTATTGTCTAAAAATAGTCAAATATTGGCAATTCCATATGGCTCAACCTAATAGTAGGTTTGGTTTTAGATGGCACTTATCTGTTGAATAAGAAAATAAATAATTCTTCCTGAATGAAGCTGAAGAGCAAATTTACACAAGGGGAATATAATTTTCTAACTTGTAATCTTGCCAAGGTTGCCATTCTCCTTTGCAAAACGAGTATCATAGGACTTTTGCTACCCATGATTAGAATTTAAATTGTATGTCTTATGTGAGTCCCAGGTAGCAAAATTCAGCAAAGTTATTCATTTACATATTTTCAATGAAAATACATATTTGGCTGCAGTCAGTCTGCCATGACACAAAATAATACACACCCTCAGTCTAGAATGCTTTGTAGATTTTCCTCCTGTTTTTATTTCATAGCAGGGGACCTGATAAAGCAGCTCCTGGTATCTTTTTAGGTTTGCTTGTAAAGTGAAATCATAACCATTCCACTCCTAGGTTACTTATCTCAAGGACTTTTGATGATGGCTCTAGTGTAGAAATAGTTTCCCTAGGGATCAGGAGCTTATTCTATTAGCTTCAAGATCCTTTGTTGGAGTTTCAAGTATACTTCTGCAATAAAGATAATAGTAGATTATTTTTCCCATGTGAGAGTGATTTTCTGATATACCCTTAGGTTCTTCTCAGTAAAGATGGTGGATGGCACTTAATTATCCACAGTGTCACACAGCCCTTGTGACCAATGGCAAATACATATTTAGAAGATGACTTATTGGACCCCAGGGTTCAGTTTAGGAAATGAAGTGATTATGAAATTTGCCATCAGATTTGAACTGGACCTGGACCAGAGATTAATGTTGAACATTCACCTCTGTGCCACCATAAACAAGTTATTTAATCTCCATCTGCAAAATCAGAATAAATAATACTTGGCTTCAAGTGTCCTCAAGGCTTTGGTGAAGGTGAGACAGCAGAGTGTCTGACACATGCTTTATAATCAATGAAGTACCATATACAAAATTATCACGGTCAACGTTGCTTATAACAATAACGATAGTTAACCCACTAATCCTCTTCCTCTCCATGGACGTTACATTTTAACTGAAAAGCTCAGCCCCTATGACATCAGCAAATCGAGCATGACCTGCTATCCCGTCACGAAATGTTTGCTCAGGACTTCACTCCTGGTTTTAAAAGACACAGATGAGTTTCAGTGCTCTTAAGTGCTTCTTATAAAGTCCAGCACATTTAATAGTTATTTTTCCCTCTTTCAGTACACAATAAATATTATTCCTACTTCATAATTTTATAATCTCAATATGCTTTAGAACTGATACCCAAATAACTGACAACATTTATAATTCTCAGTTCAGAGAACTGAACATAGGAGCTTCCTATGACAAGGTGCAATTAATATAACAAGTGGAACTTGGTTCACCCAGCTTTTCTGAAATTCTTCTATAATGTGCTACCATAATTAAATACTCATGTACTTATATCTCCATAATATTTACATGGAAGAAAATAACTAGTATATGTATAAGCTACAAGTTCTGTATAATATTAAATCTTATTCCATCCTTTGCAAATTTCCTTACATAATGATTTTAGCACTGTCCAAAAGTGGAGTGTATGAAAATACTGTTTTTCATACAAAAAATATGACTTGTCTAAAAAATAAAGTTTGAAATTTACTGTGATCAAAACTAACAAAATTGTTTTTTTGCTTTTGTTTTTAAGATTTTATTTATTTATTTGTCAGAAAGATAGAGAGAGCACAGGTAGGCAGAGTGGCAGGCAGAGGCAGAGGGAGAAGCAGGCTCCTTGCCGAGCAAGGAGCCCGATGTGGGACTGGATCCCAGAAAGCTGGGATCATGCCCTGAGCCGAAGGCAGCCACTTCACTGACTGAGCCACCCAGGCATCCCAAACCTAACAAAGTTTTGAAATGTCCAAAAGACTAAGAGGTTAGCTAATTTAGGGTTTTTTTCTAACAATGAGATACTTAATGTCAATTAAGTCCAGATAGGATTTTACCTGATAATAAAAGTAACAGTTTTAAAGAATTATCATGAATCAAAATAAAAGAAGAACACAAATTTTGAAAGTTTTGGTGAACCAAAAAAATAATTCACCTAGTCTTTTCCTTAATATTTTTAATACAATTACCTGTATAATGGGGAATTGCTGTATCTCTGCCAAATGTAATATTTGAAATAAATGTCTATACTTTGGTGAAATGAATTGCTTCAAAGTTATTTAAAACCCTGTTTTCTATTACCTCTTTTATAAAGTGGATGAAATTGGTAACTATTTTCAAAAAATATAATTTTATTATTGATGTTAAGTCAATTTTAAAGGTTTCAGAAAAGTATTACTGTATTAGGATATTTGAGAATTTTATTTTAAAAAGTAACTGTTATTATGATGGATCTCAAGTCTGTCTAGTATAGCACTGTGTATTTTCTTATGGAAATGGAAAAATAAGTAAAATTTTCTTATATTCAGAGGGCTTTTGATGGGGGCATTAAAGCATGTCATTGAAAACAAACACATGTATGATGCTTGAAATACTGTTGTTTATGAAAGTAAACCACTGTTATGAGCTATTTATGTCCCACCCAAATTCATATGTTAAAACCCTAATCCTAATGTGACAGCATTTGGAGATAGAGCCTTTGGAGGATAGTTAGGTTATCAGGGGTGGAGCTCTCATAATGTAGGATTAGTGCCTTTCTTTATAAGAAGAGACAGTAAAAAGCTTCTTTCTCTGCCTTCTCTAGCACGTGAGGAAATTGGAGGTGAGTTCTCAGCAGGACCCAAACATCCTGGCACCTTGATCTTGAACTTCTTATCCCCAGAACTGAGAAATGTTTGCTGTTTAAGCCACCTGGACTACGGTGTTTTTGTTATAGCAGCCTGAACCAAGACACCCATGGACAATCAGTGAATTATGTCCCTAAGATACTCTGGTGATGATAAATCTTACCTTACCTATTTGTCACTGACCTATTTAATATGGGTAGTCTCTGGGACACTCACAGTCTAGAATAATCACATCTGGAAGCAGGTTATATGGAATACCTAATGCCATTATGTATAGAAATTATAATCAATATTTTTTTTCTAAAACTGTCTTAATATAGTTTCTATTAGGTCTCCTGAAATGTGATTCTTATTAAAATCAAACCAGATATGTTTTGAGGATTCTTCTCTTAGTAAAACCTGTACCATCTTCCTTATGTGTTTAAAATATTCATTCACTATTTAGCCATTTCATACAGTAAAATTTTAGAGTAACTTGTCTTAAGATCCTGGAGAATTTTCACAGTCATGTGTATAAATTTATAGTATTATCTTGAGAAGTTTCTATTGGTCAGTGGATCTTCTGCATTGCTATTACATTTTTGAAGTTCAGCTTTGAAGGGAAACTCTAAGTTCTAGGGGAACTCCTTTCAGTAGCTAAAAGGGCTACTAACCATCTAAACTGGGGATAAGAGATACAAGGCCCCTCTTAGTTTGGTTACTCTTATTGTGGTCTATATGATCCCATTTCCTGTGGGCCATGTGAACACAATATACCAAAACAACTAAATGCAGACACGCAGAATAGTATTTAAATAATAAAAGTACAAAATAAGCTCAAAATAAAATGAACAAAAATAATGTAAAATACTTTAAAGTATAGTTACAGGAACGCCTGGGTGGCTCAGTTGGTTAAGTATCTGCCTTTGGCTCAGGTCATGATCCCAGGGTCCTGGGATCAAGTCCTGCATCAGGCTCCCTGCTTCTCCCTTTTCCTGCCTGTTTCTCCCTTTGCCTATGCTCCCTGATCTTGTGCTTTCTCTCTCTCTCTCTTTCTCTCTATCTCTCTGTGAAATAAGTAAATAAAATCTTTTAAAAAATTAAGAAGTTAAACATAAAATATAAACTACAATAAAACTGATGAAATTATTTTAAAAAGTTACTTGAGATATAAAAGCCAAATTTTTCAAAAAAAATGAAAAACAAGAGAACAATTCTGACAAGTATATAATACAATTGGAACCCATCAATTTTTTTTTAAGATTTTAGTTATTTATTTGACACAGAGAGAGAGAGAGACAGCAAGAGAGAAAACAGCAGGCAAAGGGAGAGAGAGAGAAGCAGGCTCCCCACAGAGCAAGGAGCCCGATGTGGGGCTCAATCCCAGGACCTCAGGATCATGACCTGAGCCGAAGGCAGCCGCTTAACAAAGTAAGCCACCCAGATGCCCTGGAACCCACCAAATTCTAAAAACAATAATTACAGGTGTAGGGGTGTGTGTGTATATAAGAGATAATATAAAAGAAATTTTACTGGAATAAAGTTTAAAAAAGAAAAATAATATATGATAAATTAAATATACCACGATAAAACTCTTAAAACTGGAAATTAAAAATCATTAAAATGGTTAAAAAAATTAAGCAAGATAAAAAAAGATTACAAAACTAAGAATGCAAATTTTTAAAAAGTCTACTCTTTAAGTTACTATCAAAAAGATAAAAAGGAGAGTGCAGAATTTTTTCATAACATAAACCATCAAAAGATTAAATCCCTCAAAGCTAAAAACAAGGCAGCAGCCCAATCCCAGGTCTGTGCAAACTCATGTAGAGAGAAGCAGAGTCTGCTAGGAGGTGAGGCCTCTTGGGTTTGCAGTGCCCAGATTTGCCAAGAAAATCCCGGACACAGAAGAAAATTTTTGTTCTTCTGCCTTTCTGGTTCTCAGAGGATACACTGGATTCAAATCATAGCTCCAAAAATTACTAGCTTGGAAGCGTAGGCAAATTATTTGAATTCTTTGTACCACATTTCCCTCAACTATAAAATGAGATAAGCATTAGTGCATATGAGTTTCTACTTATAAACCCTTGGAGTAGTGCCTGCCATAAAACAAGTGTGTGATCAATGTTAGCTATTTTTATCATAAGCTCCCAGGCCCCTGACTAACCCATGTCAGCACTTGAGACCTTCATCTATTCTTCTGTCTCTTTCAACTCCAGTAAACTCGTGGTTATTGCACTGATTCTTCTTTCATTCCTGTTTAGTCACCTCCCCTCGCAGTGCTGATCATACAAAACAGCACAGCAGGGCTCTGCTACTTCCATGCACCCTAGTCTTAATCCAGGCTAAGCCAGCTCAGACACATCACAACCAGGGATGAGCTTAAGCCAATACTAATGGGTGAACTAGAGAACTTGGACTCACATTCTGCAGACAAAGGAGGCAGTACCATAAACGACCTACTTTGATCTTTACTATATCAGGTGAACTGGCTGGCACACACAGTGGACCGGATACTCATCTGTCTGAGCGCCATGTTTAATCAATGGCAAAGCTATATCTGAAAGCCAAATCTAGTGAATACCCCAAAAGACAGCAAGCTATACTTTAGCGCCTTCTACTACAACCCTGTGCTACCTTACCTAGCTTAACAGAAGCATAAGTTTCTTCTGTTTGTTTATTTTAACACATCTTGGTATATTCTCTTCCATAACACTGATATAACCAGCCCCAAAGTATTGGTGTTACCTCCTCAAGATTCCATTCTTGCTTGCTTTCTCTGGCCTTCATGATTTTTCAATAATACTGTATTAACTTGACAAGCATTTTTTTTTTTCCTTTTTATTAATTTTTTCAGCGTAACAGTATTCATTCTTTTTGCACAACACCCAGTGCTCCATGCAAAACGTGCCCTCCCCATCACCCACCACCTGTTCCCCCAACCTCCCACCCCTGACCCTTCAAAACCCTCAGGTTGTTTTTCAGAGTCCACTGTCTCTTATGGTTCGCCTCCCCTCCCCAATGTCCATAGCCCGCTCCCCCTCTCCCAATCCCACCTCCCCCCAGCATTTACTAATACTTTCTAAGCACAACACTGCTAGGGGAGACTATAAACTGATCAACAGGAAGAACACAGTTGTCTCAATTTAATCTTTATTACAAAGGTCTGTTTTTTTTTTAAAGATTTTATTTCTTTATCTGACAGAGAGAAATCACAAAAGAGGCAGGCAGAGAGAGAGGAAGGGAAGCAGACTCTCCGCTGAGCAGAGAGCCCGATGTGGGACTCGATCCCAGGACCCTGAGATCATGACCTGTGCTGAAGGCAGCGGCTTAACCCACTGAGCCACCCAGGTGCCCCACAAAAGTCTGTTTTTTAAATGAATTATGAACTTTATGTGTGTGTAATTCCAAAATATTTCAAGTACTCTGTGTATTCTAACTAGAGTTGAAACTTGCTGTTTTGGAAGATGCCAGGTGAATCTCACTGTAATAAAGTACTTTCTCATGTTGTTCAAGATACTAACTGGCACGATGTTGGTCAATACAAGAATTATTTTTAGAGAAAGGGAATCTGAAACCCTAAATAAGCACTTCCCTAAATTTCTATTCATAACAAATTAGTGGTATCTGGATGCTTTTCCAAAAAGGAAGAACTCCAAGGATAATTGTGAAAGGCTTGCTCCTCATTTCCACAAAAACTGAATCAGACAATCATGCTATGGCCTTAACAATACTACGTCAAAGAAAGATCTCAGAAACAGTTTTAAATACATGGTTGGGTTCATTTCTTCATCCTCCAATATTTGCAGTTCTAAGAACCACCATAATGTCAGGTGATGAAAAGAAGAAGAAAAATATTCTGTCCGTGTATATAAAATTCTGTAACATAGGAAATCAAAATTGTATCAAAGCTCTACATATAGTTTACAGGGGGGAAAAGTATCTTTAAGAATTAATGATGGTTTCTCAGGGATTTTTATGTAAGCCTGCCATGTTTCAAAAGCAGAATCTAAGTTCCATTTGAGCTGCAGTCCAGAAGACTGGTAAGGAGAGGAAATCATATGTAAATAACTTTTCCTCTGTATGAGGAAATTGAAGCAAAAATTACTATGGTAACCATGCATATGTAGTTAGTAGTCTACTGACAACCCCAAGAAATTAAAAGGAATAATCCCAGCCAGAGAAAGGGGAGAATCTCATAGAAAAGAAAATCATTTATGATGATTTTAATCCTAGGTCTCCTAAAGTAGTGCCCCATCCATACATCCCCATTCTTGTCCATAGTAGTTATGTGATTCTCCTCTTTCAGCCTCTTCTTCAGCCATCCATAACCTAGTTACAGCTCAAATTTTATTTACTCAACTTGAACCCACCCAGAGATTTAGTCAGGCAAAGCCAATCATGTTTCTTGACAGAAAAACACAAGTCTCTTTAGTTAGAATTATTGCAGCTAGAATGACTGATACTCTTTCCATAAATAGCTGATGATCAGTTCTTCTCCAAGGTTTGGGAAGGCTGAAAATAGCTGAACAATAAGTGAGGAGGAGGAACACTAAAATCACCAGGACTACTTGTTTAAAAAATACCTATAGCTTCTTAAACCCTTCCCAAATCTACTGAATTATAAAGCCTGAACCAAGAAATAGCTCTTGCAGATGCCCCCGGTGATGATGTCCAAGTAAAGCCAAGCTTGGGGGGGACCAGTGCTGCAAGCATGGTCTTTAGCAGTGTCTCTAAGTAGCAGTTCTTATTAGCAGGTCTCAAAAGCAACTTGGGGCAGATGTTTCCAGCAGAGGCAACACTTGAGTTAATAGCTCCTGATGGAATTGACTCCCTCTTGCACTCCTGGAGAGGTATACCTATGTACATGTTCCCACCAAAGTTTTTCTCTTTGGCCTCAAAGTAATGGAGTAATGGAGGGTCCCTGGAGTCCGTTGCTTTATACCCTACAAGTCCTATTAGCAATCTCAGGATCATTCTCAAAACAAGGAAAGGCATTGCCTGCTAAGCCCTCTCTTGGCATTACTGATAAACAATTTTTCTAAAATAAAAATCCTTGAAGGCTTTTGCTCAAAGCCTTCTGTTTACAGTTTGGGTAACAATATACTGGGTCAAATTATTATACCTCCATTGTCCTCTATTGTCTCTCTTTTGGCAGGCCCTGAGACTTGATCATCTCATAGCTCAGAGTGAACTCTTCTCCCTCTGGGTGCAAGCCCAGGATGCTAGACAGCAGGACTAATCTCTTTTGTGGAAGTAGTTGATTCTAGTTGTCTAGGGGACGGAATATATGCCCTAAAGTATCCTTCTGGTGAATCCACATGATCAACATTTGTTGATCTCTCTCAGGAAATGTGAGGTTGAGGGCAGAGAAGGGGCCGAGCCAGAGAGTGGAGGGAAAAGCGTGGGGGTTGCTGCAAAAACAATTCAAGTAGAAGAAATAAGCAGAGATGATGCTGCTAAAATTCAAGAGATCAGAAGGAAAAGTCAAATAGTTTCTAATAATGACATGGACAAAGGGCAGTATTAAAGTGTAGATACAGAAGAAGGAGAAGCTGAGGGCTATAATACTCAAAGATATTATTAAAGGATTTTAATAGACCAATGAGGAATTTACCTAAGGTACTATTCAGGTCTCAAATGATGGAATTTTCATCTGTAGTATAATATTCGAAAATTTTCTAAACATTTTGACACATCCCCAAAATTCTCCAGACAAGTAACAATGTAATAAACCTTAGACTCCACAGATTTGATATTTGTTACAGGAAACTATTTTCTATAAATATTCTATACCTATAACATAAACATTATTACTTAATTAGTGTGATAAAATTAAGATATGTTTATTTTATAATGCCTTGTTTCATGGGTGGGTCTTAAAAATACTTTGTTCTTACTTCTCTTATTCTCTGACTTAAATTTGTATTTAAAGGGTACTGTGACGGACTGGAAGCAAATGATCACCAATGCTTAGTCAAAAAAATGTATTTCCAGTCATAGCAAATATTTAGAGACTAATAAAAATCTACCTAAAAGCACAGTAAGACTGGGGCGCCTGGGTGGCTCAGTTAGTTAAGCGTCTTGTTCTTGATTTTGGCTCAGGTCATGATTTCAAGGGACCTGAGACTGAGCCCTGCATCAGGCTCCTCACTGGGCATGGAGCCTGCTTAAGATGCTCTCTCTTTCTCTGCCCCTCCCCACCTTTCTCTTTCGAAAAGACAAAACAAAACAAAACAAAAAAACAAAAACAAAATCACAGTAAGACTCATAAGCCAATAAAAGGGAAATAGACAAAAGATGTACAAATACAAAGAAATAGCCATGATACAGTGAAAAAAACTGTTTCACCTCTGTGATATTCTTCCTCAGAAGCCCAGTTTAATCATGAGAAAACATGAGAGAATGCAAAATGAATTATACGTCACAAAACACTTGACCAGTCTTCTTAAAAGTGATAGGGATGGATTGGGAGGGAGACAAACCATAAGAGACTCTTAATCTCACAAAACAAACTGAGGGTTGCCGGGCAGGTAGGGGAGTAGGGAGAGGGTCTTTAGGTTATGGACACTGGGGAGGTTATGTGCTATGGTGAGTGTTATGAAATGTGTAAGCCTGATGATTCACAGACCTGTACCCCTGGCGTAAATAATACATTACATGCTAATAAAAATATTTTTAAAAAAGTGATAGGGAAAAATAAGGGAAGATTAGGAAATTTTCATATATCAGAGGAGGATAAGAAGACACAATGACTAAATTCAGTTGGATATCCCAAATTGGATCCCAGAAAACAAAAAAGACATTAATGATAACATGAATGAAATCATGAATCAGTGTATCAAGGTAATGTATCAATATTAATTTCTTGGTTTTGACAGATGCATGATAGCTTTGTAAGGGTAAAGTAGACATGGGGATTCTCTATGCTCCTCTTACATTTATGTAAATCTAAAATGATTCCAAAATATTTTTTTAAAAAACGCATATGAGACTATGTTTCTTTTTATGGTAGAATCTGTAATTAGGGTTAATATACCCAATGATAACAGCTAGACCAAGCGGAGAAAAATGTCAAAACATTTACTTAAAGTCATTAGGGAGTTACCAAGAGGGTACAAAATCACCTTCTCAATATCAAGAAGAAAGATGTCTAAAGAGGTCATTGGTATACTGTGACAGCTTCTGTCTGGTGAGCATTTCCCTGTCTAGAAGGCATGGCTGAGAGAGGAAGCAGCATTTTGTCGGCCTTAGTGTACTAGGAAGACAGGACTTGTACGGGTGGACTTGGTAAATCCCACAGGCTTTGGTTTAGATTCCAAAAACAGGAAGCCTTAAGTAAACTGGAATTAAAGCAGCTGTTACAGGGTTACAGCACAGCTTTGAATCATCTATGTCCTAGGAATTTTACTCACTAAAACTGTATTTTTTTACATTTTTTATTTAAATTCAATTTAATTAACTTATAGTATATGATTAGTTTCAGAAGTCGAATTTAGTCATTCATTAGCTGCATATAACACCCAGTGCTCATTTTATCAAGTCCATCCTTAATGTCCATCACCCACTTAGTCCATCCCCTACCCACTGCCCCTCCAGCAACTCTCAGTGTGTTCCCCAGAATTAAAAGTCTCTTATGGTTTGTCTCCTTCCCTGATTCTGACTTATTTTTCCTTCCCTTTCCCTATGTTCATCTGTTTTATTTCTTAAATTCTGCACATGAGTAAAATCATCTGATATTTATTAAGGTCATCCATACTGCCATTGCCTGGCAGAAGCATCAGAAAATCCTCACAATATCTTAGGCCTCAAATTATTTCTACATACACATTTTAAAATATAACTTCTGTTATGCAAAAATAATCAGAAACTTGAGGATGTAAGAATCATAAAAAACATCAGATCAGATAACAGATATTCACAGAGGTCAGATATTAGAATTATCAAATAAAAACTCCTAAGTAATTGTCACTTTATGTTCAATGAGATAAAGATAGAATACTAAAAATGTAGATATAGTCTTTTTAAATATGTATCTATAAATATAATATTTCAATATAAAACTAGATGCTAAACTATTTGAAAATGAAACAAAGATAAATTCTATGGGGCATCTGGGTGGCTCAGTTGTTAAGCCTCTGCCTTTGACTCAGGTCATGATCCCAGGGTCCTGGGATTGAGCCCCACATACCCCGCACCGGGTTCCCTGCTCAGCAGGAAGCCTGCTTCTTGCTCTCCCACTCCCCCTGCTTGTATTTCCTCTCTTGCTGCCTCTCTTTCTGTCAAATAAATAAATAAATAAAAATATAAAAAATAACCCCCCCCCAAAAAACACAAAAAACTGGAACTGATAAATGTAATAAATGAAGTTAAGAATCTTATTAATAGTTTTAATACCAAATTTTATATAGCTAAAGAGAGAATTAGTGAACTGGAAATAAGCCAGAGAAAATATCTAAAATGAAGAATGAAGGCCAAAAGGATGAGTGCATACAAAAGACAGTGTAAGATATACAGTGATAAGTTCCAAATTACTAACTGTATTTTTGGATAAGTTCCAAGATTACTAACTATATTTACAGAAGGAAAAGGAAAAGTATTTGGAGAGTTAATGGTTGAATTATATCCTGAGCTAATGAAAGATGTAACTTTGCAAATATACCAACCAAATAAATCTTAATGCAGTTATAAAAAGGTATCTATATCAGTGCTGCTCAAAATTTTGTGCAATGATGGAAATGTTCTATTCTGCATAATTCAGTGTGGTGGCTGCTAGTCACATCAGGCTATTGAGCACCTGACATGTGGTTGTGCAACTGAGGACCTGAGTTTTCATTCTATTTGAGTTAATGAAATCTAAATTAAATAACTCCACATGGCTAGTGACTATTGTATCGGGGAGTGCATATCTGGAGCATCATAATAAAACTACTGAAAAACAAAGATAAAAATCTTTAAAGAAATCAAAGAAAACAGAAAATAGATAATTACGCAATAGATAACTTTTCTAATATTAACAGTGGGAACCAGAAAACAAACAAATGTACTAAAAGAGAAAAAGCTATAACCCTACAATTCTATACCTAATAAAAATATCCATCAACATTGGAGGTAAACTCTGTTATATGCCTAGTTTAACCCGTACTCCATTTTGAAAATAAATTTGCATACTGGCCTCGAAATTGTGAGATACCAAAAGTTGTTTCTGGCTTACCTATATTCTGAGAAGTGATCTTCCCCTGGCTCACCTGGGGAAGTTTGTCATTCTCTGTAAACATATCTGTTGTAGGAGATACACACACACACACACACACACACACACACACACACACACACACACCCACCCACCACACATATATTTTGCATTTACTGATTTGTATGTTTGTTTTTCTAACTTGAGTATGACTTCACTTCTCTGGGAAGTTTTGAACATAAGCACTAATAATTATATTTCAGGTGGTATCTAAAAAGCATCATTTTGCAAGGAAAAGTTAATAATAGTAAGATTTATTTCACAGTCACTGGTCTGGGAAATATTGGAGGCCAACATCCAAAAATTTTATAATATTTCCACATGTTATATTGTAGATGATATCCAAAACTGTATTACTTTAAAACACAAAGATGTCCTAGGACAATTTATATATTAAACTAATTCGTGTATTAAAGAAATACAGTCTCAGAAAGATTAAGTGACCAGCCCAAGATCCCACAAAAACTAGACGTAAGACCAGAACCCAGTTTTCTAATCTCATATGCGTTCTTCCATATTATGAATTAGTCCAAATCAGAATTAGGACTCTTTCTACATGCCCTGGATCCAGCATCTCTATCTCCTCTAAACTCATGAGTTTATCAATTACCAACTTAAAAAAAAAAAAAAAAAGAAAAAAGAAACCAACTTCCAGTCTTACTAGAGTATGTAAGAAACATCAGTCTGGAAGGTCAGGGTGCCTAGATACTTGGATGCTTATCTCAGTTTTTTTTTAATCAGTGAGCTGGAAGAATGTATCTTACCTACCTTCGCTGGATCCATTTATTCCAAAAATAACATATTTCACAGAGTAAGCTATATATATTGAGGCAGGTATTTTAGGAGAGGTCTGAATTTAATTCTTAGTCTTAAATACTACCACTGCATTTTAAATATTTTGAATTACTTTCTTTTCCTAACATCCACTTTCTTATGAGAAAGAAATAGACTTAAATGTCATGGAGAAATTTGAGTAACTTGTTCCTAATAGCCATCATTGCCAAGTGGTTTCTAGTGAGTGTCTAGGAGTGAAAACAATATAGCCAGCTAAGCAAACAAACAATGTATTTGTTCCATGTTGCAGACTGACATGGTCTAAAGGATGGAGAACCACCATCAATGTAGGGAGAGCATGCTTCGGGGTTATGCATGTAAACTTGTAGATTACATATCCATGTAGGTACATTTCATATTATTTAACCAATTTTTGAATGGAACCATTTTTTTCAAGGAAAAAAATTGCTTTATAAATATTAGATAATTATTAGTTCTGGTAAGCACTAGATCCAGGGGGAAAATAATAAAAATTCAACTCAAATATATTCTCTCTGCATTTCCTCCCTACTCCCATAAACTCAGGCCAGTCTGGCCAGGAACCGGATGCCTCTGGGCACAAAGCAGGTTGAACAGCTGTTTGACTCACTGCATTTGACTCCTTGTCATTTGGCAGATTGAAATTTCTGCTGAGAGCACCATTTGGAATTTTTCTTTCCCGAAACTGATATTTTTGAACATGGAATTTGAAATACAGTGAGGCACTAGTATACATTCATAGAATAATAGTGCCAAACGGGAATGTGATCGATTTATGTCAAAAATCTAACCTTCCTGGAAAGTGTTGAAAAAGATAACCCTCAACTGGCTGATGTGGGCCTAATAGAATATGAATATGGGTTTACTGGAAATGTGAATATAAAAAATGATACTAGCTTCCAGTGTACACGTGAGGAGCAACAACCAGATTTGAGCATAAATTGAGATGTATATACGCATGTAGGACAAAAGTAGCCAGAGCACACCTATTGAAGGGAGACAAATTAGGGAAATACTAGAGAATCCAAGAGAATCACCAGGTCAAGGTTTGGGTATTTGAGAGCAGTACTGACTCCTACTACCATGAACAATAATGGCTATTCTTCTTATTATTTAACTATAAAAATAGTTAATGGTTACAGAACATTTAGTACAGGTCTGTCAACACTGTTGTACTGCTTCAAATGTAATGATTCACTTAATTTTCTTAATGATCATATGAAATAAGAGCTATTATTATTTTTCCCAATTTATGGGAGATGAAACTGAAGCACAGGGGATTACAGTCACTGGCTCAAGATCACACAGATGGTAACACGTGAAGTCATGGTTTGAGTAAATGTAAAATCTTAACTGCAGGGTCCGAGACACTACAGAGAAGCTGAACACTTTTGAATTAAGTACGTAAGAAGTCTGACCACAAACAAACAAACAACAGCCCAACTCTAGCCTTACGTGATGAGAACGAAAAAACATGCAAAACTCAACAGAATTCCCTTTCACTTAGACCCTTCATATCAACTATACTTCTCCCTAAATTTCACCTCTTTTGTCCCCATCTTGAGACCAGAGTACACACAGACCTAAGGCTTCTGTGAAAATCTCGTCTTTATCCAATTATTAGTAATCTCACTGTCAAAAAAAAGTCTCTTTATGTGAAATTAATCATTGACTTTCTCACTTAAACCCATTTCCACTTTTCTGATCTTTATTAGGTTTGGGAGACACATACTGGATGAAGGTAGTTAAAATTCCAATCACCTTGGGTTTTTCTTTTTTATTTAATAACTCATTTAAGCGTACTTCTGCTAAATCCTATTTTAAAATCTCCCTGACATTAATTACTAATATATTCACATCTTTCTGACAGGCCTACTTAAATGTACTTATGGTGAGTTTTCTCCTCTTACCTCTCCGTTTTCCAAGGGGTGTATCTTGGAATAAAAGGAAGTACAGATGACCTCATCGTCTTTGGCATAAGATGGTGGTCCAGTGCGGGGATAAATATTGTAGAGAGTTAGACACTCAGTGTCTGTCACAGCATGATACTGCCAGGGCTTGTATTCAACGTTATCAAGCGAGCGTTCCAAAATCCAGTTTCCAGGCCGAGGGGAGTTTGCTGCTTTCACAATCACATATGCAATCTGGAACACCTGGGGAAAAGTGAGGACAACAACAGGCAACTCTGAATTCCAAATTCTCGCCATTTTTTAGCAAATATAAGGCTTATTGCTACAGTAGATTTTATTTCAGATTTTATTCCTTAACCCTATTATGTTCCCTGAAATGATTTTACTGTCACATGTTCATGTTTAATACCTTTTGCTAAAACGAGATGTTTCATCTTGACAGCCATGGCTTTAAAGGAAATGGGTTAAGATTAGATTTTAGGTCTCTAACAAATCATTGACATCATTTCATCTGATTTTTAAAATTCCATTATAATCGTGATCACCTAAAGCATTCATTACACACCAATTTATTCACCTTACTGTGTTAGAAAGTATAAAGTATGAGTTAGAAATTCCATGTGTGGATAAGTGCTTTAGAGTTTAGAAAATATATTCACTGATATCAACTAATCCTCAGAAAAGCACCACGTAGGTAGAATTAGGTGCTCTTATGAAGAAAACAAAAAAAACAAAAAACACAGAGCTTTAGAGGCACAGTCCTGTGTTCAAATTGTGGTCTTAGCATTTATGTGACCTTGAACAGATGATTTTACTTTTCCAACATTAGCTTCCTTTTCTACAAATTAAGATAAGTAATAAGTATAGTACTAAGTGAGATAATATATGCAAAGTATCTGGCAAAGGACTTGTAAATACTCAACAAATGCCAACTATTCTACAACCCCCAAAAGGGAAATAATGGAGAAGAAATTTTAAGATCTGCAGACAGCAGATTGAAACTGGAACATTTAAGTGAAGGGTGATTACACTTTCTGTACAAGAAGTAAATATGTATTTTAAAAAAAGGAAAATAAAGAGAAAGACATGAAGTTACTATGTATCAACGGAGTGACAATTGAATGGAATGTGCAAAATCCTTTGTTTTGAAATCTACATAAAATATGAAGGCATAAAAAGTAAACATTCTAGATGCTTTGTGATAGTGCATAACCAATGTAGTCTGAAGGAATAATGCACAAACATTATCGAGTGACATTTATATGCAATGCCCTGGGTAGAAAGATAGATATAAACCAGTTTAATTTATAGTCCTACCATCCATGGGTTGATAATATATTGTAATGAAGAGACACATAAAAAGTACACTAATAATAAAGCAACATGATATGTTTTTGTTTATTAAATACTATGAAATATGAGGTGCCTAAAAACATTGAGCTATGCATAATTAAAATCACTGGAATGGTTGAGTGGGAGGATGGGTCCGCTAAAATTTGACTAAAGGACCCACTGGACAACAGAGGGAATTGTGAAAGGAATGTTCTAGAAATAAACTTCAACTGCTTCATAGTTTTGACATGAGATCTTCATGAATGCATGTAGTCCACAGTCAACTCCATGGTCCATGGTCAACTCCAAGGGACTAAACTTTAAAATATGAAAACCTGGTAGAGAAGGGGCAACACAAATAACTCTGATGCTGGGCTTTTGTGGTCTTTACAAGAACATGGGCACAGGTGCACTGTGAGGGAAAACATAAACCATCAAATGATTGAAAATAGAGCTGGTATTGGCCTTTTAGACACAGTTGTGGAAAAAGTATTTATTAAAATTCTGAGGTAAAACTTCTGTACTTGTTGGTAAATCACTGTTGCCCAAGCCTCCCAAATGCCTCCTCTCCTCTGAAACCACCTTGTGAACCTCAGTATAGCAAGGAACCACCAAGACATCTGCTCGGATTGGCCAGGCTTTGATGGTTCTGTTTTATTGCCCATCAGTCCAGGTGGAAAATATTATGAATTTATATTTACAAAGGGACACAGGTAAGTGTAAGTACAAATAGACACACATATCTATGTACATGTGTGTGTGCTTTGATATTTTGTGGAAGAATATGCATGTACATGTTAAAGCTATTACCACCTCTGAGATTTGAGAATAAGGACTCCAAGGGGAGGAGAGATTTGACTTTCCATCCAATATCTAGCTATATTAACGTATAACGTATATATTTACGTGAAAATATATCTCTTAGTTTTTAATATAGTTATTTTTAAATATTTTATTCATGTATTTGACAGAGAGAGAGAGCACGAGTAGGCAGAGAGGCAGGCAGAGAGACAGGGGGAAGCAGGCTCCCTGCTGAGCAGAGAGCCTGATGCGGGGCTCGATCCCAGGACCATGAGATCATGACCTGAGCCAAAGGCAGAGGCTTAACCCACTAAGCCACCCAGGTGCTCCAATAAAGTTACTTTTAAAATAAAGAACAATTAAAACCAAATTCTCTACCAGAGAAAGAACAAGAGTAGGAGTAAGATGGAACATAGTCTATTCATCCTTATCCGATATATTTGTTGTTTCTGCATTTTTGGTGTTATTCATAAGGAATTATTTCTCTTAGACTCTCCATATTCAACAACTGAGGTATGTGGAATTTTTTATATATAACTTCAGTGAGGAACATATCAATTGGGTTAATCTGATATAATGTGGAGATAGTTCTTTCTACCATAGACATAAAGCCCTGATCTCAATTTCTGGTAATCCTAAAGTATTTGTGGCAAGGTTTATAAAATGATTAAGAAAAAAGAAGTACAACTTAATTGTGAGCTCCTAAAGAGCAGATATTATAGCTTTATATCTTTGAAGATGTTACAATCCTTACTATAACTCTTTTGAAACAGTGGGCATTCACTATTAATTACATTTAGTTGCATACCCAGTCTCTGCAACACATTACCATGCTACTTCTGTTAGCGTAACACATTTTTTCCTGTTATATCTTGATTCCCAGTCAACACCAGCATCTTTTCTCACTGGCAGGAACCAAGACATTGGGTGTTCATCATATTGTATGTCTCTATGAGCCGAGAAAATTACTTAAACTCTTTTACCCTTGTTTCACAATGTTTATTTCCCAACATCAAAACCATGGAAGACATAATGAGATGATGATGAAAACAAAACACTGCATGGTTTTTGGAAAAGAATCTATATAAATATTTTAAATTAGCGAGGTTCCATTCAGAAAAAAAAATTGCACAAAGGTATTTTTAATAGAAAACCAAAAGAGAAGTAACAAGGCATGTTTAGGGATCATAGGTACACAATATAAAAATAACTACACACTGAGGTAACTGAAAAAGAACTTTATCAGAAAGCAGTTCAGCAAGCAAATATAGGAAGAGGCCAAATTTTCTTTGAGCTACAATGTGGATTTATGACTTCGGAACTTCTGTGGTGGCTCTGGAATAATAGATGGAATCCATGAAACAAAGTTATACTAGAAACCCCACAGATTCTCTCCATAATTCAATATAACAGCCAGCATTAAGTGACATGGAAAAGTGGGCACTGCCTTAGAGAATATTAGAGAAGAGCCCCATTTCAAAACAATATCCCTCTTTTCATTTATTTTCTATGGACTCTTTCACATTTCATGCAAAATTAATTAAATTAGTTGGCATGTAGTATTTTGAATAAACTTTTTGAAATGTGGTAGACAGCATTATTGAAAACACAATGAATAGAAGTATTCTTTGAAGGCATAAGAGAATGTTGCATAAAATTTTACAGTGATGTTCTAAGTACAACAAAATTTTAATGACCCTCGTAGAATAATTCTCTCGTGTACCTATGTCACTTGTATTAATTATGTCTTGTGTTTTCATATAAAGACTCATCAAAAATCAGTAATTATAAAACCTTTTTTTTTCAGATGAACAAAACCCTAATCTGTGCTGTACAACAAGGAAAGCAAATGCCTCATTATAAGAAGTACAAAAATGCGATGACAGCTAGGCTTCGATGAACCTTATATTGCAACACACAATACCCCAACTTTTTTTTGGTTAGTGGACATTTTTTACAAACTTCATGCCTTAAAAAAATCCAAATAACTTTTTAAATAATATCAAATGTTTGACATTTTACTGTAACAGAGATAACGGCTTTTTATTTCATATTCCATTCATATGTCACCTAGCAAAATATCATGTAATTACTTCACCGATGCAGCATTAAATTAGATGTTCCTTTTATCATGCACAGAGTATTAAGAACTTGATCTCATAGAGCAGAATTGGAGGACAAAATATTTCTGAAGAATCCTTCAGTCCCAAACTAACAAGTAATATATGACCACCATATGTAGCAATGCTTTTTACAATCACGGCTGAGATAAGATGACATTGGAATAGCACTGGGGTAAAAGAGGAAACCTCACAGACTGAAGTGAGCAACCTAGTAACTCTGGCTATTTGCTGAATATCTCAGCTCACCTATAACCCACGTGGATAAGTCTGACATGTACAACCAATCTCTAACACAGGAATTGTTAGATCTGGATTTTTATTTCAAATATTTTTTGCAATGACTCTCTGGAATCCACTGTATCCCAGCTGCTTTGTGTTCAGAAGAATCACAGATCTAGGAAAATGCTACCAAAGAGTACTACATTTAGTGAATTTTATTGAGACTTTTGAATGTCACTGGTATGCCGGTAAGAGAGCTAGGTCAAAGCATGGCTCCTTAATAATGTAACAAGACCGTAGAACTTCAGTTTCCTAGAGGCCTGATCCCCATGAAAGCTATAAAAATATTAATACAGGTCCCTCTCCATGGAGGATGACACTTCACCCTTCTAGTAGGACTTGACCTAAATTACTCTCTTCCATTTTTTCTTTGCTAATCTCTGAAGAGGACAACATGTGGTTATCTTACATCAGCTCACTGTTGCCCCCTGCCTCCCTCCCACACTGTTGTCTGTGTACTTCCTATAGCTGTTGTTCACTTCACAAAACTGCTTAATTTTGAGGAGGTTTTGCCATATTCTAGCATCTGCTTTTGCCAATGTTATGGATTTTGGCATTTCTAAATGCTGTGATATCAACTTTAATATATTTTAAAAACTCATCTGTATTCTTAGTTCTACTAATGAGTTTGTCAAGTTCTCTCATTTATCTATACAGGTATATTGGCTTTCAGGAAGCATTGAGAGCTACACAATTTCAGAACCAGAAAGGTCCTAAGAATCAGGTGTTTCCAGGCTTAGTATCCATTAGAATAATCTGGGAAGCTTTATAGATAGAACACATGTCTCTGTGTTTGAGTTGATAAATGCAGTTCATATGATTATCTGCTCTTTGACCTGAGACCTCAAAAGAGGTCTGATGTAGCCCAGGAGAAGACTGGGAGAACCCCACAGAGGCTGGTATGAACAGAAGGAATAAAAAAGTGGGGCTGAATCCAGGGAGTTCATCAAAAGTTTGAGTACAATATAGGATTCACTCAAAAAACCCACTGTCATCATACCATGGGTAACCAAGTCCTTACTCTCCAGCAAAAATTTCTAGGCAATCACAGAGAAGTATCTTATTATAGTATTAAAAATGCTCTGAAGAGATTATTCTACAGATTTTGATAATACTATTACTAGACCTTGCTTAAATCAAATTCCAAAAAGCAAAGGTTTTAAGTGTTGCTCTAAACTTAAAAAAAAAATGTAACTGGGGTGCCTGGGTGGCTCAGTGGGTTAAATCCTCTGCCTTCAGCTCAGGTTATGATCCCAGGGCCCTGGGATCAAGCCCTGCATCTGGCTCTCTGCTCAGCAGGGAGCCTGCTTCCTCCTCTCTCTCTCTGCCTGCCTCTACGCCTACTTGTGATCTCTGCCTGTCAAATAAATAAATAAAATCTTAAAAAAAATGTAACCTAGAAATACCAGTAATTATTACTTTCTGGGTAAGTTTGTGTATCTTATAAATTTGCACAAACTTCACTAAACCTAGAGTAATGTGATGAAGTCCAGAAGGATGCCCCCCTTGCCTGCTTATACTTTCTTTCAGACAAATTCATTTACAGTAGTTTTATGTACTAAAATGACTTGTAATTGTCACTCAGTGGTCCTTTAGAGCCTATTTATTCCACTTACCCTCCCACCCAGTGTATACTACAATTGCTGAGTGTCAGATTAATGAATTATAGGTGAGCGAATGTGTGATTTCAACTTGGGGTAAGTGCTTCCTGCATCATGACAGAAACAGAAAGCCTGGGTACTAAACTGAAACAGGTTTTTTAATATACTAACATTAAACTCACATTTAATTTGTACATTTGAAAATGAATTACACTACCACACTAAATTTCTAAGAAACAATAATCTAACTAAATGACTAACAGTAATCCTTTGAAGATAAAATGTTCAATTGTATGTTGAAATTGTTTTTAAAGGGGTTTTAATCAATGCTTAACTATTCATGGGCAACTACTCGAAGGACTTCTCTTCCTCTTTCTCCAAAAAGGAAAACCTCAACTTTTAGCTCTGGAAAATAATGAGTTACTTTTCAGCTCTTACTAAATTTATATATAAATATTAAGAAATTTCTTTTTTTTTCATTAAAAACATTTTTTCTTTTCTCCCTAGAATTGGACAAGTTGACTTAAAGTTGACTTGGAAGAATAATAAGCAAGAAAAACCAAGAAAACCTGAGATGTAAGAGTACTAAATGGGGGCATATATTATTAAATGAGAAAAGCAACATGGAGAAAATTGCAGTTATATAGGATACTGCTATTTACCTGGAAAGGATGGAAAAACAAATGGAAAGACATTCTATGTTCATGGATTAGAAGAACGAATATTGTTAAAATGTCCATACTATCCAAAGAAATCCACAGATTTAATGCAATCCTTACTTAAATATCAACAGCATTTTTCACAGAATTGAAATGAATAATCCTAAAACTTTCATGGAACTACAAACTACCCAGAGCCTAAATAATCTTGAGAAAGAACAGAACTGGAGGTCTCATAATCCCAGATTTCAAGACATACTACAAAGCTATAGTAATTGAACCAGTATGTTAACAGCACAAAAATAGACACATAAATCAATAAATTAGAACAGAGAGCCCCAAATAAATCACACACATATGGTCAATTAAACTAGGACACAAGAGGCAAAAATATACAAAGGGGAAAAAGTCTCTTCAACACATGGTGCTGGGAAAACCGGAGAGCCACATGCAAAAGAATGAAACTGGACCACTTTCTTGCATTACACACAAAATAAACAAACAAACAAAAAAAGGATTAAAGACCTAAATCTGAGACCTGAAATCATAAAACTGCTGGAAGAAAACATAGGTAGTGATTTGTGATATCAGCTGTAGAAATATTTTTCTAGATAGGTCTCCCCAAGCAAGGAAAGAAAAGCAAAATTAAACAGTTGTGATTGCACCAAAAAAAAAAAAAAAAAGCTTTGGTCAGCAAGGAAACTATGAACAAAATAAAAAAGCAACCTACTGAATAGGAGAAGATATTTGTAAATGATACATCCAACAAGGGGTTAATATCTGAAATATATAAAGAATTTCTACAATTCAACACTAACAACAATAATAATGATACAATGTAAAATGGGCTGAAGACCTGATTAGACATTTTTTCCAGACATACGGATGGCCAACAGACACTTGAAAAGATGCTCAACATCACTAATAATCAGGGAAATGTAAGTCAAAACCACAATGAAATACCCCCTAACACCTATCAAAATGGCAAAAATAAAAAACATGGGAAAGGCGAGGAGTCAAGATGGCAGAGAAGTAGCAGCCTGAGACTACATCAGGTAGCAGGAGATCAGCTCGATAGCTTATCTAAACATTGCAAACACCTACAAATCCAACGGGAGAGCGAAGAGAAGAAGAACAGCAACTCTAGAAACAGAAAATCAACCACTTTCTGAAAGGTAGGACTGGCGGAGAAGTGAATCTAAAAGGACGGGAAGATAGACCGCGGGGGGAGGGGCCGGCTCCCGGCAAGCGGCGGAGGAACGGAGCACAAAATCAGGACTTTTAAAAGTCTGTTCCACTGAGGGACATTGCTCCAGGGGCTAAACCGGGGTGAAGCCCACGCGGGGCCAGCGTGGCCCCAGGCCCCGCAGGGTCACAGAAGGATCGGGGGTGTCGGAGTGTCGGAGAGCTCGCAGGTATTAGAACGGAGAAGCCGGCTGCAGAGACAGAGCCGAGGACTGAACTCTCAGCTCGGGGTTACCTTGAACTGGTCGCGGGCTGGGTGAGCTCGGAGCGCGGCTAGAGGCTGGGGATACGGGAGTGATTGGGTGCTGTCCTCTGGGGGCGCACTGAGGAGTGGGGCCCCAGGCTCTCGGCTCCTCCGGGCCGGAGACTGGGAGGCCGCCATTTTCATTCCCATCCTCCGGAACTCTACGGAAAGCGTTCAGGGAACAGAAGCTCCCAAAAGCGAACCCAAGCCGATTACTTAGTCCGGCCCCCGGTAAGGGCGGTGCAATCCCGCCTCGGGCAAAGACACTTGAGAGTCACTACAACAGGCCCCTCCCCCAGAAGATCAACAAAATATCCTGCCAGGACTAAGTTCATCTATCAAGGAGAAAGCAGATTCAATTCCTAAGACAGCAGAGCAATTCCAGAGGAGGAGAAAGCAAAGCACGGAACTCATGGCTTTCTCCCCATGATTCTTTAGTCTTGCGGCTACTTCAATTTTTTTTTCTTTTTTCAATTTTTTTTTCTTTTTTCAATTTTTTTTCTTTTTTTTTTTCTTCTTCTGCTAAATTTTTTAAAACTTTTACCCTTTTCTTTTTTAACATTTTTTGACTAGTTCATCTAAATATATATATTTTTCTTTCTTTTTTATATTTTTTTATTTGTTTTATTTTTTAAATTTTTTTCTTTCTTTTTTTTTTCTTTTTTTTCAGAAGCTGTTTTTATCCCCTTTCTCCCCCCCACAATTTGGGGTCTCTTCTGATTTGGTTACAGCGCATTTTTCCGGGGTCTTTGCTACCCTTTTAGTAGTTTATTTGCTCCTTCATATCCTCTTATCTGGACAAAATGACAAGGCGGAAAAAATCACCACAAACAAAAGAACAAGAGACAGTACCGAAGGCTAGGGACCTAATCAACACAGACATGGGTAATATGTCAGATCAAGAGTTCAGAATGACGATTCTGAACATTCTAGCTGGGCTCGAAAAAGGCATGGAAGATATTAGAGAAACCCTCTCTGGAGATATTAAAGCCCTTTCTGGAGAAATTAAAGAACTAAAATCTAACCAAGTTGAAATCAAAAAAGCTATTAATGAGGTGCAATCAAAAATGGAGGCTCTCACTGCTAGGATAAATGAGGCAGAAGAAAGAATTAGTGATATAGAAGACCAAATGACAGAGAATAAGGAAGCCGAGCAAAAGAGGGACAAACAGCTACTGGACCATGAGGGGAGAATTCGAGAGATAAGTGACACCATAAGACGAAACAACATTAGAATAATTGGGATTCCAGAAGAAGAAGAAACAGAGAGGGGAGCAGAAGGTCTATTGGAGAGAATCATTGGAGAGAATTTCCCTAATATGGCAAAGGGAACAAGCATCAAAATCCAGGAGATGCAGAGAACCCCCCTCAAAGTCAACAAGAATAGGTCCACACCCCGTCACCTAATAGTAAAATTGACAAGTCTTAGTGACAAAGAGAAAATCCTGAAAGCAGCCCGAGAAAAGAAGTCTGTAACATACAATGGTAAAAATATTAGATTGGCGGCAGACTTATCCACAGAGACCTGGCAGGCCAGAAAGAGCTGGCATGATATATTCAGAGCACTCAACGAGAAAAACATGCAGCCAAGAATACTCTATCCAGCTAGGCTATCATTGAAAATAGAAGGAGAGATCAAAAGCTTCCAGGACAAACAAAAACTGAAAGAATTTGCAAACACCAAACAAGCTCTACAGGAAATATTGAAAGGAGTCCTCTAAGCAAAGAGAGAGCTTAAAAGTAGTAGATCAGAAAGGTACAGAGACAATATACAGTAACAGTCACCTTACAGGCTAATAATGGCACTAAATTCATATCTCTCAATAGTTACCCTGAATGTTAATGGGCTAAATGCCCCAATCAAAAGACACAGGGTATCAGAATGGATAAAAAAACAAAACCCATCAGTAAGTTGCCTACAAGAAACTCATTTTAGACGCGAAGACACCTCCAGATTTAAAGTGAGGGGGTGGAAAACAATTTACCATGCTAATGGGCATCAGAAGAAAGCTGGGGTGGCAATCCTTATATCAGATCAATTAGATTTCAAGCCAAAGACTATAATAAGAGATGAGGAAGGACACTATATCCTACTCAAAGGGTCTGTCCAACAAGAAGATGTAACCATTTTAAATATCTATGCCCCTAACGTGGGAGCAGCCAACTATATCAACCAATTAATAACAAAATCAAAGAAACACATCAATAATAATACAATAATAGTAGGGGACTTTAACACTCCCCTCACTGAAATGGACAGATCATCCAAGCCAAAGATCAACAAGGAAATAAAGGCCTTAAATGACACACTGGACCAGATGGAAATCACAGATATATTCAGAACATTTCATCCCAAAGCAACAGAATACACATTCTTCTCTAGTGCACATGGAACCTTCTCCAGAATAGATCACATCCTGGGTCACAAATCAGGTCTCAACCGGTATCAAAAGATTAGGATTATTCCCTGCATATTTTCAGACCACAATGCTCTGAAGCTAGAACTCAATCACAAGAGGAAAGCTGGAAAGAACCCAAATACATGGAGACTAAACAGCATCCTTCTAAAGAATGAATGGGTTAACCGGGAAATTAAAGAAGAATTGAAAAAATTCATGGAAACAAATGATAATGAAAACACAACAGTTCAAAATCTGTGGGACACAGCAAAGGCAGTCCTGAGAGGAAAATATATAGCGGTACAAGCCTTTCTCAAGAAACAAGAAAGGTCTCAAGTACACAACCTAACCCTACACGTAAAGGAGCTGGAGAAAGAACAAGAAAGAAACCCTAAACCCAGCAGGAGAAGAGAAATCATAAAGATCAGAGCAGAAATCAATGAAATAGAAACCAAAAAAACAATAGAAAAAATCAATGAAACTAGGAGCTGGTTCTTTGAAAGAATCAATAAGATGGATAAACCCCTGGCCAGACTCATCAAAAAGAAAAGAGAAAGGACCCAAATCAATAAAATCATGAATGAAAGAGGAGAGATCACAACTAACACCAAAGAAATACAGACAATTATAAGAACATACTATGAGCAACTCTACGCCAACAAATTGGACAATCTGGAAGAAATGGATGCATTCCTAGAGACATATAAACTACCACAACTGAACCAGGAAGAAATAGAAAACCTGAACAGGCCCATAACCAGTAAGGAGATTGAAACAAGTCATCAAAAATCTCCAAACAAACAAAAGCCCAGGGCCAGACGGCTTCCCAGGGGAATTCTACCAAACATTTAAAGAAGAACTAATTCCTATTCTCCTGAAACTGTTCCAAAAAATAGAAATGGAAGGAAAACTTCCAAACTCATTTTATGAGGCCAGCATCACCTTGATCCCAAAACCAGACAAGGATCGCACCAAAAAAGAGAACTACAGACCAATATCCTTGATGAACACAGACGCAAAAATTCTCGCCAAAATACTAGCCAATAGGATTCAACAGTACATTAAAAGGATTATTCACCACGATCAAGTGGGATTTATTCCAGGGCTGCAGGGTTGGTTCAACATCCGCAAATCAATCAATGTGATAGAACACATTAATAAAAGAAAGAACAAGAACCATATGATACTCTCAATAGATGCTGAAAAAGCATTTGACAAAGTACAGCATCCCTTCCTGATCAAAACTCTTCAAAGTGTAGGGATAGAGGGCACATACCTCAATATTATCAAAGCCATCTATGAAAAACCCACCGCAAATATCATTCTCAATGGAGAAAACTGAAAGCTTTTCCGCTAAGGTCAGGAACACGGCAGGGATGTCCATTATCACCACTGGTATTCAACATAGTACTAGAAGTCCTAGCCTCAGCAATCAGACAACAAAAAGAAATTAAAGGCATCCAAATTGGTAAAGAAGAAGTCAAACTATCACTCTTCGCAGATGATATGATACTATATGTGGAAAACCCAAAAGACTCCACTCCAAAACTGCTAGAACTTGTACAGGAATTCAGTAAAGTGTCAGGATATAAAATCAATGCACAGAAATCAGTTGCATTTCTGTACACCAACAACAAGACAGAAGAAAGAGAAATTAAGGAGTCAATCCCATTTACAATTGTACCCAAAACTATAAGATACCTAGGAATAAACCTAACCAAAGAGACTAAGAATCTATACACAGAAAATTATAAAGTACTCATGAAAGAAATTGAGGAAGACACAAAAAAATGGAAAAATGTTCCATGCTCCTGGATTGGAAGAATAAATATTGTGAAAATGTCTATGCTACCTAAAGCAATCTACACATTTAATGCAATCCCTATCAAAATAACATCCATTTTTTTTCAAAGAAATGGAACAAATAATCCTAAAATTTATATGGAACTAGAAAAGACCTCGAATAGCCAAAGGAATATTGAAGAACAAAGCCAAAGTTGGTGGCATCACAATTCCGGACTTCAAGCTCTATTACAAAGCTGTCATCATCAAGACAGCATGGTACTGGCACAAAAACAGACACATAGATCAGTGGAACAGAATAGAGAGCCCAGAAATCGACCCTCAACTCTATGGTCAACTAATCTTCGACAAAGCAGGAAAGAATGTCCAATGGAAAAAAGACAGCCTCTTCAATAAATGGTGCTGGGAAAATTGGACAGCCACATGCAGAAAAATGAAATTGGACCACTTCCTTACACCACACACGAAAATAGACTCCAAATGGATGAAGGACCTCAATGTGAGAAAGGAATCCATCAAAATCCTTGAGGAGAATGCAGGCAGCAACCTCTTCGACCTCAGCCGTAGCAACATCTTCCTAGGAACAATGGCAAAGGCAAGGGAAGCAAGGGCGAAAATGAACTGTTGGGATTTCATCAAGATCAAAAGCTTTTGCACAGCAAAGGAAACAGTTAACAAAACCAAAAGACAACTGACAGAATGGGAGAAGATATTTGCAAACGACATATCAGATAAAGGGCTAGTATCCAAAATCTATAAGGAACTTAGCAAACTCAACACCCAAAGAACAAACAATCCAATCAAGAAATGGGCAGAGGACATGAACAGACATTTCTGCAAAGAAGACATCCAGATGGCCAACAGACACATGAAAAAGTGCTCCACGTCACTCGGCATCAGGGAAATACAAATCAAAACCACAATGAGATATCACCTCACACCAGTCAGAATGGCTAAAATTAACAAGTCAGGAAATGACAGATGCTGGAGAGGATGTGGAGAAAGGGGAACCCTCCTCCACTGTTGGTGGGAATGCAAGCTGGTGCAACCACTCTGGAAAACAGCATGGAGGAACCTCCATGTTGAAAATAGAAATTAAAATGTTGAAAATAGAACTACCCTATGACCCAGCAATTGCACTACTGGGTATTTACCCTAAAGATACAAACATAGTGATCCGAAGGGGCACGTGTACCCGAATGTTTATAGCAGCAATGTCTACAATAGCCAGACTATGGAAAGAACCTAGATGTCCATCAACAGATGAATGGATAAAGAAGATGTGGTATATATACACAATGGAATACTATGCAGCCATCAAAAGAAATGAAATCTTGCCATTTGCGACGACGTGGATGGAACTAGAGCGTATCATGCTTAGTGAAATAAGTCAATCGGAGAAAGACAACTATCATATGATCTCCCTGATATGAGGACATGGAGAAGCAACATGGGGGGGTAGGGGGATAGGAGAAGAATAAATGAAACAAGATGGGATTGGGAGGGAGACAAATCATAAATGACTCTTAATCTCACAAAACAAACTGGGGATTGCTGGGGGGAGGTGGGATTGGGAGAGGGGGAGCGGGCTATGGACATTGGGGAGGGGAGGCGAACCATAAGAGACTATGGACTCTGAAAAACAACCTGAGGGTTTTGAAGGGTCAGGGGTGGGAGGTTGGGGCAACTTGAGGGTTTTGAAGGGTCAGGGGTGGGAGGTTGGGGGAACAGGTGGTGGGTAATGGGGAGGGCACGTTTTGCATGGAGCACTGGGTGTTGTGCAAAAAGAATGAATACTGTTAACGCTGAAAAAATAAATAAAATGGAAAAAAACAAAACAAAAAAAAAAACATGGGAAATAATAAATGGGGAGAATGTAAAGAAAAACAAACCCTGGTGCTCTGGTGGTGAAAATGCAAATTAATATAGTCACTGTGGAAAATAGTATGGAAATTCCTAAGAAATTAAATATAGAATTACCATATGATCCAGTAATACCATACTGAGGATTTACCCAAAGAAAATGAAAACACTAATTCAAAAAGATCATTTGAAAATGAAAATACCATGTTTAATGCAGTGTTATTTACAATAACCAAGATATAAAAGCGATTCAAGTATCCATCCATTGATGAGTGGATAAAGAAGCTCTCTCTCTCTCTCTCACACACACATACACACACACTGGAGTATTATTCAGTCACAAAAAGGAATGAGATCTTGCCATTTCCAACAAAATGGATGGAACTAGAGAGGATAATGTTAATCAAAATAAGTCAGTCAAAGAAAAAGGAATGCCATGATTTCACTCATACGTGGAAGTTAAGAAACAAAACAGACAAAGAAAACGAGACAAACAAAAGAAACAGACTCTTAAATACAGAGAACAAGCTGGTGGTTGCTAGAGGAAAGGTAAGCGGGGGATGCGTAAAACAGAGAAAGGTGATCAAAAGTACACTTATCTTGATGAGCACTGAGTAATGTGAAGGATTGCTGAATCACTATATTGTACACCTGGAACTAACGCAACACTGGATGTTCATTGTACTTCAGTTTAAAAAAGAAGAAAGAAATTGCAAGGAAATAAAAACTAATGAGGTTATAGATTAAGAGAGCCCCTAGAGATGTACTGAATGCAGTATGTGACTTCACACACACCCTGATTCGACCAAACAGCTGTTAAAACAAAATTGGAAGTAACTGTGATGAATCTGAATACTGAAGGGATATTTGTCAGTATTAAAGTAGTAGTAATAGTGCTAAATTTTAGATGTGACAATGGTTTTATTTACAGAAGAGTTGCATCCTCCAGAGGTACATATTAAAATATTTATAGAAAGAGTGATATATATGGAATTTGCTTCTAAAGAATCTGGAGGGCAAGATAGGGTATGGATAAGTGTAGAATTGCCACAAGAAAGGCTATGGGTTAATTCTTACAGGTGGGTAACAGGTATACCTGGGTCTATGATATTCTTTCTTCTATAACGTTTTGTGGGTATGTTGGGAAATGTTAATAATCGGAATTTAAAATGTTATTATTGCATCTTATTTTAATAAACAAATGATTATCTTCTACACAGTGGTTTTTAGCACTACCGGTAATTTAGTCCTTGTTCTTACTGAGCAAATCTTTCATGTGCTTTCTTTATTATCTTGATAAATGTGAACTCTGCTTCATACTGTGACTACACTGCATCCTAAGCTCAATAAATATATCTTAATAATTCTTTCAAATTAATTATCAACTCTAAAGGGCATTGGAGGCCTAGAAGGAATCAAAATTTTAGTTCAGTCTTAAGAAAACTAGTAACATGAGTGAATGGAATCCAAATTGGAATGAATAAGGTCCTCCCCCAGCTTATTAATGCCTTCAGTACTTCACGCTTCATTAAGTTGCTATCATTTTTAACAATGTTAGCTGCAGGTAAAACTCAGACAAGCATTTTCTTTCTCTTTAGCACTGCCCTTCACATCCTTCTCTCCTCACATATTTTTCTCTTATCTGAAACAATCTATGGTTTCAAAGATTGACCTGCCTCCTGTGAACAAGCCATTGGCACAGCATGGCTTTCACACCAGCTACTGGTAAAAGAGCAGGTAGGCTGGGTCCCCCATCGAACATGACAGTCCTTTCAATGAAGCCATCACAGAGCACAATATTGGTGTGAATCACAGACAATAAGAAATGTGACAGTTTAAAGCTTGCCTTCTAAAAATGATTCACCCTTGAGAAATACCCAGCATTGCCTTTGTTTTTGTGCTTCCATAGTTAGCAGGGTGAGAAGAATCTACACATTCTCCAATTTATGACAATGCAGACATGAACGAATCACTCTAGTTCAAAGCATTTGGGGAATAATAGCAAAGATTTGTAGTGATGAGAAGAGTTAGAAATGTAACGTTAACAGTGTAGAATAACAAATCAAAGACAGAATAAAACTTTTTGATCTTGGTTCATGAATTCTTTCAACAGATCAGAGTCACTTAACACTTACTCAATTTTAGCTATTACAGATGAAATAGAAAGAACTATTCCCATGTTGATATACTGTCCCACATTCTTGTTTTTCTTTAGGGACTTTCTTAAGCATAGTCTGTACCCTCTGTTGTTTATAACTTTATTATCCATTCTCTAGTTAACACCTAGCAGCCCACCTCCTTTAATCATTTTCAGAAGAGTTATCAGAAACCTGGTTGAAAAATTCATATTTTTTTCTTTATCTTCATCTTCTTTGAAGTCTCTACAGTTTTTGACTGCTGTTCTCCCCCTTTTGGGAACTCTCTTTATCTCTGGCGGGAAAAATATATTGACACTATTTATAATTTAGGGATCAAAAAAATGTGTTCCTTATACAGCTCTTCACCTAAAATGGAAAGTAAACAATAGGAGAGGGAGGGAAGACAGAAAGTGTTTTCAGAAGATAGCATGTCCTGAATTTCTCTCCAAACTCTATATGGGTCCACCTGCTGTGGTTCTTTTTAATTCAAGTTTCCTTAACAAAAGAATGACTCAATGTTCTACTTCTTAAAAATCTTTTCCTTGGGGAAAGTTACATTTTATTTAAAGCCTAGCATTTACGAGGCACTTCAGCATGCAGAACATTGTTTCTGCGACCAAGAACCCTATAAGATAGGTAAGAACAGATTAGAAAATTAAAATGAGAGGGTGTATAAATGCCTGGGTAGCTCAGTCAGTTAAGCATCTGCCTATGGCTCAGGTCATGATCCTGGAGTCCCAGGATGGAGCCCCATGTTGGGCTCCCTGCTCAGCAGGGAGTCTGCTTCTTCCTCTCCCTCTCCTCCCCACTTGTGTTCTCTCTCTTGAGCTCACTCTGTCTCTCTCTCAAATAAATAAAGTCCGAAAAAAATGAGAGAGGGTATGTGTGGTAGTGAGAATAATGACCTCTCAAAGATGTCCATATCTTAATTCCTAATGTGGAAAGAAAATACTGCAAATATGATGTAGTTAACGACCTTGAGATGGCAATATAATCTGGATAATCTGAGTAGGCCAAATGTAATCACAAAGGGTCCTTAAAAATAGAAGAAGAAAGCAAAAGAGGTCAGAGTAATCGAACACGAGAAGGACTCAACCCATTTCTGCCTCTGCTGATGGAGGAAAGGACCATGAGTCAAGGAATGCAGGTGGCCCGTAGAAGCTGGAAAAATCAAGGAAATGATTTCTTCTCCGGAGCCTCCAGAAATCAATGCAACCCTACCCACACCTAGATTTTAACCTAGCAAGGGTTATTTCAGACTTCTAACCTATTAAATTATAAAATTAATATATTTGTGTTGTTTTAAGCCACTATATCTGTGGTATCTGTTATGGTAGCTATGGGAAATCAAGTCACTAAGTAACTTGTTCTACTTCACATGACTAGTAAATTATAAAGTTTATAAATCTAGTTTACCTGATTTGCTTTCTGCATAATACTTTCTATGTCTAAGAATTTTTCAAGTAACTCACTTAATACAGATATTTCCCACAGCTCAACTTTTAATCTAGCCACATTCTCAAGTACCATTTCAAAATATTTCAAAATAACAATTATAATATTTCTTATAACAATTTAAATCTTGCTTTGTAAAGAAGCAATCTTGCCCTTGTTTTAAAACTAAGTTATAAGTTGCTAATAGTAGAAACTACAGAACAGTTTATAAATGTCTTTTAATGCCTTACATGTAATTGATTCTCAGTTTTGAATCAATTGAACAGGCGATCAAAAATAGAATGCCAATTCTGAAATAATTCCAGGGGCCTCTACAGTGATTTCTGCAAGGACCTACGGGGTCAACATACCTAACCATTTTATGACATTAGTATGTACATATGACACACCCCTCATCATTGACAGAGAGGTGTGACAATATTAATAAGCAAACATTCTGAAACAGATGTAGTGAAAAGAAGAGCCATCTGTACCCCAATGTTCATAGCAGCAATGGCCACAGTCGTCAAACTGTGGAAAGAACCAAGATGCCCTTCAATGGACGAATGGATAAAGGAGATATAGTCCATATATACTATGGAGTGTTATGCCTCCATCAGAAAGGATGAATACCCAATTTTTGTATCAACATGGACAGGACTGGAAGAGAGTATGCTGAGTGAAATAAGTCAAGCAGAGAGAGTCAAGTATCATATGGTTTCACTTATTTGTGGAGCATAAGGATTAACACAGAGGGCATTGGGAGATGAAGAGCAGAGGTGAGTTGGGGGAAATCAGAGGGGGAGAAAAACCATGAGAGACCGTATACTCTGAGAAACAAATGGAGGTTTTGGGGGTGAGAGGGGTTGGGGGTTGGGTGAGCCTGGTGGTGGGTATTAAGGAGGGCACGTATTGCATAGAGCACTGGGTATGGTGCATAAACAATGAATTTCGGAACACTGAAAAAAGAAAATAAAATAAAACTAGAAAAAAAAAGAGAAAACAATCTGAAATATGCCTAAATCACATATTCTCCCTCTGAAATGAGAATTTGCAAAAGAGAGCATTTTGCCAAAGTTTGTCAAGCTGGCCTTTACCCCAAATTTTAAAGAGGTGACCTCACTTGCCAGTGAAGTGTGAAGAGTGTAAATGAAATGAAAAATGAGAAATCTGCAGAGCCTGATGTCATTCTGGCTGTGATTTAAAATTAAGGGTAGGAGATGACACTCATATAACTATGTAGACATTTTCTAAAGACTGAGTGCCAAAAAGTTACGATAAATATGTCTGAAAGGCTATCATTTTAAGAGGACATATAATAAAATTCTTATAACAACCATACTGCAAATTCTTCATTTTTTCTATTCTGCCTAGATTTATGCTGATTCTTTTTGAGTGAGAAATGCACCCAAATCATGGTATAACTTTGCTGATGTCAACTCAAAAATGATTTATGAAGTGCTGAGAGCTGGATTTCTAAAGCTCCAAGAAGATCCACAACACACACAGAGAGTGCATAGAGGATTTTATTGTCTTCTCTATGCTGCCCTCACAAATAAATGTTTTGCCCTGGAGTCAAGTTTGACTGCTTATGGACTTTCCAAAGCTCTCCATGTAGGACTAATTAATTGCTTACACCAAAATAAAAAGTTCTTTTAAGGGGCGCCTGGGTGGCTCAGTGGGTTGGGCCTCTGCCTTCGGCTCAAGTCATGGTCCCAGGGTCCTGGGATCATGCCCCACATGGGGCTCTCTGCTTGGTGGGGAGCCTGCTTCTCCCTCTCTCTGCTTGCCTCTCTGCCTACTTGTGAACTCTGTCTGTCAAATAAATAAATAAAATCTTAAAAAAAAAAAAGTTCTTTTAAAAAGAAAACAAACCCCTTACCACTGGAAAAAAATCAAAACAATCAAATTAGGGCTCACAGTACAAAAAGGAAAAGGAATGATTAAAAAGAAGTGACATAGGACAATTTTTTAACATTGAAATTCTTCCAACTAGGCAGGTTACAAGCATCACAAAAAGTCATGGTCACAGTTGTCCAGAAAAAGAGCAAATAATTTCAGATACTTTATAGAACTAATGTCCTCCTGTGAGAAACCTATTCGCTCTTAACATGATTAATTTATATAGGATCCTTCACTAGAAAAAACCCACACACATTTCCATTTGAAGTACAACAAAGTGTTATAATTCTATTCTGATTTTGAAATCACTGTCCAATAGAATATTTAATCACAATATCTAGAAATAAATCACAAAGAATGATATATCTGTGGGAAACAGACATAGTATTTCACCAACGTGAAATCAAGTTCTATCTCGTGTGATACCCAAGGCATACGAGATAACCCATAGGGCTTCTTGAACAGTTTGACTGACTATCATTACTCAACATCAATTGGTAAAGCTGCAAGGTCATCAGTGGTAAAATCTGACACTATAAATTGAATCCATCTACACAGCAGAGAATGATGACAACAGAACATCTGTACTATTCCACCGTAAGCAAATATGGAGGAATAACTGTAAATAGAGACACTATAAACAACAGTTTAATGAAGTGTTTCATTATGAACCCAAGATTCTGGTAAGCCCAAACATGCTGTGGATTGTTGCAAAGTAACTGTAGCTGTTAGCAAAGCACTACAAGAGGTATGAAGAATGAGGCCTCCTTCCTTATCGCAGGGAGTATAAGAATGGTCTTGCAATTAGGAGGCCATAAACAGCAGGTAGTAAATACAGTCACTTTTTGGAAGCAGACTTTACACACATTTTGTGTGAAGGAGACTCTTCTCTCATCGTCTGCCCCCGTCAGCACAATATACTATCAAGTATCATTACCGATAGAAGTGAAGAATAGTCCTATCACTACTGAAATTCTGAATCTAATTTTTTGTGTGTCTAGGTCACTTTAAAATTATAACACAAACAAAAGAAGGTCATAATTTAAATTGTAGATATTCTTGACATGAACAACAGTTTAGACATGCATCAAATGTTTAAGGTATACAACATACTGAAAAACTTCAGATTAATTTTTGCAGACTAAACATAAATGCAATTATTTAAATAGGAATAGAATACATTTAAATGTCTACATTCTCAGTAATCTCTTTCGAAAGGTTTAGAGAGAATATTAAAATGGGGGTGGGGAAGGGTTCCTTGATTAAGGATGGGAAGGACAATTATACCCGTAGTCAAATTTGCTTCGACTAGCATTACTCTCACCTTTTCCCCTAAGATTCCTATTACAGATTCTAAAATTCTGTACATCCATACATATTCGAAAGGCCCACAAAGTGTAACATTAATTAGTTCATTGATTCATGTATTCTACATATCTTATTGAGTAACACACTACATATTCTGCCAGCCTTTAAAATAAGTGCTAAAATACAGAGGTTAATATAACAACATAGCTTTCTCCTGGGGATTATATTCTGAAAAGCAGGCAATACACCCGTGATGTGCTGAAGCCAGCCTGCACTGGCGTTCAAAAGTCAGTTGTTGGTGAGAATGTGGAGAAAAGGGAACACTTGTGTACTACTGGCAGGAATGTAAATTGGTTCAGCTACAATGAAAAATAGTATGGAGGTTCCTCAGAAAATTAAAATAGATCTACCATATGACCCAGCAATTCCACTTCTGGGAATATATCCAGAAGAACTGAAAATAAGATATTCAAGAAATATCTGCACTCCCATGTTTACTGTAGGCTTATCCACAATAAGCAAGATATAGAAACAACCTAAGTGCCCGTCAATGGGTGAATGCTTATGTATATACATATACACAACTGTATGTTGTTCAGCCATGAGAAATAAGGATGTCCTGTCATTTGCAACAGCATGGATGAACCTTGAGCAGATTATTCTGAAAAAAAGTCATACAGAGAAAAATAGCACAAGTTATGATATCACTTATATAGAATCTAAAAAGGCCAAACTCCTAAAAACAGAGAATAAAATTATGGTTACCAGAGAATGGGGGTAGGGTAGATAGGACAAATGTCTTAAGGTACAAACCTGCAATGAGTCGTAAATAAACCCTAGAGATCTAATGAACAGTATGGCAAATTCAGACAATAATATTGCATTATAATTATCAAACTTAAGAGATTAGAATTGAATTATTCCAGCCACTAAAAATGAATGATAATTACATAATGTGATAGAGGTTCTAATTATCACTTAAGTGGCAATCATATTACAAGATATAAATGTATCAGCCTAACATGTTGTATACCTTAAATTTTCACAATGTTATATCTCAAATACATTTCAGTTTTTAAAAAGAGCTGATTGTATGGATTTCTTCCCAATTCCTTGTTCAATATGACATCATATTGGAAACTTGAAATCAGTCCTGATTGGAGTTTTTATACCATGGAAATTGGCTATCACTACAAATCATGACTGTTTATCTTTACCTTCTGGAGAGCCAGTTGTTAAACACTTGCCAGGATCCCACTGTGCCAGAGAAGTAAGAGAATAAATAATACAATTTTAGGTAGAGGTTTCTACAATAAATGGCTATCAGGGAAGGGTTTTCTGAGAAGGTGACCTTTGCAGAAACCTTGGTGACATGAGAGATGAAACTATGTCAAGATCTTGGAAAGGGCACTGAAGGCAGAAGAAATGGCAAATACAGAGAGCCTGGCATAAGGATGAATTTGGTTCATCTCAAGGACAATATGGTGCGAATGAAACAGGATCAACAGATTGTGACTAGCTACAGTGTTGGGGAAGTACAAAAGGGCCAGGTCCTGCAAGCTCTGCAGGGTGTGGCACAGAGTACAGACATTAGTCTAGGTATGTCAGGAAGCCACCGAAGGATTGGAGCAGAGGGATGAAAAAATCCAATGTATATTTTTCAAAGATTATTGCGGCTTCTGTTTGGTAGTTAGGCTATAAGAGGAGATGTGAAAGCAAAGAGACTATTCAGGGGGCTGTTCTAGTCTTGGTAAAAGATGATGGTGGCTTAGAATAGTATGGGAGAAGTGCAGATAATAAATGGTCAGGTTCAAGATATATTTTGTAGCTCAGGTTTGCTGAACTTGAATAAGAGGTATGAAGGGAAAATAATCCAAGGTAGTTCCCAGAGCTCTTATTTATATTTATTTATTTATTTCAATAACTGGATTAAGAGTGGTGGTCACTGAGAAAATGCATGTTAAGGGCTGAGAAATCATCAAGACTGCAGTTCTGAGGTATATAATACGGGATGCCTCATTAGATGTTCATGTGGAGTCGCTTGTTGAAAGACAGACTCAGTATAGCAATAAATGGGCTCTAGCAACTTGTAAAAATTTCATAACCTTTCCATGCCTCATTTTTTTTTTTTTGCCACCTGGACAACGGAAATAATACAACCCATCACGAAGTTGTGAGGTTACAAAACATAGCATCCGTGAAGTGCTAGAGCAATGTCCAGCTCATGTTAAGTGCTCATTAAATATTAGTTATTATAATCAGTAGCAATACTTTCATCTATTTCCTATCTGATACACAAGATAAAAGTTGTTTGTTTTCATATAATCTTGAAAGGGAAAGAACACTGCCTATCAAGTGGCAAGAGGATCTCTTTTGAAACTTTTAACTGAAAGAGAGAGACAGAAAAAAATAATAGATTAGACAATAAGTATCTTCCAATTGAGGGTAAAGTCTTCACTCCCATCTATCCTTATAATTCACCAGCCAATAACATATTTGATTTTGAATTTTTTGGATTGGTTTGGTTTTATTATTGTAATGACTAGAATGAAGAAAAGGGATAGTAAATAATGCAATAATAGAATACATCTTTAAATTTATTTAATTATTGATTTATACCTTGTTTTGAAAGGGCATGTTACTTGCTCCTATGATATATGCAAGTACTATAAAGTTGATGGTATTTCCTGAGATCCTGCTGGTGTTCTCTCTCCCTTATATTACCTTTGTATTTTAGGGAGTCCACAACCCCAAGGAGGTCTGGAAACAGGAACATGATCTATGAGACCAGATGTCTGAGATCTAATTTTTAAATAACTAAATTTCAAAGACCACATAATTACATGAGGAAGATGTTCATAATATAATATTCAGTTAACAAAGCACGGTTGAAAAGGACATACAACTTTATCTACAGTATGTTACCAATTTAAAATGCATGTGTAGTATCCAGAATATATAAAGAACTTATAAAATTCAATACCCCCCAAAACCCAAATAATTGAATTACAAAATGGGCAGAAGAAATGAATAGGTATTTTTCCAACGAAGACATACAGATGGCCAACTGACACATGAAAATATATTCAACATCACTCATCATCATGAAAAAACAAATCAAAACTACAATGAGATAACACCTCACACCTATCAGAATGGCTAAAATCAACAACACAAGAAACATTAAGTGTTGGTGAGGATGTGGAGGAATGGGAACACTCCTGCACTCTTGGTGGGAATGCGAACTGATGCCACCACTCTAGAAAACAGTATGGAGGTTCTTCAAAAAGTTAAAAATAGAACTACCTTACAACCCAGCAATTGTACTACTAGGTATTTAACCAAAGGAAAAAAATACTAATTCAAAGAGATACATGTACCTCAATGTTTATAGCAGCATTATCAACAATAGCCAAACTATAGAAAGAGCTCAAATGCCCACTGACTGATGAATGGAAAAGAGATGTGGCATATATATAAACTAGAATATTACTCAGCCACACACACAAAAAAAATCTTGCCATCTGCAACAACATGGATGGAGCTAGAGAGGATAATGCTAAGCAAAATAAGTCAGTCATAGAAAGACAAATACCATATGATTTCACTAATATGCGGAATTTAAGGAACAAAAAAAATGAGCAAAGAAGAAAAAAAGAGAGAGAGAGAGAGAGAGGTAAACCAAGAAACAGACTATTAACTATAGAAGACAAACTGATGGTTGCCAGAATGGGTGGGGGGCTGGGGGGAGATGGGAGAAATAGGTGATGGGGATTAAGGAGTGCACTAGTGATGAGCACTGGGTGTTATATGGGAAGTGCTGAATCACTATGTTGTATCTGAAACTAATACTACATTGTATGTTAACTGGAATATAAATAAAAATTTTTAAAAATGCATGTCTATTTGTATATGTGCTTAGGTGTTGGTGTGGGGGGGAAGAAGAGAAATGAAATAAACCCAAATATTAATGCTGTTAACAAATCTTTATAAGACAATAAAGCATAATATCAATCAAAAAGTTAATTCATGAGAAGAGAATCCATAAATAAAGCTATACTTGCTATGAAATCTAGGTAAAAATCCCAAGATATGTATGGAAAAAAAATTAATAGGAAAGTTCAGTAGAAAAGCCAAATATTTTAAGAATTAAATTTAAAAATATCCACTTTAAACCATACTGGAAATGGTAAAATGTGATGATTTTTAAGAGATAAAGAGAAAGATATTTGATGAATTGCACTTTTATAGCAGAATGTCATTCACAAATTATTTTGGAACTGGATTTTTAAATGAAAATCAAGGGAATTAAAGCTAGCCAGTATGGTCAGTATTCTGACAGGTACAAAGATTATTCTTAGGAAACTGACAATATAGCTAAATTTGGGACTTTACATAAGAATCTTATTTTTACAATTTACAATATCATCTGCTATAACTTGCATTCTTAAAAAAGAATTCCCATATTATGTAATCAATAGATACAAGTGGTTTTTTTTCAATTAGTTTTAGTGGTAGAACTTAGTGACTCATCAGTTGCATATAATAGCAAGTGCTCATTCCATCAAGTGCTCTCCTTAATGCTCATCACCCAGTTAACCCCTCCTCCCACCTACCTCTCCTCCAGCAACCCTCAGTTTGTTTCCTAGAGTTCAGTATCTCTTTTGGCAAGAGAGACAAAAGCAAAAGTGAACTACTGGTCAAGATAAAAGCTTTTGCATAGCAAGAGGCAACCTGATGGTATGGGAGAAGATACTTGCAAACGTCTTATCAGATAAAAGGCTAGTATCCAAAATCTATAAAAACTTCTGAAACTCAGCACCCAAGTTTCAAGTGTTTTTTGTTGAAACTGAATCTTTTATAAAGCAGGCTCCTACTGGAAAAGTAAAGACGTTCCATCCTAATTTTATTGAATATTTATAAAATTTAGATTACTGAAAAGTTAAGTGTGGGAGGTTGGATTAGCCACTTATTCTATTCCTGAGTGAGGAATAATTTACATAATGCTATTATAGAGGAAGAAAATAATCTAATTAAGAAAGTAGTATTATAGCAACACAAAGAAGAAACCTCAGAAATATGCAGATTCAAAAAAAAAAAAAGAAGAAAGAAAAAAAAGAAAGAGGCAAGTTCAGCAAAACTGTCCATCAATTCAACAGCTATTTATTTGACACCTATTGTATGCCAGTCACCACAGAGATGTTCAAAAAGTAACGATAATGTGTAAAGGAATTACCAAGAACTCATATATTTCTACACTTAAATAGTATAATATGAAATGATGTCTTTTAATCCAATCTTCCAGTACAAATTTCATTTCAAGCACAAAATGTTATTTTGTCAAGGTTCTATGTTTTTAAGAACATTCTGATTGAAATATGAGACTTTGAAAAACCCCAGATATTTAACATATAGAGTAAACAAGTTAGTAGTAATTCATTTTTTCCAACAAGTTGTTTTAGCACCTTAACTTTCATTTTTTTACCTTTGAGAACAATATAAAAAACGTGTTATTTCTCGTGTTTAAAATGTTACATTTATTTTCTATGTCTTCAGAAATGTTTCTTTTGTAAAATTTAGAGTATGGAATTCTATTTAATGTTTTTATGTAATAAGTACTTTAAAAGTTATATGGAAAATTAGACAGCTATGTATAAAAGAAAGAAACTCGACCATTCTCTTACACTGCACACAAAGATAAACTCAAAATGGATGAAAGACCTCAATGTGAGACAGGAATCCATCAAAATCCTAGAGGAGAACATAGGCAGTAACCTCTTTGACATCGGCCACAGCAACTTCTCTCAAGACACGTCTCCAAAGGCAAAGGAAACAAAACTGAAAATGAACTTTGGGGACTTCATCAAGATAAAAAGCTTCTGCACAGCAAAGGAAACAGTCAACAAAACAAAGAGGCAACCCACAGAATGGGAGAAGATATTTGCAAATGACACTACAGACAAATGGCTGCTTTTCAAGATCTGTAAAGAACTCCTCAAACTCAACACCCGAAAAGCAGATAATCATGTCAAAAAATGGGCAGAAGACATGAACAGACACTTCTCCAAAGAAGACATATAAATGGCTAATGGACACTGAAAAAAATGTTCATCATCATTAGCCATCAGGGAGATTCAAATCAAAACCATATTGAGATACCACCTTATATCAGTTAGAATGGCAAAGATTAACAGGACAGGAAATAACAAGTGTTGGAGAGGATGTAGAGAAAGGGGAACCCTCTTACACTGTTGGTGGGAATGCAAGTTTGTGCAGCCACTTTGGAAAAGTGTGGAGATTCCTCAAAAAATTAAAAATAGAGCTACCTTATGACCCTGCAATTGCATGACTGGGTCTTTACCCCAAAGATACAGATGTAGTGAAAAGAAGGGCCATCTGTACCTCAATGTTCATAGCAGCAATGTCCACAATCGCCAAACTGTGGAAAGAGCCAAGATGCCCTTCAATAGATGAATGGATAAAGAAGGTATGGTCCAAATACACAATGGAATATTATGCAGCCATCAGAAAGGATGAATACCTAACCTTTGTATCAACATGGATGGGACTGGAGGAGATTATGTTGAGTGAAATAAGTCAAGCAGGGAGAGTCAATTATCATATGGTTTCACTTACTTGTGTAGCATAAGGAATAACATGGAGGACATTAGCAGAAGGAAAGGAAAAGCGAACTGAGGGAAATAGGAGAGGGGAGACAAACCATGAGAGACTGTGGACTCTGAGAAATAAACAGGGTTTTGGAGAGGAGGAGGGTGGGGGATTGGGTGAGACTGGTGGTGGGTATTAAGGAGGGCACGTATTGCATGGAGCACTGGTGTGGTGCATAAACAGTGAATACTGGAACACTGAAAAAAAATAAAATTAAATTAAAAAAAAAAGTAAAAAGAAGTTATATTGATATGGACACACTGAGGCAGACTTTTACTGTAATTACCAAAGAAAAGTTTAAAAGGCCTTCCTTAGGAAATTCTATGAATCATACTAAAAGTGAAGAAATAAGAATCTAAACTTCTGGAAATTACTTTGACCAAGTTGGATCAATGATGATTTTTCTCAAGTCTTCTAGAAGAATATTTACTCTATTGTAATTTTAATTGCCCAAAGAATTTTCTTATCAAAGACCCAAAAATTCTGTATGATTCATTAAAAGTACTTAAGATGACCAATAAATAGCATTTAATAATGTGATAACTCCTTCCAAAACATTTGAAAAGATCAAAAATAAAGACATTTAAATAGTCAACTCAATATTTCAAGTTATAACTACACATATATATCAGAGATTAGTAGTATTTTTGGTAAATGCTTAAATTTAATTTGAAGGTGACATTTTTAGAGTTAACACTCTTTATATTAATGTGTTTTTGTTTCTAGTGAGATTATCACAATTATTGGCATGTACACATGCCATTATATATGCCAATGTATACTATATACAGACAAGCCCTGATGCTTTTAATTACTGCAAGGTTCAGGTAAGGAGTTTGTTAAGTTGCATGAATGTCTATTTGGAATATAGACAGCAGGCTCTGAAATTAGGAAGAACTGAATTTGGACTCTGGCTCTATTACTTGGTAGATTAAGTTGTTAAATCTCCTTGATACAAAATGTTCTCATCTGTAACATTATCTTTCTCACAGAGTTTAAAAAAAAAAAAAAAAGATGATTCATGTAAATCATTTTGCCCAGTGCTCAGGAAAAAACTTTTTGATTGTCAAAAAGTGCCAGTAATTAATCCCTAGAGACAAAAGTACCTGTGTTGTATTTCTAGACACAAGTGTTCTATATATTTATGTGATTTATATTATAAAAACCATAATTTATACCAATAATAAGTAAAACTGTGTATTTCCTGACTCTTCAAGTTATCACTGGCCTTTTATTGATGAGTCATTTTAGCAAACTGAACAAATTGTTCAGAATTTAACTTCCTTTATGTAATTCTTGTACCTGCCATGTTTCTAGATTCTCAGATTTTACATGGGCACTCATTACTGCTATTCTTTCTGACAGCATATGGTCTAAGTTATTATAAAAGAAAATCTGAACCATTGCCACTCACACCCATTAAGATGTCATCTATCAAAAAAAAAAAAAAAAGAAAACAGGGGCGCCTGGGTGGCTCAGTGGTTAAGGCTTCTGCCTTCGGCTCAGGTCATGATCCCGGGGTCCTGGGATCAGGCCCTGCGTCGGGCTCTCTGCTCGGCGGGGAGCCTGCCTCCTCCTCTCTCTCTCTGCCTATCTCTCTGCCTACCTGTGATCTGTCAAATAAACAAATAAAAAAAAAAATCTTTAAAAAAAAAAAAAAGAGGGGGGATGGAAAATAACAAGTCTTGGCAAGGGGACATAAAAATTGGAATCTTTATGCACTGTTGGCAGGAAAGTAAAATGGTGAACTACTATGGAAAACTACAGTAGTTCCTCAAAAAAATTACAAATTGAATTTATGTATGATTTAGCAATTCCAATTCTAGGTATATACCCCAAAAGTCACAAAAGTAGAGACTCAAATAGATTTTCATACACCTATGTTAATAGCAGCATTACTTGCAATACCCCAAATATGGAAGCAACCCAAGTGTCCATGGACGGATGAATGGATAAAAAAATGTGGTATATACAACAAGGAAATATTATTCAGCCCTAAAAAGGCAGGGAATTCTGACACTTGCTACAAGATGAATGGACCTTGAAGATGTTATGCTATATGAAAGAGCCAGTCACAAAAAGACAAATATTTTTTAAAAAGACAAATATTGTATGATACCAATTATAGGACATGTGTAGTCAAATTCATAGAGACTGAAAGTAGGATGGTGGTTGCCAGGGGCTGGGAGGAGGGGCAAATGGGAAGCTATTATTTAATAGGTCAGAATTTCAGTTATATAAGATAAAAAAAAGTCTTGGAGCTGGACAGTGGTGATGAACTATAAACATAAAAATGGTCAAAATGATAAATTTCATGTTATGTGGATTTTACTGAAATTTAGGAAAAATGAACCATAGCCTCTGAGAGGCTGACTGTAAGGGAAAATATGGTCCAAAGTGTTAAATACTACTTCAGCTTAAGGGGAAAAAAGATAACCTTTAATGAAATGTAACTCAGGAACATAGAGTCTCTTCTTAAAGAAAGTGAAAAACATTATGTTGATTGCCAGAGAATACAATGATGTAAATGAAAACAACAGCTTTCAGAAAGGGAACTTTTCTAACATATCAAAACACAATGTAAAAAATGGTAACTTCAGGGATGAATTAGGAAGCCCCAGGAGGTTCTCTTAAAAGAAAGATATATAGGGTACTCTGTATTACAGAGGGTATTCTATATTCCATAATCCAATAGAATAACGCACTGCTCTAGTCTGTTTGTGTCCATACCTTTCTACCAAATTCATACACTGAAATCCTAATTCCCATGGTGATAGCATTATGAAGTGGAGAGTTTGGATGTGATTAGCTCATGAAGTCAGAGCCCATATAATTAGAACTGGTGCCCTAGAAAAGAGACCCCGCAGAGCTCCCTTCTACCACATGAGGCTACAGTGAGAAGTCTCGGACTTCCAAGCCACCAGAACTGTGAGAAATAAATTTCTGTTGTTTATAAGCTACTCAGTCTGTGACCTTTTGTTATAGCAGCCCAAATAGACTAAGACACACACCTACTCAATATCTTCTCCTCGGTTTCTGGTACATCCCCATATTAATCTAGTTACATTAATAAAATGGTGGCAGGGCTACTTGAAGTCCCCTAATGGCAGGTGGAGCCATGCTAATCATGACATCAGGATGTTATATAATTTATGAAAAAAAATTGTGTGAAACCTCAATTATACATACTATAAAAAAATAAAATAAATGGTAATCTTAAGTTAGAACTTACTTTGTGGCTAGTTTTAATTATCTTGAGTGTATTCTAAAATCAGTGGAAAACCTTTTTTTATTTTTTTAAAGATTTTTAATTTATTTATTTGACAGAGAGAAATCACAAGTAGACAGAGAGGCAGGCAGAGAAGCGGGGGGGAAGCAGGCTCCCTGCTGAGCAGAGAGCCCAATGCGGGGCTCAATTCCTGGACCCTGAGGTCATGAGCTGAAGGCAGAGGCTTAACCCACTGAGCCACCCAGGCGCCCCACCTTTTTACTTCCTTACTCCATTTCTTGATTTTCCTATTTCATTTTATAAAGATAGCCACAGTTTCAGAATCATTAATTAAATAAATTATTCTCAACATTGATGAATGAAAAAGCTTAGCATGTGAAATGAATTAATGGAGGATAGGTGGCAGTGAGGAGGAGGATGAAACAAAACTGCAAATAGCATTTAAATAATATTGCAGAGAAAAATCACATATTCCAGCCCACTACTGTACGATTTTCGGGCAGAAAAAGGGAACTCTATGAAGACCGACAGCTAAATTAAGTATTTACTCTGTATTTTGAAGATTATTCATCTTTGCTTCCCAAACTGACTTATTAAATTAATATAATCATAATAACCCAATGCAGAGAGGCAACTGCTCATTAGTGTTTTGGACTGATTTCCTTGACTGTAGTACATTATAAGGCCGATTTTTCTTCAGTTGACTTTATTGTTTTGCCTAATTTGAGATTAATCTACCATAATCTGCTGACAGCACACTTGGCTGAAAAGCCACATTAAAATACTTGTAAAAGCAAACAAAACTGAGGTATTTTGACAGGGAATATATTACATATACATATACATATAAATTATATATTTAGACACAATCTGGCTAATAAGGAAAGGGTGCTACAATTTTTTTCTGTATAGTTTTATTAGCTGTTACCTTAATTCAAAAATTACAATACCAATATGTGCTTATTTAAATAAACTGAACACTAAAAGGTGTTACTGTGGTGGGAGTTTCCAAAATAAATCTGTGTTTGGAGTCATTCACCTTTTATTAAGGATCTCTTAAAAGACTGTCATTCATTGAAATTTAATTTTTTTTTCTATATTCCGATATTTCCAATTTCTAAGTTCCTTAACTCATCCCTCTCAGTGGTACACCACCACAGCTGATCACTCCCTCATTCTTGATAGATTTTATCTGGGCTTCTCTGACTTTACCTTCCTCTCCTCTCTATTCCAGTCACCTCTATATCTGAAATGCCCATGATTCAATTTTAGCACATCCTTCTAACTCTACACTTTCTTTCTAGGTGATTTCAAACAAGGCCTTAGTGTCGTGTTTAATTTCTTTGCCAGTGATATCCAAATTCATAGCATTACTTCTGGTCTCTCCACTAAACTCCAGACTTATAAACCCAATTTTCTTTTAATGTTTCCACTTTGAGGGATAAGGTACATTTCAAACAAAGCATGTTAAAGAGCCCTTATTTACTACATAGCATCCCCATCTTGCTCCTCCTTCTGTCCATACAATCTTAGTAGAATATATTCTTCAGGCCAAAGTCCTAGGAGTCAACATCTCTGCCCCAGTCTCTCTATGCCATCAACTCTGGCCATATGAACCTCTGCTGTAAATCTCAACCTATGACTTCTGTCCATCTCTCCTTATACCATAAGAGTCCAAGTCTCCTTTGTCTTTCAGCTAGAGCACTTCAGTGCTTTCCTATCTGTCACATAACTTCCCACTTGTTTCACCACAATCATCCTCTTACCAGGCAGAATAATATTTCTATCAAGATAAATGAAATCATACTATTCCTGACTTAAATCTCATTCTAGGTCTCCTATTATACTCAGAATTAAATCTAACTCATTATCAGGACTGACCGCTCCCTACAGGAACTAACTACATCTAGATACCTTAGGGACATCATCTTGTAACTTCCGCTCTTGTTCACTGTTTTCCAGCCTCATAGGCCTTCTTTCCATTCCTCATCACACCAAGTTTTTCCTGCCTGATATATACCTTAGCTTTTTCCATGATTGGCATTTTTTATTATTCAATTCTCAGCTCAAATATCACTTTCTGAAAAATGCATAGACAGAACACACAAAGTAGCTACTTTTATCACTTTCTGTTATATTATCCTGTTCTTCTTTTTTCATAACACTTTCACTATTGTAATTATATACCTAATTTTCCATGTCTCTCCTCTCACCCCAGGAAATCACCATAGCCCCCCACCCCCAAATTAGAATGTAAAATCCTGAAAAACAAGGTTTTCTGTATCCTTCATGACTGGATGTCCTGGCTAAAAATAGTGAGTGTCAAGTAGCAATCATTCAATTAACATTTTTCAAATGCATCATAAAATTTTTATGTTATTTATATTTTATTTATATATTTTTCAGGATAGATTCCAGAAAGGACATGGTGCTATTTGCTTGGGATTGTACCTACTTTGTTTAGGACTGCTTTAGTTGCCAAATTCATGCATCCCAGGTTTTCCAAGATGATCCCAATCTTAAATATTCTTTCTTACTTTTTTCATAATCCATCAAAGTATCCCAACTAAAAAAGTGGGAATATCGCACTTTGAGCCCAAATATCTGTAGTAACATTAAACACAAATAAATTAAATATCCAATTTAAAGACAATGGTTGTCTAACTGGTTAAATAAACAATTCAACTACATCATGCTCACAAAAGATACTCCTTAAATATAAAGATATCAAGAGGGATGGAAATAACTATATTATGCTAATACTAACAGAATAGAAGCCTACTGAAGTTACAAAAGTCAACCTTAAGGATAGAATTATTGCTAGCAACAATATGGGAAATGATCAATTCAGTTCCAATCCTAAGTTTGTGTGTTCCTAACAAAACAGTCTCAATATATATTTTCAAAGACATACATAACTCACTGATGTATTAATAACACCACAGCCAACAACTACAGAATCCACATTCTAACACATCCTCAGTAGTGCAAAACTACTGACCATATATGCTAGATGAAAACGAGGGTCAAAAAAACTGAGTCTCAAAGAATTGAAAATACAATGACCATGGCAAAATTGAGAGAAAAAAAATAGACACAAAAACAAAAAACTGAGAAAAACATTCAAGAGTTGGGCAATGAAGCACTTTACTTCTAAATAACCCATAAATCACAGAAGAAATGACAATGGAAATTGAAAATATTTTTAAATCCATGATAATGAAAAATGCAACATAATGAATCTTAAATTATACAATTAAAATCACGTGCATGGGCAAATATGTACCCTTAAATAAAAATATTTTGAAAAAAGAAAGTCTAAAATATTGATAATTTAGAAACTTAAGAAGATAGAAAAAAGTTATCTAAAATAAAACAAATTAGAAGAAAAAAAGATTTATTAAAGCAGAATTCAGTGTTATATTCAATGCAATAATCAAAAATTGACTCCTCGAAAAGACTAATAAAATTATAAAAACCTATTAAAGCTGTCAAGGACAAAAAAGTTTGCAAAACAATGTCCCGAATTAAGAAAAAGGGCATCACTACAGATCATTTATACAATGAAAAGGTAGTAACAATATATCATTCACAACTTCATGGCAATACATTTGAAAATACAGGGAAAATGGATGAATTTATTGAAAAGCTCTACTCAACTAAACAGAGAAAATAAGAAAACTCTGAAGAGACTTTTGATGTATTAAAGCTATTGATCTTCAACTAACACCCTATCCAGAGAGAAAACTCCTGGGGTCAAAGGGCATCACTGTTGAATAGAAGTTATAACACTCATCATCTTTACATGGAGAGGGGAAAGAAGGACTTGCAGAAGGCATGAGGGTAGTTTCTGGGTTGCTGGTTATCTTTATCTAGACAGTACTTAAGTAGATTCACCAAGCTTTTCACTTAGGATTTGTCAGCTCTTTCGTGTACATACTTCACTTTGATAAACATGTTAGACATATACATATACATGGAAAATGAATGTTTTTAAAAAGACACTGTCAGACTAGATAAAATGTCAAAACTCATCTACATGGTGTTTATAAGAAAACCGTATCTAAATTGGAAGGAGGCAGCAAAATTGGAATGAATCAAAAGATTTTTATTTTTTTAATAAACAGATTTTTTTTTAAATCCCACAAATAACAAATTGAAGTTGATATAAGTAAAACAATATCAGACAGATAAAGATTTTAAGTAAAGAGCATACTAGTAATGAATAAGATGACTTCTTAATGACTAAATATTGAAGTAACCAAGAGGATATAATCAAACAACAAAATAGTACAGAAAGTGTCATAAAAGAGTTTCAATGTCCAAGTGACAGTTTTTAGGACTTCTATACCTAAATATTTAATTTTCATAAATTACTGTATTTAAATACAATAATTTTCTTTTTTTTTTTAAGATTTTTTTAATTTATTTATTTGACAGAGAGAGAGAGATCACAAGTAGGCAGAGAGGCAGGCAGAGAGAGAGGAGGAAGCAGGCTCCCCGCAGAGCAGAGAGCCCGATGCGGGGCTCTATCCCAGGACCCCGAGATCATGACCTGAGCCGAAGGCAGCGGCTTAATCCACTGAGCCACCCAGGCGCCCCAAATACAGTAATTTTCTTAAGTTATATACCAAATGAAACTTTAAGTGTTTCAGTAATTAAACTGCTTTTGGGCTTAAACTAGCTTTCATTTTACTTTCTGACATCGCTCCCATTATAACCCAAGCCCATTTGTTCTCTGCTTAACATTACTTCTTAATTTTTTAGGATTTATTTATTTATTTGTTTGACAGAGAGACAGTGCACACAAGCAGGGGGAGTGGCAGAGGGAGAGGGAGAAGCAGGTTTCCTGCTGAGCAGAAAGCCTGAAGTGGGGCTCCATCCCAGGACCCTGAGATCATAACCTGAGCTGAAGGCAGATGCTTAACTGACTGAGCCACCCAGGCGCCCCTAGCATTACTTTCAGCAGACATCCAGGATCTAATATCTACTGAGTATCAAGTAATGTAATGTGTAGCAGTGTGCTAGACTATTTGCCTGTATTACATCACTTTATCCTTTTAACACTCTTCTTCAGCAAGAAGTGGTACTATTAGCTCCATTCTACATGTGACTAAATTGAGGAACAAAAATATGGGGCGATTTATCAAAGGCAAATGAACTGATAAGTGGTATGTCAGGAAAAGGAGCTTGAGTACAATTACATCGACTCCTTTCTCCTTAGCCCCATCTCCTCCTTTTTGCCATTTTTGTTTTTTAGAGACTTGGGTCATATTGAGAACATGTATTATCTACAAACTAAAACACACATGCTATCATATAATTTAAATATGTAGCTAATCTCTAAAAAAATACAATATATGTGTATGTAATATGTAAACATATATAAGCATAATGATATATATAATTTTTAACATATTATATATTTATATATAAAGTATATGTATGTAAAGCACATCAAATAGACTTTATATATACATAAAGTCATATATATGTGTGTATGTGTGTGTATATATATATATATATATATATAAAACTTAGACTCTGAGAATAAAATGAGAGAATACACAGTATAGACCAACATGATGAAATGCAGTTGTGTTTTATGTGTGGAAACCATCAGAAAGCTGTGAAAAAGTGCCCACATTCAGTCTATTTTAGGCAGTGCTGTACAGACTTTCCATAACAGAATTAGTATGACTTTAAAATTTTAACATGTCTTTTCCCACAGATTTTTAACAGATATTTTCCTTATGTATTATTATATCTGTTTTTAAATAAACAAGTCTCATATTCCCTAGTTTTAAGAACCATTTTCCAGGGCAGTCAGCTTGAGACTACTTGAAATAAGATTTGTATCTCCAAAAAGTTCCCATTACCATGATGTTGCTAGAATTTATCTGGTCAGCATTTTATATCAAAATACATCTATCCTATGTCTGTACTCTTATTTACATAGCATCATGGTAGATTTTTGCCCCTTTTTACATCCATTTTTTTCTATTTCACTAAGAAATAACAAAATATCAACTTAAATAATTACAGCCCTAGACTTTTCTGTTACAATAGAAGAATTAAATTAAAACCTGCTTTTCCTACATAAAGCTATAAACATGTTAAAGTCATACAGGGTGACAAATATGACTAAGTTTAGAATATGGGAAAAGGATTAGTGAGAAAATTTACTTGGTTCTATTCATATGAGACTTAAAGAAAAATTCATAGATTAAAAAATATATAGGATATTTTATCATAATATCACAATGGGATTACCTCACCCTTTGTTTAATTTTTAGTTTTAATAAGTTTCTTACCACATAGGTTGTTTTGCACTGTTCAATTAATCCCTTATTCATTTAGCATAAATTTATTGAGTGCCTCATATGCTAGGCACTATTCTAAGTGCTTAGAACATGACAATTAAAAAAAATATATAACAACAAATATATCCACTCCCATGAAAATTGTATTTAGGAAGGTGAGGTAAACAACATTAAACATCAATAGTAACATATACATAGTAAGTTAGGCTGCAATATATTTTATGGAGGAGAAAAATACAGCAAGAAGTGGGTTAGGAAGTGGAGAGGAGTTTGCAATTTTAAATTGTATTATTAGAGAGGTTCTCACGAAGAAAGTGGCACCTGAATAATAACCAAAGAAAGTGAGGAAAAAGGTTAAATGTAAATTGGGCAAAATTATTCCAGACAGAGGTACCGTAAGTGCAAAGGCCCTGAGGCAGGAATAATTAGTACAAAGAAACCCTTAAGACCTGATAGAACACCAGCAGGGCAACTGAAGAGGGGAGATGAGACCAGAGATGAAATGGGGTAAAGTAAAGATCCTGTAAATCCTCATGAGCCATTATGCTTTTCTCACTGGGCGGGATGGAACGACATTAGAGGCTTTAGTGGAAGAAGTAATAAAACCTGATTTTGCACTAATAAGATCAATATGACTATAATGTTGAATGTAGACTAAAGCAAAGACAATTATAACTAATGTTCTACACAATATAGATACTAACTAAAGATGGTTGTCACCTTCCTTAATGATTAAAAGGTCAGCATAAATTTATTTAGAGGAAGAATACATTTTCTAATTAACCATAGATCCTACTTGTGACATTGAATCAATGATCTGAAAAGGAAAAAAAAAAAAAGAAGTAGGTAAAGAACAGTGATTTTAATTATATTCTGTTATTCTAAACAAGATGTATCCAAGTAGGACATCTTGAATGCATAGATTGTAATCTCTTCTACAGTTAGTTTTCTATTCATCAATTTAGCAGTGACCCAAACACTACTAAGAAAAAGTTCAGTGATTTGAAGAACAGCCGTGGACAATTCTTTCATCAAATCTCCTGAGTTCTTGCTAAATGCCAAGCTCCACGAGGTAATAAACAGAAACCTCTGACTTCAAGGTCTCAAAATGGAGTGGGAGTAGACAGTGGGAAATGAACATCTGATGACCACTCTGTGGGCTAATGCCTTTGTAGAGATCTGTCTCCAGGAGGAAATGCTTACGTCAAATAGACTGTGTTGAATAGAAGCAATTTCAACACTATTTAACACTATTTAATACTATTTAAATTTTGTATTTTTTAAGATATTACATGTGTATGTTTCCTTTGCTTATTTAGATAATGAGATATTAACTGTACATCATTTACACACTTTTCAACCTCCTGAATAATGAACTATGAACGACACCTATCACACTTTTTCTTTCTTGCATGCCTTAATAGGCAGAGCTGATGTTCTCTAAGCTACAGAACAACAGATTCTATTAACAGGAACAAGAAAGAAGACTGTCAGGAAAGAATATGCAATGAAAGAATTAGAATCTTGCTTTGAGGTTGAAAATCTGATAATCTTTATTATGTCTCTTTTTTGAAAGATTTATTTTTATTTTATTTGAGACAGAGAGAAAAATAGCATGAGCAGAATAGGAGGAGCAGAATCTTCGAGCAAACTCCCTGTTAAGCAGGGAGCCTAATACAGGGCTCAATCCCAGGACCCTGAGATCACAACTCTTGAGTCAAAATCAAGAGTTTGAGCTTAACTGACTGAGCCACCCAGGGTCTCCATCCTTTGGATGTTTAAACTACAAATACAAATACTGAATATATGAAAAAATTGAAAGTATTGAAATACTTCAATATATTTCATGCTTTATTATTACAAGAGTGTTCAAGCATTTCATTAACAGTTTAGAGAATATGTTTCTATGCTACTCACATGGATTCTAAAAGAACGGTATTTGCATAGAAATGCTAATTCAACCTCCTTCCAAGCCTCATTTAACATCGTTAATATAACTCACTAAATATGTCTCTATAAAATAAATGAATAAAATATTTAGGTCAGGATCTCTGTAGCTGTAAAACAATCTTTCTTGATAAATGAATTTTTAGTTTTGGGGGATAGACCAGGAAGAGAAGTGAATTGTTTTTTAAAGTGAAGGAGGTTCCTACACATGGGCATAACTAATTTCATGACATACCTGGATTACCCAGGAATGAAAATGACCTCAATTTATGTTAACAAAGTCTATCATAAAGGTGCCTCTGTATCTGATCCCACTTGCCACTTTCTTCCTAATAATCAGCTTTCTTCCTAAATAAATCAAAGGGAGAGAAAATGGCCAGTTTTTTATTTTAAGTCATAAACTGAGATCAGATATAAAACATATTGCAGAAAAAATCTGGTTGGAAAGGAGCTAAAAGTGGATATTTTGGATAACCTATTAAACTTCAAGTCCTCATTATTGTCTTCTAAATTATTGTGTATTTTTCTTTGCCATCATATGGGTTTTTGCATACAAATTGGTGCATTTAAGTTTCTCTTCAAGTTTATGCTGATACCAGGACCTCACAATACACAAAACTGCTATTTTGCTGTTAGCATCACTTCAAATTTCTTGTCATGATATTGTAATATTTATTATGCTAATCTAGGAATTGGGGCACAGCATGATTAAATCATTTGCTCAAAATAGGCTATGAGTAAATAACAGAATTGGGAAAAGTTAATAATCCCTCAGTAATAAAAATCTGAAAACAACCTATGTATAAAATAAATAGCCATTATCTTCTCAATAAATTATTATTTTTCTTTTTTAATGCCCATCTAGAATGTTAAAATGTAAAAGGAATTTCCCAGTGTAATCTATAAAGATTTGATCAAGAAAATTCAATGGTGACTGTTTATTTTTAAAATAGTAATATTAAGAAGTGTTTTCGGTCAACTTAAGACAGCACAGTAGTAGGGGGACCCAGGGCTTGCCTCATCCTCCAAACCCAGCCAAAACAGTACCAAATCATTTTGAAAAGCTAGGAAACTGATCTAAAGATTAAGAACACAGGGGCGCCTGGGTGGCTCAGTGGGTTAAGCCGCTGCCTTCGGCTCGGGTAATGATCTCAGGGTCCTGGGATCGAGCCCTGCATCGGGCTCTCTGCTCGGCAGGGAGCCTGCTTCCCTCTCTCTCTCTCTCTCTGCCTGCCTCTCTATTTACTTGTGATCTCTCTCTGTCAAATAAATAAATAAAATATTAAAAAAAAAGATTAAGAACACAGTCTGTACAACTAGAGGGAGAGAATGTGTCAGATGTGAGGTTCAGGGATGTAAATTGGGGAAGAGAAAAGCTGTGGTGCTGTGAGGGTAAGGAGGGAGCCATTTCCTTGGAGAGAAGTCAGGGATAGAGGGAGAAAGTGGGAGACAGAGCAGCACATAGGGTTCCTGCAAGACACCATGGTGTGGGGATCCCCAGGTCACACTGGGAAAGAATGTTTCCCTTTCTGGAGTACGTTTGGAAGAGGGTATTTTGCCTCTCCAAGGACAAAAAACCTGCCAGGTGGCACTGAGTGACAGTTCTACAGTGGGGGACAGAGACACACGCAACAGGCGGATAACCTAGTTGCAGCTTTTTGCTATGCATCACCATAGATCAGGTACCTGGGTGACCACGTGACTGCTTTTCTGGGACAGAAAAGTGCCTGGTACATTGTGGGGGAGGGGAGTGTGTCTGTACCTTGCTAGGTCCTTTCAGATTTATTATTTGGAATCTCAGGCATCATTCAGAAAGAAAACACAAGAGAACTGTGGCCCTGGGTGAGCCAATAACGTGGGCACAGACAGTTTGATGGCAGGGAGCTGACAAAAGCCTCGGACAGGAGAAGGAAGACTGTTTGCTTTTCTATGAGGGCCTCCTGAGCACTGGTCATTGCAAGTTCCCCTCCCTGGCCACAAGTTCCCCTCCCCGGCAATGAGAGGGCAGGGTGATGCCAACTTCCAACATCACCACCACCCCTCAGGGCTGCATAGCTGGAATTCAGAGAAAACATAACACCTCCAGGGGAGGCTGGAGTCACTTATACCAAACCCCATCCCCCTATGCCCAGCAAGGGCATATTTACCAGGGCAGTTCTGACTATGAGGCACTTCAGCAGGTCCCATCCCCAGAAGACCAACACAGGCACTGCTGAATGTACCAAGTCTATTTATGCTCCAAAGCATCAGCTTCAGTTTTGGTGGAACTATGACCAGCTTGCTTGCTTGCTTATTTTCTATTAGTATTTTGTATTTTATCCTTTTTAATTATTTTTTTCTCCCTTTGGAATCAGGCTTATAGTTTCTTGCTCATTTGTTGGTTTGTTTCTTTTTCTTGCTTTTTGGATTGTGCTTCTTTTCTTTGTTTGTTTTTTTTCTCCTTTCTTTGTTTTTCTTTGGAATCAGACTTAAAGTTTTTTGCTTGTGCATTTGTTCACTCTTTTTATTCCTTTTCCTTTTCTCAGATCAGGCTGCAGCTGCTGCTGCTTCTTCTTTCTTTCTTTTTCTTTTTTTTTAAACCCAGCTTATCATAACAAAGAAATCAAAGCACACCTAGTTAAAGGTCTAAACACTCCCCTCTGCAAGGAAGGAGGAATTCTGCAGAGGACTGACTGTGAGAAAGAGCAGCCAAAACACAGCAGCAGAGTGCACATAGCATACACCAGACATACTTCCTGAAGTGCCAGGCCCCGGGCAGTGTAGGACCCCTTCTTAAAATAGTATTACTATAGGAGAAGGAAACATAACAAACTTTCATAGCACACAAAAGCCAGAAACCTAGACATAATGACAAATTTGAAGAATTCTCATAGCTAGGGATTTGCTCAAAGAGAAAAAGGCAATATATCTGAACAAGAATTTAGAATTAAAGTCATAAGAATCCTAGCTGGGCTTGAAAGAAGCATAGAAAACCCAGAGAAACCTGGCTGTAGAGATAAAAGACCTAAAAACTAGTCAGCCTGAAATAAAAAATACTGTAAGTGAGATGCAAAATCAATTGGATGTAATTACAATGAGGATGGAAGGAGCAGAGGAATGAATAGGTGATATAAGAGATAAGATTATGGAAAATAATGAAGCTTAAAAGAAGAAGGAAAGGAAACTATTAGATCATGAATATAGACTTAGGGAACTCAGCAATTCCACAAATGCAATAATATGTGTATCTTAAGAGTTCCAGAAGAAAAGTGGGGAAAAAGAAGCCAGGGGTCTATTTGTACAAATTATAGCTGAGAACATCCCTAATCTGGGGAAGGAAACAGGCACTCAAGTCTAAGAGGCATAGAGAACGCCCCTCAAAAATCAGCATAAATAGGCCAACACCAAGGCATATCATAGTGAAACTTGCAAAATACAAAGATAAAGGGATAATTCTGAAAGTAGGTAGGGACTAAAGGCCCTTAACCTATAAGAGTACAAACATATGGCTACCAGCAGACTTGTCCAAGGAGAATGGCAGGCCAAAAGAATGTGCTAAATGCAGCTAAGAATACTTTATCCAGCAAGGCTATCATGCAGAATGGAAGGAGAGATAGTTTCTAAGACAAGAAAAACTAAAGGAGTTTGAGAACACTTAACCAGCCTTTGCAAGAATGAGGGCACTCTGAGTAGGAAAGAGAGGTCCAAAACAACAAAGACTAAAAAGGAACAGAGACAATCTACAGGAACAGCAGCTTCACAGGTAATACAATGGCACTAAATTAATACCTATCAGTAATTATTCTGAATGTAAATGAACTAAATGCTCCAATTAAAAGACAGGGTATCAGAATGCATTAAACACACAAGACCCATTGATATGCTGCTTACAAGAGATACATTTTAGACCCCAAAACATGTCCAATTCAAAGTGAGGGGGTGGAGAGCGATCTATCATGTTCATGGACATTAAAAAAAAAAAAAAAAAATCAGGAGTAGCCATACTTATATCAGACAAACTGGATTTTAAACCAAAGACTATAATAAGAGATGAAGAAGGGTACTATATCATAATAAAGGGGTCTATCTAACAAGAAGATCTAACAATTGTAAATATTTATGCCAAGTTGAGAGCAGCAAAATACATAAATCAATTAATAACAAACTTAAAGAAACCCATTGATAATGCTATAATAATAGTAGGGGACTTTAACACCCCATTCACAGCAATGGAAAATCATCTAAGCAAAAGATCAAAAAGGAAACAATGGTTTTGAATGACACACTACACTTGATGGACTTAACAGATGTAGTCAGAGCATTTTATCCTAAAGTAGCAAAATACACATTCTTTTTCAGTACAAATGGAACATTCTCCAGAAAAATCACATACTGTCTCACAAATCAGGTCTCAACCAGTACAAAAGACTATGATCATACTATGCATATTTTCAGACCACAATGCTAGGAAACTTGCAGTCAACTACAAAAAAAAATTAGGAAAGACCACAGATACATGGAGGTTAAAGAACACCCTGCTAAAGAATGAATGGGTCAACCAAGGAAAGTAAAGAAATTAAAAAAATATATATGGAAGCAAATGAAAATGAAAACAAGAAAGTCCAATACCTTTGAGATGCAAGAAAGTGGTGATAGGAGGGACATATATAGCAAAACAGGTCTTCCTCAAGAAGCAAGAAAACTCTCAAATATACAACCTAAGCTTACACCTAAGTATCTGGAAAAAGAATAGTAAATAAAGCCTAAAACCAGCAGAAGAAGGAAAATAATTAAGATTAGAACAGAAATAAAAGATACAGAAATTTAAAAAACAAACAAACAGTAGAACAGATCAACAAAGCTAGGAGCTGGACCTTTGAAAGAATAAACAAAATTAGTAAATCCCTGCCAGACTTATCAAAAAGAAAAGAGAAAGGGCCCAAATAAAATCATGAATGAAAGAAGAGAGATCACAACAAACACCACAGAAATACAAACAATTATAGGAGAGTATTATGAATAATTATGTTCCAACAAACAGGGCAATCTAGAAGAAATGGATAAATTACTAGAAACATATAAACTACTAAAACTAAAACAGGGTGAAATGGAAAAATCTGAACAGACCCATAGCAGCAAAGAAATTAAATCAGTAATCAAAAATCTCCCAACCAACAAGAGTCCAGGACTGGCTGGTTTCCTAGGGAAATTCTAACAACATTAATACCTATTCTTCTGAAACTATTGCAAAAAATGGAAATGGAAGTAAGAGTCTCAATCCACTCTATGAGCCTAGCATTACCCTGATTCCAAAACTAAAGACCCCACTAAAAAGGAGAATTACAGGGGCACCTGGGTGGCTCAGTGGGTTAAGCCTCTGCCTTCGGCTCAGGTCATGATCCCAGTGACCTGGATTCGAGCAGGGCGTCAGGCTCTTTGCTCAACAGGGAGCCTGCTTCCTCCTCTTTCGCTGGCTGCCTCTCTGCCTACTTGTGATCTTTGTCAAATAAATAAATAAAATATAAAAATCTTAAAAAAAATTACAGATCATTATCCCTGATGAATACCCATGCAAAATTTCTCAAGATACTAGCTAATCGGGGCGCCTGGGTGGCTCAGGGGGTTAAGCCACTGCCTTCGGCTCAGGTCATGATCCCAGGGTCCTGGGATTGAGCCCCACATCGGGCTCTCTGCTCAGCAGGGAGCCTGCTTCCTCCTCTCTCTCTCTCTGTCTGCCTTTCTGACTACTTGTGATTCTCTCTCTAAAAAAAAAAAAAAAAGATACTAGCTAATCAATTTCAACAATATATTAAAAGTATTATTCACCATGATCGAATGGGTCATTCCTGGGCTTGAGGAGTGGTTCAATCTATGCAAATCAATCAATGTAATATACCGCATTAATAAAAGAAAGGAAAAGAACCATATGATCCTCTCAGTAGATACAGAAAAAATATTTGACAGAATGCAGCATATTTTCTTCATAAAAACTCTCAAAAAAAAAAAATAGGGACAGAAGGAACATACCTCACCATCACAAAGAACATATACAAAAGACCTACAACAAATATCACCCTCAATGGGAAAAAACTGAGAGCTTTTCCCCTAAGGTCAGGAATATGACGGGGATGTCCGCTTTCGCCACTATTGTTCAACATAGTGCTGGAAGTCCTAGCCTCATCATTCAGAGAGCAAAAAGAAATAAAATGCATCCAGACCAGCAAGGAAGACATCAAACTTTCACTTTTTGCAGACAACATGATACTCTGTGTAGAAAAGCTGAGAGACTCCATCAAAACTGTAACTGATATATTAATTCAGCAAAGTTGCAGGATATAAATTAATGTACAGAAATATGTTGCATTTCTATACACCAATAATGAAGCAGCAGAAACAGAAACGAAGCAATTGATCCCACTTATAATTGCACCCAAACCATAAGATACCTAGGAATAAACCTAATCAAAGAGGTAAAAGATTTATATTCTGAAAACTATAGAACACTTATGAAAGAAATTGAAGAGGACACAAAGAAATGGAAAAGCATTTCATGCTCATGAGTTGGAAGAACAAATATTGTTAAAATGTCTCTATTACCCAAAGCAATCTACACATTCAATGCAATCCCAATCAAAATAACACCAGCATTATTCACAGAACTAGAACCAACAATCCTTAAATTTGTGTGGAACCACAAAAGACCCCAAATAGCCAAAGCAATCTTGACAAAGAAAAGCAACGTGAGAGATACTGCAATCCCAGTCCTGAAGCTCTATTACAAAGCTGTAATCAAGACAGTATGGTCCTGGCACAAAACCAGACACATAGATTAGTGGAACAGAATAAAGAACCCAGAAATGGATCCTCAACTCTATGGTCAACTAATCTTCCAAAAAGCAGGAAAGACTATCCAGCTGAAAAAAAGACAGTCTCTTCAACAAATGGTTTTGGGAAAACTGAACAGCCATATGCAGAAGAATGAAACTGGACCACTTCCTTATACAATGGATAAAAGACCTAAATGCAAGACAGGAAACCATCAAAATCCTAGAAGAGAACATAGGCAGCAACCTCTGTGACCTCAGCTGCAGCAACTTCTCACTAAATACATCTCCGGAGGCAGGGAAATAAAAGCAAAAATGAACTATTAGGACTTCATCAAGATAAAAAGCTTCTGCACAGCAGAGGAAACAATCGCTAGAACTAAAAGGCAACCTATGGAATGGGAGAAGTTATTTGAAGATGATATATCAGATAAGGGCTGGTATCCAGAATCTGTAAAGAACTCATCAAAATCAACTTCCCAAAAATAATCCAGTGAAGAAATGGGCAGAAGACACAAACAGATATTTCTGCAAGGAGGACCTATGAATGACTAAGAGACACATGAAAAAATGCTCACCATCACTCATCATTAGGGAAATACAAATCAAAACCACAATGAGATACTACCTCTCCTGATAGTTAGTTGGCTAAAATAAAAAACTCAGAAAACAACAGTTGTTGGCAAGGATGTGGAGAAAAGGAACCCTCTTGAACTGTTGGTGGGAATGCAAAGTGATTCAGCCACTCAAAAAAACAGTATGGAGTTTCTTCAGAAGGTTAAAAAATAGAGCTACCTTATGCCCTAGCAATTGTACTACTGGGTATATATCCAAATGATATAAAAATGCTGACTCAAAGGGGTACCTTCCCCCAATGTTTATAAAGTCGCTATCAACAATAGCCAAATTATGGAAAAATCCCAAATGTCCACAGACTGATGGATGGATAAAACATATGTGCTAAAACACACAGTAGAATATTACTGGGCCGTCCAGTAATATAAATAATATAAATAATAATATAAATGTGAAATCTTCACATTTGCAACAACATGCTTGGGACTGGAGTGTATTATGCTAAGGGAAATAAGTCACTCAGAGAAATACAAATATATGATTTCACTCATATGTGGAGTTTAAGAAACAAAACAGATGAGCATGGGGAAGAGAAGGTAATATAAAATGAGATAAAAGCAGAGAGGAAAGCAAACCATAAGAGAAGTTGAACTATAGAGAACAAAGTGAGGGCTGTTGGAGGGAAGGAAAATGGGGGTATGCACTAAATAGATGATGGGCATTAAGGAGGGCACTTGTTGGGATGAGCACTGGTTGTTATATATAAGTGATGAACCACTTAATTTTCCTTTGAAACCAGTACTGTACTATATGGTAACTAACTTGAGTTTAAAGGAATGAGTTTAAATATGAATATGAATGAATATTAAAAATAAAATAAAATAAAAACTATTTCACAGAGGAGCCAAGCATATATCAACAATAACAAAACTGGCACTGGCTGAAATCATACAGCTCAAAATGAAAAGAACTAAGGCCATCTTTCTTGCTGAATCAACAACAAACAAACATTTAGTGATATTTACCTATTCATTATAAAACTGCTGTCCTTGACTCCCGGTTGAGTAATAGCTCATTTTATGCTGAATAACCTATTAATCTTTCATGCTGTAGGCGGAAAAGACAGAAGTTATGCCATTTTAGAGGCATACTAAAATATACAAGAAAATGAAAACTCTAGTCTCCTGTTTTACAACAAAATAGTTGTTGGTTGTACTCTCTCACAGAAGCCAAGAGATCATAATGTGGTATTCCTAGAATCCAAACAATGTATAGACTCCTTAACATTATATACCAAAAGTTCTCTTGACCTCCCTAAGCTAGTCTTCAAATCCCAGTTCAGGAAAATCTAGTATAGTTTGGGGTCTGGATTCAGACACCCTACTGAACTCTCAGTCCCACCTGAAATAGGCTTTGTAAAAAGGCCAAGTCACTTGACTTTTCTAAGCCTAAGTGTCCTTTAACTATTAAATAAGGATCATAATTCCAGCTGCCCTTTTAAGATTTTTGTGAGAAGTAAATAAATAATAAGGATGTCCACGTTTTCTCTATTGTCAATGCACTGAAATATGCCTGCCTGCAACTTTATCCTTAGCTAAGTAAGTTCTAGGAACACATTCCAGTTTGTTACTCCAAAGCCTAAGACCAAATAAGAGGTTTAAAGCTCTTCCTCCTTGAGGAATTCCATTATAAAAATATCACAAAACCTTCTTAATGTTTTACATCATCAAAACACTGACTAAATTAAAATTGTGAGTCAAGTAAAAATAAAGATTTATTGAGTTTTGCAAATTGGGCTGCCTTTCTCTTGAACACACAGTAGGTTGATTTACAGGAAGTAGGCAGGGGCCAAAGTAAATGCAGACATTGGGCAGGGGTGCCACTCTGAGATATAGGAGATGTTCCACTTACACTAGGTGTAAGTACTAGGTGTACTCTAGACTTCGGATTTAGATAGTCCTGTCTTATAAATAGAAACCTACAACTTGCTATGAAGACTGAACTATGAAAGATGTCTTGGATTATTCATTCATCTTAAGGCTATTAAACTAAGCAGGAAGAAGAGTGAGTACGAAAAAAAAAATCCACATAACTCTTTAGATACCATTTGAGAATGCATGAGTGGGGAATGCAAAGCAATTGCATTTAGCAATTGCAAATAGGAAAATATAAATGGCTTCAGTGTAAAATGGGCTTTCAGGTAGACTCTGATCTGTTGAATAATGTTAAGTTTGAAACACTGAAAGAAGAATTAATACCTATTCTCCTGAAACTATTTCAGAAAACGGAAATGAAAGGAAAACTTCCAAACTCATTCTATGAGGCCAGAATTAATTACCTTAGTTCCAAAACCAAAGACGCCACTAAAAAGGAAAATTATAAACCAGTATCCCGCCACTAAAAAGCAAAATTATAAACCAGTATCCCTAATCAACATAGATTCTCACCAAGATATTAGTTAATAAGAATCAACAGTACATTAAAAAGATTATTCACCATGACGAAGTAGGATTTATTCCTTGGCTGCAGGGGTGGTACAAATCTTCAAATTGATCAGTGTAATACACTACATCAATAAAAGAAAGGACAAGAACCATATGATACTCTCAATAGACACAGAAAAGTATTTGGCAGAATACAGCATCCTTTCTTGATAAAAACTCTCTGCCATGTAAGGAAAGGGAACATACCTCAATAGCATAAAAGTCATACACAAAAATATCCACAGCAAATATCATCCTCAATGAGGAAAAACTGAGAACTTTTCTCCTAAGGTCATGAATATAACAGGGATGTCCTCTCTCACAACTGTTGTTCAACATAGTACTAGAAGTCCTGGCTCAACAATTAGACAACAAAAAGAAATTAAAGGCATCCAAACCGGGGCGCCTGGGTGGCTCAGTGGGTTAAAGCCTCTGCCTTCAGCTCAGGTCATGATTCCAGGGTCCTGGGATCGAGCCCCGCATCGGGCTCTCTGCTCAGCAGGGAGCCTGCTTCCTCCTCTCTCTCTGCCTGCCTCTCTGCCTACTTGTGATCTCTGTCTGTCAAATAAATAAAATATTAAAAAAAAAAAGACATCCAAACCAGCAAGGAAGAAGTCAAAACTTTCATTCTTTGCAGACGACATGACACTCCATGTAGAAAACTGAAAGTCTCCACCAACATATTATTAGAACTCATTCACTAAATTCAGCAAAGTGGCAGGATATAATATCAATACATGGAAGTGAGTTGCATTTCTATACACTAGCAATGAAATACAGAGACATAGGGAATAGAAAGAGACATAAGGAATTGATTCCATTTATAATTGCACCAAAAATAGTAAGATTCCAAGGAATAAACCTAATCAAAGAGGTAAAAAATATCTATACTCTGAAAACTATAGAACACATACAAAAGAAATTGAGGAAGACACAAAGAAATGGAAAAGCATTCCATGCTCATGGACTGGAAGAAAAAATATTGTTAAAATGTCTAAACTACCCAAAGCAATCCACACATTCAATGCAATCCCTATCAAAATACTATCAACATTTTTCACAGAGCTGGGACAAACAATCCCAAAATTTGTATGGAATCAGAATAGACCCCCAATAGCCAAAGCAATGTTGAAAAAGAAAACCAAAGCTAGAGGAATCACCATTCCAGACTTTAAGTTATATCACAACTTTTGCATCAGCTTGGATGGGACTGGAGGAGATTATGTTAGGTGAAATAATTCAAACAGAGAAAGTCAATTATCATATGGTTTCACTTATTTGTGAAACATAAGGAATAGCATGGAGCACATCAGAAGAAGGGAAAAATGAAGGGTGAGAAATCATATTGGGAGATGAACCATGAGAGACTATGGACTCTGGGAAACTGAGTTTTAGAAGGGAGAAGTTTGGGGGAATGGGTGAGCCCAGTGATGGGTATTAAGGAGGGTGCAGATTGTATGGAGCACTGGGTGTTATATGCAAAAAACGAATCATGGAATACTACATCAAAACTAATGATGTATTGTATGGTAACTAACATAACACAATAAAAAAAATTAAAGGAATACCCCAAATAAATAAATAAATAAGATAGCCAATGGGGGGGGGTAAAAAACACCCCCCCCCAAGACAAAGCTGTAATCATCAAGACAGTATGGTACTGACATGAAAATAGACACATAGATCAATGGAACAGAATAGAGAACCCAGAACTGGACCCTCAATCTTATGGTCAACTTATCTTCAACAAAGCAAGAAAGAATATCCAATTGAAAAAAGTCACTTCAACAAATGGTGTTGGGAAATTGGACAGTAACATGGAGAAGAATGAAACTAGACCATGTCCTTATACCATACACTAAAATAGACTTAAAATGGATGAAAACCCTAAATGTGAGACAGGAAACCATCAACATTCTAGAGGAGAACACAGGCAGCAATCTCTGTGACCTTGGCAGAAGGAACTTCTTGCTAGACACATCTCCAAACGTAAGAGAAACAAGAGTAAAAATCAACTATTAGGACTTCAACAAGATAAAAAGCTTCTGCACAGCAAAGGAAACAGTCAACAACTGAAAGTCAACCTATGGACTGGGAGAAGATATTTCCAAATGTCTTATCAGATAAAGGGCTAGTGTCCAAAATCTATAACGAACTTAGCAAACTCAACACTCAAAACAACAACAACAATAACAACAAAATCCAGCCAAGAAATGGGCAGAAGACATTAACAGACAGTTCTTCAAAGACATGCAAATGGATAACAGACACGTGAAAAGACACTCGACTTCACTCACCATCAGGGAAACACAAATCAAAACCACAATGAGATACCACCTCACACCTGTCAAAAATGGCTAAAATTAACAAGCTACAAAACAACAGATATTGGCAAGGATGTGGAGAAAGGGGAACCCTCTTGCATTGTTGATGGGAATGCAAACTGCTATAGCCACTCTAGAAAACAGTATGGAGAGTACTCAAAATGTTAAAATTAGAGATACCCTATGACCCAGAAATTGTACTATTGGGTATATGTCTAAAGGATACAAACAATGATTTGAAGGGGTACATGCACCCCAATATTATAGCATTATCCACAATAGCCAAAATATGGAAAGAGCCCAGATATCCATCCACAGATGAGTGGAGATACACACATACACACACACACACACACACACAAATATTACTCAACCATCAAAAAGAATGAAATCTTGCCATTTGTCATGACATGGACTGAACTAGAGGGTATTATGCTAAGTGAAATAAGTCAGTCAGAGAAAGACAAATACCATATGATTTCACTCATGTGGAATTTAAGAAATAGAACAGATGAATATAGGGGAAGAGAAGGAAAAATAAGGTAAGACGAAAACAGAGAAGGAAGCAAATCATGAGACTCTTAATTATAGGAAACAAATGGAGGGTTGCTAGAGGGGCAGTGGGGGGGGGGGTGTAGCAATTTCATGATGGGCAGTAAGGAGGGCACCTGAAGTAATGAGTACTGTGTGTTGTACACAACTTAAGAATCACTAAATTTTATGTCTGAAATAATATTACAGATGTCAATTAAATTGAATTTAAATAAGAAATTTTTTAAAAAAGAAAAAAAAGAAAATGCTAAAAAATTATAGATATGTGGATAGAAATGATTCAACAAAAGCTTTTAATTGGACCACCCAAGTTTAAATTAGAAGAAAAAACTGCTGTTAAGTTTAATAAACATATACTACTGTGGTTGAGATCAAAGAGTAATATAAATGATTTGAGAAAATTATACTAATTGACTCTTGCTCCACGTGCAATTTAAAGAATAAGTCAAGAGTTAACTAGAGAAATTGACCATCACTATTTATTAATTCCCTATCCCAGAACATGACACAAGGCAGCAGACAGCAGACTTACTTCTGATTGGGAAGGCTGAATTTCAATAACCACATGAACAAGGAGAAGCATGGTGACTGATAAAGGGCCAAGCTGTCTTTATCAGAAGAGGGATGAAGTGCATTTTGAGGGTAGGATCCTGAGGGTATTCATGCACAACTCTTCATTGACCTAATGCATGGTTGATTAGAGTTGTAGTTTGCCCTGTTATTCCCTGATAGTACTCAGACTTCCTGAGAAATGCCATTGACTCAAGGCTGACATTAACTGTTAGAATGAGTGGACATGAATCCATGCCAGCTGGTAATTTAGCTGCAGCCCTGAGCTCTGCTGTCACCTTGGTAAGGTCCTGAGTTGTCCTAGATGGGTGAGAGGAGGGTCTCCTATGAGACTCACCAGCCAGCAATTTGTAGTTCCTGAGTGTGTCTACCCTGGCAAAAAATGGACTCAAACTCTGGGGGGGGTGGGGAGGGGGTGGAGATTGTACTCCTGTTGATGACAAATAGCATCCATTTGTGAAACGATTGGTGCCTATCTGGTCTCCTGGGAATGTGACTAAGCCCATTGGCTGGTGCCTCCCTTCACTATGACCACAAGTGGAATCTCAACATCTACAACATATACAAAGTATCTATCACTAACTATCTTGGCCATTCTGCCTTCACTATCCCCACAATGTTTTGCTGCTCTGACTCCACTGGGTATGGAAGGAGTGACTGAGAGCCTTTCCTACACTGATTCCAGGGAAGGAGAAACAGGCTAAGATGCAGAAGTCATCCAAGTTAAACGCCCCCAGTCTCAGCCCTCAGTCAATTAAATTAGCTTTTGTGTTTGGAATAACAGCAAAATATGGGAACATTTTACCAGATTCCATTCAATTTTCAAGCCTAAATAATTTGGGGTGATGGTAATTCTTGATTAATAAGTTCAGCCTGACCTGAATATTGTGAATGGAAAGAAGAAAGAAATTAAGTGTAGAAGGCACCCAGGCCTCTGCCACACAAACTCTAATAACTTCAACATCAATTTTGTACAACTACAAGGCTTGTTACCTCGTTTAGTGGCCCAAGTTTAATTTAAGAACCAACTGTCACAGCTTGTTCAACTCTCAGTAATGAGAGGCAATTTACTCAAGAGCCCTGTTATCCAAGAACCTTTCAGTGCACACACCATGAGCAGAGCAGGAGTGCTGTGTTATTTTAAAAGTTAAAAATGTTACAAATATATTTTCTTTATGTAAAATTTTGTTGATCTATATTTTCATCATTCACTCTCATTAGTCAAAACAGAATCAGCTCCTAATCCAGTTCTAAACTCTTCATGGGAGCTCTTTTTCCTTGTGCTTTAGAAATAAATGTCAACTATTTCTAAATAACAATATCCTAAAGGAAGAGGCCCCTTTGTGCCTCATATTAATAACACAGGGCAATAAGAAAAGTATCCTTTCACCCAAGAACCACTAACGAAACAAATAGTAAATCCAAGATACAACTTTAAAAGTGGAAAATGATTTAAAAACAATAATTTAAAAAAAGGCACTATACCTGCTGTAAATCCAGTGTAATTGTCACATAGTGGTATTCAATTCCATTCTTAATACTGGGACTCTGCCACCAAGTGTTCTTTCCGTCAATAGCATTTGTAATCGGGTGTCTCTCTTTTGAATCAGCAGCAATATGTGAAAGGACAAAAAAAAATATATGTATGTATATATATAAAATGAATTTATAGCTATTTCTTTAAAGAAAAAAAGTAAAAACTAAGTTAAAAGCAGCATCATGTGACTATCAAACATCAAAATTATATAAAGAGAGAGCAATTCACATCTTCAACAGATTTCATTAATGCCGACTTTTCCACAGCACTCTATCGGGTAGCATGAAATGCCTCAATAGTTAGGCTGTAAGAGAAAAAGTGCTCAACACTGGTCATCAATTCAAATAGGCAACTTTAAAGATTACTACAGAAATTAAGTGTGAAGAAATAATACTGAGCTCTAATGGATGTGTCAGTCATCCAAAGAAGCAAAGCTCTACTGTCTGAGGCAGCTCTAGTAAGCCATCCACTTTGTGAACAAAACATAAAATCCTGAATTGTGGTTGAAAGGTACTTGAAGATTTATCCATCTGACACATTCATTATTACCAAGACTTGGGCAGTCTGGGGTTATCTGGGTTTAATATAAAATGCTGTCAAATCCATCCTATGAGACTTTTTGCAGTCAGCCTTTTACTGGCCAACTTCTAACCACTATTTAAAAATATAATGAAAGATGGGGTGCCTGGTGGTTCAGTCTGTTGAGCGTCCAACTCTTGCTTTTGGCTCAGGTCAAGATCTCAGGGCTGTGAGATCAAGCCCCACATGGGGCTCCATGGTCAGCCAGGAGCCTGCTTGAGATCCTCTCTCTCCTTCTCCCTTGGCTCCTCCCCTGCTCACATTTGTATGCTGTCTCTCTCATTAATAAGTAAATCTTTAAATATATATTTAAATAAATTAAAAAAATGTAAGATACTCCAAACGTCCCATCTAGCATTTGCCCATCCCCATCATCACTAACACAATGGAGAACAGAGAGAATAGCACACGAAACTCTGTCCTACCAACAAAACGTGGCTCTTCCCTCACCCTTACTCCAGGTAAATGAGAACAGAACTCAGTGTGCAAATTAAAAGGAAGACAGGAGAGTGGACAATCATGCCACCCCACTCCACCCCACTCCACTCCTGCAGTCTTTTCTTGACATCCCTTTCCTCACATTTCCTCCAGCGTAGCGCTGTGCATCTCACAACAGCAGCCATTACCCCTAAAGTGCCAAAGCCCTCATTCTGTTTTGGTTCTTAGTCATGGGTTCTTGTCTGAAATCCGTTCTCATTTTCCAAGTAACACAAAAATTCCTTTTTAGGTTTTTGGTTTTTTCCTTCTTCTCTTCTAAATAGGCCCAGCTCATTCACAGGTGAGGATGACAGGATTGGAGGTGGATGGAGATATTCTTATTTCTATCCCAAAGGGCTGCACTAAACTACTTAACTTCCTAAATTCTCACTTGAAAGCCAACATAGTTAACCGCAGAAATGTACACAAACTGGAGGCTAGCTTCCCTGCTACACTTCTGTACATTACAGATTATGTATGCCTTGGGGTGTCAGTCCTTGAGAACTTTTTAACACTACTTCTCTGGGGAGATGTTTCAAATAAATGGCCTAAGAGTAACCTTCTAGATTAGAAAACAATCTTTCTTGTAAATGGAAGGAATACTTCAAATAATGAGCAAACCATATCACTACAAACAATAATCATGGACCCTCCCTTTGCCTACATGATGTAGTAATGTAGACATGTACTCTGATGATAATGGTGATGAAAAAAGCATGAGATCTGGAATATGGAGAGTTGGAGGATGAGGAGCTAGATGTTACTCCTGGCTCCACCATTTGGTATCGAAACATGGCAACTCATTTAAATTGTGTGTGCAATTTCTGAAATAGGGATAAAAAAACTCCACTCCAAAGCAGTGATTCCCAGATTAATTTTCAGAAAAAAATTGAAAAAATGTAGATGAGAGATTTGTGGAATTGATATGAGTCTCGGCTCTTCAATGATGCAAGTCACAGTAACCTTCAGTCTACTTCACTGTCATTTAATACACCATCACTATTATTTCATCAAATAATGAACAACTGAAACCAACAAAAGCTTTAAAGAAACATAATTTCTAAATGAAGAACAGTCCTTTAAAATGTGTTCATTGTTGTCATTAAGAATTCAGAATTTCTCACTTTCTCATTTTTCCAAGGACCAGTAAACATACCTTGGATGAGAACTCTAAACTAACATGGTTACCAGAGGAACATTACAGCTATTAATATTCTAACCATTACACATGTACATAAAATAAATTATACATCTGTTCAAAATGTACACTGTTCTGAATCTTAATTAGAGCTGAAATGCATTTAATAAAAAATTTGAAAAGAACAACAAAACCAAGCAAAATGAAGTCCTCAATGCAATAGGAATTCCGTAATAAATGAAATCATCTTCAAAAGAAAAATTTTTATTCAAAACTGCATATTCACTAAATCTGCCATTTTTAGAGCAAATACTTTGACTATATTAGTTTTATTACAATAGCCTGTTATGACTTGTTTAATTAAAAACAGAGGCTTATGTCCTTGAGTTACTTATGGGAATATGAGAGCACAGGACAAGACAAAAATATTCTATTTTTATTGATAAATTATTTAGTTCAGCCAAGCAACTGGATGTATTTTGTTTTATATC